>NW_027228747.1:955111-1273481 GCF_037783145.1 Equus przewalskii | reverse complement strand
TCATTACCTTGGCTTCTTGAAATGAAAGTTATACAAACAGTTGAAAGCAGTTCAAATAATTCCTCCTTATTATCCTCCAATGACACAAAGGAAGTTGGGAGAAACCAGAACCAGATATTTGAATGTCTGAGGTAAGTAATCTTGCCCAATAGATGGCTTGAGAATTCTGACCAAATTTTCCTTGCCCACTCTTGATTTTACTATCTATAAGCCCCAACTTTAAGTACTCACAGCCGTGCCTGTGCTAAAATCCAGTGAAGCATGGATGAATCTTGAAAATATCATGCTAAGTGAAGAAAGCCAGATAGAGAAGGACAAATACTTTATGGTTCCACTTGGTAAGGTAACCCAGAATAGGCAAATTCATAGACAGAAAATAGAATAGAGGTTACCAGTATCTGGGAGTGGGGAATAGCGGTAATGAGGAGTTATTATTTAACAGGAACAGAGTCTCTGGGATGAAGAAAAAGTTCTTAAAATGGATAGTAGTGGTGGTCGCACAACACTGTGAATGTACTTAAAGGCGCTGAATTGTACACTTAAAAATGGTTACAATGGTAAATTTTATGTTACGTATATTTTGCCACAAAACTTTTTAAAAAATGCAATGTAACAGACTGATTAAAAACAGGCAGGCGCCAGCCCGGTGGTGCAGCAGGTAAGTTCACATGTTCTGCTTTGGTGGTCTGGGGTTCGCTGGTTTGGATCCCAGGTGTGGACATGGCACCACTTGGCAAGCCATGATGTGGTAGGCATCCCACGTATAAAGTAGAGGAAGATGGGCACGGATGTTAGGTCAGGGCCAGTCTTCCTCAGAAAAAGAGGAGGACTGGTGGCAGATGTTAGCTCAGGGTTAATCTTCCTCAGCAAAAAAAAACAACAAAAAGAAACTGGCACAAGTTCGGCTGGTCCCATGGCTGAGTGGTTAAATTCGCACGCTCCACTTTGGCAGCCCAGGGTTTTGCTGGTTCGGATCCTGGGCACAGACATGGTACTACTCATCAAGCCATGCTGAGGTTGTGTCCCACATTCCACAACTAGAAGGACCCACAACTAAAAACATACAACTATGTACTTGGCGGATTTGGGGAGAAAAAGGAAAAATAAAATCTTAAAAAAAAAAAAACCCAGGCACAAGTGATCTTTTTGGGGTGATGAAAATGTTCTAAACTGGGTTGTGGTGATAGCTGCACAACTCTGTAGATTTACTAAAAAAAACAATACATCAGTGAGTCATACACTTAAATTATACTCCAATAAAGCTGTAAAAACAATATAGAATATAAATTTATCACTCAAAAATTTCTCTCCAAAAAAACAACAAAAATTCTGTAAAATGAATTTTTTTTTTTTGAGGAAGATTAGCCCTGAGCTAACTACTACTACTGTCAATCCTCCTCTTTTTGCTGAGGAAGGCTGGCCCTGAGCTAACATCCATGCCCATCTTCCCCTACTTTATACGTGGGACGCCTACCACAGTATGGCGCGCCAAGCAGTGCCATGTCCGCACCGGGGATCTGAACCGGCGAACCCCAGGCCGCAGAGAAGGGGAACGCGCACACTTAACCACTGCGCCACTGGGCCAGCCCCTGTATGTTGCCTTTTAATGCCTAACCAACATACGTTTGTTTCTTCTTGGCTGCTAATAATAACAGGTAATATTTCTTAAGTATCTACTTACAAGCCAAACATGCCACTGGGCACTTTATCATGTGTTCCTATTTAAATCTCCTCAACAAGTTACTAAGTAAGTAACTGGTAGTATCCCTGCTTTTACAGTGGGGAAAAGCATCAAATCAAGTATCCCAAGACTGCAAAAGCTCTAGATAGTGAATCTGGAATTCCACTGCAGGTCTAGCACACTTAAAAAATCTATTATAGGGGCTGGCCCCGTGGCCGAGTGGTTAAGTTCACGCGTTCTGCTGCAGGTGGCCCCAGTGTTTCGTCGGTTGGCATCCTGGGCGCGGACATGGCACTGCTCATCAAACCACGCTGAAGCAGCGTCCCACATGCCACAACCAGAAGGACCCACAACGAAGAATATACAACTATGTACTGGGGGAGCTTTGGGGAGAAAAAGGAAAAAAAATAAAATCTTTAAAAAAAAAATCTATTATAAAGTACATCTCCCTGCTCAGAGCTGGATAATCTTAAGCAGTGTTGTATATTCACGTATTTGCACATCCATCCATCCACTTTCCACAAATATTAAGCATATATACTATGTGCCAAATTCGGGGTTAGGTGCTAGGAATAAAGGTGAAAAAAGACTAGGTCACCATCTTTAACAATTTCATTCTGATAGGAGACAGATGTACACATTAACTAAATAAGTACTTGGATGTTCACATGAACTCATTTTTTCTGCCTTCCTATATCCTCCATTTCTTTCTCATATTTCAGTCAAGAGAATTCAATTCATCCAGAGGCAAAAGCCAGAAGCCTCGGAATCATCCTTGACTTTTCCTAACTTTTAAATCTAAGTCACCAAGGCCTATCAAGTCTATTCTCTTCCTCTGAATGAGAATGAGAAAATACGTAGTCCTGGCATGTTGCTGCCGGCAGCCATCTTGTGACCATGAGGGAAGGTAGCTTGCAGATAAAGCAGACATTGCACAGTGGAGCACTGAGGTGGGAGCTAATTATATAGCTGTGCCACCAGATCACACTACCCTGAAGCTTGTCTCTGGATTCCTGTTACCGATAAATTCCCTTAATGTTTAAGCCAGTACGAGCGGGGTTTTCTGTAACCTAAACTGAAAATACACTAACTGGAAAACTGTCAGAAGTGTCAACATGAAATCAAGGTGGAGATATCCACTAAACAAGTGGATACATAGCACACAAACAAAAGAGCCAGAGCTCGAGCCAGAGCAGGAGATAAATATTTGAACAGGTAAAGGAGGTAACTGAAGTAATGTATGGGGATGAGTGAAACTGTCCAGAAAAAAATGAATACACAGTCAGAAGGAAAAGGGCCAAGGACAGAACCTTGGGCAATACTTACATTGCTGGTTGGTCAGAGGAAACTAAGAAATGGTCAGAGAGCTAAGGGAAAACTAGAAAAGCATGCCATGTCAACAACTTAAGAGTTACAAGAAAAATGCTCAGCTTTAAATTTACTGTTGACGGTTGTAAAAAACAAGAATGGCCAGATGGTAACACAGATCTAGACCCATGCTTGTCACCTTTTCTACTCACTGTTACCCCCAAACTAAAATCCATGTCTACAGTAAAGACTTAGAGGATCCTGAGAGGGAAGAGGACAGAGGCATACAGATGGTGAGCAAAATGAATTAACATCCACGAGTGCCTGCTATTTATTTACTGGGCAATACAAGGTCCTTTATATTTGTTTATACATTTAATCACATCGGAGGATAAAAAGCAAAATTTAAATTATCAGCTAAGTGAAAAAAACTAAGTCCAAAGTATACATGACTTTAAAAGTTTAAAGCAGCATAGTCTAAAAGATCAGAAGATTATCTTATTTCATGAAGAGTTCTCAGTATTTATACTGAACAAGACATAGCAGTCCTTACAAAGCAAAAGAGTATTTCTTTAACACATTAAAAAAAGTTTTAAGAAAGTATTTTGGTTTCAAACTTCTGAGGAGGAATGAAAGTACTTTCTTTTTAAAAAGCTGAAAAAGGGACAAAGATGTGGAGACTAAACAATATGCTCTTGAACAAGCAATGGATCACTGAAGAGATTAAAGAAATCAAAAAATAGCTGGAGACAAATGAAAACGATAACATGCCATACCAACTCATACGGGACGCAGCAAAAGCTGTATTAAGAGGGAAATTCATCGCAATACAGGCACACCTTAACAAACAAGAAAAATCCCAAATAAGCAATCTCAAATTACACCTCGCTGAATTAGAGAAAGAACAACAAATAAAGCCCAAAGTTAGCAGAAGAAGAGAAATAATAAAAATCAGAGCAGCAATAAATGCTATTGAAACAAAAAAGGCAGTAGAAAGAATCAATGAAACAAAAACTGGTTCTTTGAGAAGATAAATAAAATTGAGAAGCTCCTAGCCAGACTTACAAAGAAAAAGAGAAAGCTCAAATAAACAAAACTGGAAATGAAAGAGGAGAAATAACAACAGACTCCACAGAAATACAATGGATTATAAGAGAATACTACAAAAAAACTACATGCCAACAAAACAGACAACCTAGAGGAAATGGATAAATTCTTAGACTCTTACAATCTCCCAAAGCTATGTCAAGAAGCAGCAGACAATCTGAATAGACCAATCACCAGGAAAGAGATTAAAACAGCAATCAAAAGCATCCCAAAGAATAAAACCCCACGACCAGATGGCTTTCTTGGGGAATTCTACCAAACTTTCAAAAAGAGAAGATTTAATACCTATACTTTTCAAGCTATTCCAAAAAATTAGGGAGGACGGAACACTTCTTAATACATTCTATGAGGCCAACATCACGCTGATACCAAAGCCTGACAAGGACAGCATGAAAAAGGAGAACTACAGGCCAATATCACTGATGAACATAGAAGCAAAAATTCTCAACAAAATTTTGGTAACCTGAATTCAGCAAGACATCAAAAGGATCATACATCATTATCAAGTGAGATTCATACCAGGGACACAGGGATGGTTCAACATCCGCAAATCAATCAACGTGATACACCACATCAACAAATTGAGGAATAAAAACCACACGATCATCTCAACAGATGCAGAGAGAGCATTTGACAAGATCCAACAGCCATTTATGATAAAAACTCTGAACAAAATGGAGACAGAAGGAAATTACCTCAACATAATAAAGGCCATACATGACAAACCCACAGCCAACATCATACTCAATGGGCAAAAACTGAGCGCCATTCCCCTGAAAACAGGAATGAGACAAGGATGCCCTCTACCACCACTCTTATTCAACATAGTACTGCAGGCTTTGGCCAGAGCAATTAGGCAAGAGAAAGGAATAAAAGGAATCCAAATAGGGAGAGAAGAAGTGAAACTCTTGCTGTTTGCAGATGACATGATCTTATATATAGAAAACCCCAAAGAATCCATTGGAAAACTTTTAGAGATAATCAACTACAGCAAAGTTGCAGGGTATAAAATCAACTTACATAAATCAGTAGCATTTCTATACTCTAATAACCAACTAACAGAAAAAGAACTCAAGAACACAATACCATTCACAATTGCAACAAAAATAATAAAATACCTTGGGATGAATTTAACTAAGGAAGTGAAAGACCCATACAACGAAAACTACAAGACTTTCCTGAAAGAAATTGATGACGACATAAAGAGATGGAAAGACATTTCATGCACATGGATTGGAAGAATAAACATAGTTAAAATGTCCATACTTCCTAAAGCAATCTACAGATTCAACGCTATCCCAATCAGAATCCCAATGACACTCCTTACAGAAATAGAACAAAGAATCCTAAAATTCATATAGGGCAACAAAAGACCCTGAATTGCTAACGCAATCCTGAGAAAAAAGAATAAAGCTAGAGGCTTCACAATCCCTGACTTCAAAACATACTATAAAGCTACAGTAATCAAAACAGCATTGTACTGGTACAAAAACAGGTGCACAGATCAATGGAACAGAATTGAAAGCCCAGAAACAAAACAACACATCTATGGACAGCTAATCTTTGACAAAGAAGCTGAGGGCATACAACGGAGAAAAGAAAGTCTTTTCAACAAATGGTGCTGGGGAAACTGGAAAGCTACATGTAAAAGAATGAAAATTCACCATTCTTTTTCACCATTCACAAAAATAAACTCAAAATGGATCAAAGACCTAAAGGTAAGACCTGAAACCATAAGGCTTCTAGAAGAAAATACAGGCACTACACTCTTTTTTTTTTGAGGAAGATTAGCCCTGAGCTAACATCAGCTGCCAATCTTCCTCTTTTTGCTGAGGAAGACTGGCCCTGAGCTAACATCCATGCCCATCTTCCTCTACTTTATATGTGGGACGCCTACCACAGCATGGCTTTTGCCAACTGGTGCCATGTCTGTACCTGGGATCTGAACCGGCGAGCCCCGGGCTGCCGAGAAGCAGAACATGCGAACTTAACCATTGTGCCACCCGGCCAGCCCTGGCAATACACTCTTTGACATCAGTATTAAAAGGATCTTTTTGGACACCATGTCTTCTCAGACAAGGGAAACAATAGAAAGAATAAACAAATGGGATTTCATCAGACTAAAGAGCTTCTTCAAGGCGAGGGAAAACAGGATTGAAACAAAAAAACAACCCACTAATTGGGAAAAAATATTCGCAAGTCATATATCTGACAAAGGGTTAATCTCCATATATAAAGAACTCACACAACTCAACAACAAAAAGTCAAACAACCCGATCAAAAAATGGGCAGGAGACATGAACAGACATTTCTCCAAAGAAGATATACGGATGGCCAATAGGCACATGAAAAGATGTTCCTCATCACTGATCATGAGGGAAATGCAAATCAAAACTACACTAAGATATCGCCTTATACCCATTAGAATGGCAAAAATAACCAATACAAAAAGTAACAAATGTTGGAAAGGTTGTGGAGAAAAAGGAACCGTCATACACTGCTGGTGGGAATGAAAACTGGTGCAGCCACTATGGAAAATAGTATGGAGATTTCTTAAAAAATTAAAAACAGAGATACCATATGACCCAGCCATCCCACTGCTGGGTATCTAACCAAAGAACTTGAAGTCAGCAATTCCAAAAGTCCCATACACCCCTATGTTCATTGCAGCATTATTTACAATAGCCAAGATGTGGAAGCAACCTAAGTGCCCATCAACCAATGACTGGATAAAGAAGATAGGGTATATATATATACAATGGAATACTACTCAGCCATAAAAAAGAACAAAATCGTCCCATTCACAACAACATGGATGGACTCTGAGGGAATTATGTTAAGTGAAATAAGCCAGATAGAGAAGGACAATCTCTGTATGACTCCACTCACATGTAGAAGCTACACATGTAGATAAAGAGAACAGAATAGTGGCTACCAGGGGAAAGGGGGCACGAACAGTGGGCACAAAGGGTGTAGGGGTGTACCTACAACACGACTGACAAACAATAATGTACAACTGAAATTTCAGAAGATTGTAAACTATCATAATCTCAATAAAAATTTTTTTAAAAAGCAAAAAAAAGAAAGCACTTCCTTTAAAAAATACACACTTTATCATAAATTCTAATAAATATTTACCTTTCTAAAATCTAAAGACTTTTTTTTTTTTAAGGATTGGCACCTGGGCTAACAACTGTTGCCAATCTTTTTTTTTTCCTGCTTTATCTCCCCAAACACCACCCCCCCCCCACCCCATACACAGTTGTATATCTTAGCTGCATGTCCTTCTAGTTGTGGGATGTGGGACACCACCTCAACGTGGCCTGACGAGCGGTGCCATGTCCGCGCCCAGGATCCGAACCCTGGGCCGCCGCAGTGGAGCGTGTGAACTTAACCACTTGACCATGGAGCTGGCCCCTAAAGACTTTTAAATAAATAAGTGAGCAAAAAATATTTTCATTTCTTATGTTTCCACTATTTTTTCTTACTGATTTCTTTCCTTCTGACCTATCTTCGAAATAGTCACAACATGGAGCTGAGACTTTTATCGTTGTACATGTTGAAGAGATTCATGTTTTCTTTACTATGAAATATTTCTAACATGGGAAAAGTATATAGGATAATAAACAAAGGCCAAATCATAATATTTTGCCCCTATTTTATTTTTTAATTCAAATTTTTATTCTGAGATAACTGTAGATTTGTATGAAGTTTTAAGAAATAATACAGAAAGATCTCCTGCACTCTTTACCTAGTTTCCCCCAATGGTAACATCTTGCAAAACTATCATATGATATCACAACCAGGATATCAACATTGATATAATCTACAGATCTTATGCAGATTCCCCAGTTTTACTTTTATTCATTTGTATTTAGTTCTATACAATTTTATCACATTTGCAGGTTCCTATATCCAACACAGTCAAGATACAAAACAGTTCCATCACCTCAAGGGTCCCTCACATTGTCCTTTTATAACCACATCCACCCTCTTCCCCACTATTCCTCAAACCACATCCCACACCCTGATGATCACTAACCTACATTCCATATTTAAAATTCGTCTTTTCAAAAATATTACATAATTAGAATCATACAGTATATAATTTTGGGATTGGCTTTTTTCACTCAGCATAATTCCCTTGAGATTCATCCAAGCTTTGCATGTACCAATAGGTTGTTCCTCTTTATTGCTGAGTAGTAGTCCATGGTACAGATATACTACATTTATTCACCTGCTGAAGGACAACTGAGTTGTTTCTAGTTTTTTGCTATCACAAATAAAGCTGCTATATTCATGTACAAGTTTTTGTAGGAAGTAAGTTTTCACTTATCTGGGATAAATGCCTAAGGGTGTGACTGTTCAGTCATATGGCAAATGAATGTTTAGTTTTATAAGAAACTGGCAATCTGATTTCCACAGTAGTTGTACCATCATATATTCCCATGAGCAATGTTTGAGAAATTCAGTTTATTCATATCCTCACTAGCATTCAGTGTTGTTATTATTTTTTATTTAACTCATTTTGATAGGTGTGTAGTGATATTTCATTGTGGTTTTAATTTGCATTTCCCTAATGACTAACGATGCTGAACATCTTTTTATGTGCTTATCTGCTATCTGTAAAGCCTCTTTGGTGAAACTTCTTTTCATGTCTTTATATATGTATCTATATAGTATAGTTTATGTATTTTTATAAATTATATTTTAAAAAGTAGTTCTTGTATGTATCCTTTTTCATTTTGCTTTTCAATATTCAATTTTTAAATATTTAAAATTTATCCAAGTAAATTTGTTTCAACCACTGTGTAGAACTCCACAGCAAAATATACAATTTAGTAATCCATTCTCCAGTTCAACATTTAGGCATCCATTTGTTGATGTGAAAACCAATGCTGTGATTTCCACTTCTGGACAATATGGTATAACACAGGCTGGATTTACCCTCCCACCTGAAAGAACAAAAAAAAACCCAGAAAAAAAATACATGAAATGAGTGTTTTCAAGACATTAGACATCAGGCAACAAAGGAGAGTGATCCCAGACTGAGGAGAAACAAATGAGGTGAGCTTTACCACTGTCCTCATTTACTGCCTTCAGAGAGTTTCTAGGATATGGTGTGGGGAGGGGGAGGTGGAGCCAGGCAGCCTCCTGAGTTGAAGAGATGGAGATGAGGCTATAGTGAGACAAAGAGAGCTAGATTTCAAAAAGGACTGAGTACCACAGAAGTAAGAGCTGCAGAAAGATGGCTATAACAAAAAAGACAGCTAAGTGTTGAGGAGCATGTAGAGAAATTGGAATCTTCATACAATGCTCGTGAGAATGTAAAATGGTGCAATCACTTTGGAAAAGAGCTTGGCAGTTCCTCACAAAATTAAACATAGAATTATCATATGACCCAGCAATTCCATTGCTAGGTATATACCCAAGAGAACTGAAAACATTATCTCCACACAAAAATGTGTACATAAATGCTCATAGCATTATTCATAATAGCCATAAAGAGGAAACAATGTTCATCAAGTGATGAACAAACTGTAGTATATCCATATAATGGAATATTATATAGCCATAAAAAGGAATGGAGTACTGATACATGTTACAACATAGATGAACCTTGACAATCTTATGCTAAGTGAAGGAAGCCTGTCACAAAAGGCCATATATTGTATAATTCCATTTATATGAAAAGTCTAGAATAAGCAAATGTGTAAAAACAGAAAGTAGTTTTGAAGTTGCCTATGGTTGAAGAGATGGGCAAAATGGGGAGCGACTACTAATGGGTAGGGAGTTTCTTTGTAGGGTGATGAAAATATTTTAATCTTACATTGTGGTGACAGCTGCACAACTCTGGGAATATACTAAAACCACTGAATTGTACACTCTAAATGGGTAAATTTTATGCTATGTGAAATTTATCTCAATAAAGATGTTAAAAAAATATAATGGATGATATTAACAGCAGATTAGATATTACAGAAAAAAAGATTATTGAACCAGAAGAAATAGCAATAAAATTATAAAAAAACTGAAGATAAAAGAAGGAAAAAAAGCATTAGAGGACTAGGGGACAACTTTAAGCAGCCTAATATATGGATAATTGGAGTTCCCCAAGGAGAGGGGAGAGATGGAGTGGATGTAAAATATGTACGAAGAAATAATGCCCAAAAATGAATAAATGTTTAAAACTATAAACCTACAAAATCCACAAAGCTCAACAAATCCCAAGCGCAAGAAACATGAAGAAAACTATACTAAGGGACGTCATAATAAAATTTCTAAAAACTACTACAAAATCTAAAAAGTAGCAAAAGGGTGTGCACGCAGGGCATGTTATGTAAAGATAAGGATAACATCAGATTTCTTGTTGGAAACAATGCAAAAGAGAAGACAGCAACATCTTTAAAATAACTGAAAAAAAGACAAAACCCCACAACCTGACAACCTACAATACCATATCTGTTAAAAAACATCTTTTAAGAACCAAGGTGAAATAAAGAACTTTTTAGTCATTTTAAACTTCCTTTATCAATCTTCTCCTTTACATTTATATTTATTTGTATCTGAAATGTTCCCCTAATTATGGCCTTTGTCAAAGCTTACTTTGTCTCTCATCAATATGAGGACATCAACTTTCTGGTTAGTATTTATCTAGAACATTTTTTTTCCATTCTTAATTTCAACTTCTGTGCCTTTTTGACAATATTTACCTGAATTTGTTTTTCCACTCAATCTGAAAATCTTTTTCTTTAGCTGGCTAGTTTAGTCCATTTACATCTGTTATCATGATTAGTAATATATTTGGTTTTATTTCTACCATCTTCTGTTCATTCTACTATCTTGCTTGTTCTGGGCTTCTTTTTTGCTCTTTTATGCCTTCTATTGACTGGACTGATTTAAGTTTTCCTTATTCATTTTTTTCCCCCCAGTCCTATCTTGTTTTGAGTGCCTATCAAATCAGTCATTATTATTAGCGTGATATACATACAGTCAAAGCTAATATATAGATCTACCCACGATTTTTTTTTTGCCCACCATTCTTACTGGATTCAAATTCTTTTTTCCTTATGATATCCTTTATTAGTTCTTTTAGTAGAAGATGTAAGCAGTAAATATGCTCAAGTCTGCCTGAACATGTTTTCATTTCATCCTCACTCTAGAAAGAGCACAGAGTTCTAGTTGACTTATTTTCTCTCTGGCATGTTGTTGAAATATTATTTGAAAATATTTTGCTGGAATGTTAATGTTGAGAGGTTTAGTTTAAGTCTAATCATTCCTTTGCAGTAATCTGGTTTTTTTCCTCTCTGGTTGCTTTCATAAGTCCTTTGTCTTTGATGTTCTACAAAAACTATAGTACCACTAATGTGTTTAGTTTTATTTATCCTTTCAGGATTCACTGTTTTTTCCTGAAGTTGAAGATTCACATATTTGGCAAATCTGGAAAATTCTCAGCCATAATCTCTTTGCATATTGCTACTCTCTCCATTTTCTCTAGTCTATCCTAGAACCCCTATGAGATGTATCTTTGGTCATCTCATTCTGGTCTCCACGTCTCAACCTTGTTTTCATATTTTCCATTTCTTTGTATCTCTATGCTGTATTCTGTGTAATTTCCTCCTATTGTTCCTAATTCTTTCTTTGGCTACGTCGAATATGCTGTTTAACAAACACACATCTACTGAGTTTTTAATTTCACTGATCTACTGCAGAACAGATCAACTTTAAATGCACAGTAGAATCATCCAAGGAACTATAAAAAAACCAAAAAACAAAAAAACAAAAAACTGATACCATAGGTCCCACTCCTAAAGATTCTGATTTCACTGGTCTGCCATGGGACTCAAAGCATCTTTACTTTAATAAACTCTCTGGCTGGTTTCATTATTAAGCCAGTGTTGAGAATCATCCCATTTTCATATCAACTTGCTATAATATTTCTCTCACCCTCAGAAAATCTTCCCATGACTTCTTGTTCTGTTCTATTTACTGTCCCACTTTGCTGTACATTCCATAGCAAAATTCCTCAAAAGTCTTATCTATACTCACTGTCTCCCCTATTTTCTCTTGAAACTATTTCAGTTCAGATTTTTGTCTCCATCAATATAAAGAGACCATCTTTTTCTAAGTCACTAATTAACTTCATGCTGCCAAATCGAATAGTTTTTTAAAATCAATCTTCACTTTACTTGAACTTTCAGCAGCATTTAACCAAACCAATACTTCTTCCTTCCTGAAATGCTTTCCTCACTTGCCCTTTAGGACTTCACACATCTGGGTTCTCACCCTACATTCATGACCATTTATTCTTTTTTTTAATTGAGATACAATTGACATATAACATTAAATTAATTTCAGAGGTACAACATAATGATTCAGTATTTGTATATATTGTGACATAATACCACAATAAGTCTAGTTAACATGCATCACCATACAGAGCTACAAACTTTTTTTCTTGTGATGAGAACTTTTAAGATCTATTCTCCTAGCAACTTTCAAACATACAATACAGTACTAATAACTGTAGTCGCCATGCTGTACACATCCGTGATTTATAACTAGAAGTTTGTATTTTTTGACCACCTTCATTCATTTCGCCCACCTCTGCCAAACCCTGGCAACCACCAAGCTGTTCTCTGTATCTCTGACTTCAGTTTTTTTGATTTTAGATTCCACATATAAGTGAGATCATCCGGTATTTGTTTGACTTTTTCACTTAGCATAATGCCCTCAAAGTCCATCCATGTTGTCGCAAATGGCAAGATTTCTTTCTTTTTTTAAAAGATTGGCACCTGGGGCTGGCCCCATGGCCGAGTGGTTAAGTTCACGCGCTCCACTGCAGGCAGCCCAGTGTTTCATTGGTTCGAATCCTGGGCGCGGACATGGCACTGCTCATCAAACCACGTTGAGGCAGCGTCCCACATGCCACAACTAGAAGGACCCACAACGAAGAATATACAACTGTGTACTGGGGGGCTTTGGGGAGAAAAAGGAAAAAAATAAAATATTTTAAAAAAAAAAAGATCGGCACCTGAGCTAACAACTGTTGCCAATCTTCGTTATTCTTTTTTCCCCCCATGCTTTTTTCTCCCTATATCCCCCCAGTACACAGTTGTACATTTTAGTTGTAGGTCCTGCTAGTTGTGGCATGTGGGATGCCGCGTCAACATGGCCTGATGAGCAGTGCCATGTCCACACTCAGGATCTGAACCCTGGGCCGCTGAAGCGGAGTGTGCAAACTTAACCACTTGGCCACGGGGCCAGCCCCTCCTTCTTTTTTTATAGCTAGTATTCCATTACACATAAACATCCACACCACATTTTATTTATCCATTCATCCATTGATGGAAACTTAGGTTGCTGCCACATCTTGGCTATTGTAAATACTGCTGCAGTGAACATGGGGGTACATATATCTTTTCAAGTTCGTGTTTCCTTTTCTTTGGATAAATGCCCAGAAGTGAAATTGCTGGATCACAAGACAGTTCTAGCTTTAAGTTTTTGAGGAACCTCCATACTGTTTTCCACAGTGGCTGTATCAATTTACATTCCCCACAGTGCACAGGGGTTCCCTTTTCTCCACATCCTCACCAACACTTATTTCTTGCTTTTTTTTCTTTTGAGGAAGATTAACCCTGAGCTAACTGCTGCCAATCCTCCTCTTTTTGCTGAGGAAGACTGGTCCTGAGCTGACATCCGTGCCCATCTTCCTCTATTTTATATGTGGGACGCCTGCCACAGCAGGGAGTGTCAAGCGGTGCCATGTCCACACCCAGGATCCGAACTGGCGAACCCCGACCACCAAAGCAAAATGTGCACACTTAACCACTGCGCCACCGGGCCGGCCCCTATTTCTTGCCTTTTTGGTAACAGTCACTCTAACAGATGTGAGGCGATATCTCATTGTGGTTTTGATTTGCATTTCCCTGATGATTAGTGATGTTGAGTACTTTTTCATGTACCCGTTGGCCATCTGTATGACCATTTATTCTTACTCTCCTTCACTAGTTTCTACACATCTTCCTAACTTCTAACTGAAGGCATGCCCTTGGACTCAGTCTTGTAATTTTTATTTATACTCATTCCCTACATAATCTCGTTTTCCTACGGCTTTAAATAGCATTTCTATGCTATTCCCAAATTTATATTCCTAGCCCTTATCTCTCCTCCAAAATTCTCTCTACATTCAACCGCTTAATTGACACCTTCATTTGGATACCTAACATGAATTTGTGTTCAAACTTATGAATTTATGTCCAAAACTGAATTCTTGAACTCCCTGGATGAAAATTCTCTCTTCCCCTAGTGTTTCCCACCTCAGTAAATGACAGCACCATTCAACCAGCTGCTCAAACCAAACACTTTAGTCACTCTTGGTTCCTCTTTCTCACACCTGACATGCATCCCATTTGTAAATTCTCTCAGCACTACCTTCCATGTATATTTCAAATCTGACCTCACCACTTTCTTGTTGTTATCCTAGTCCAAGTTATTGTTTTCTCCTGCCTAGACTATTGCAATTCTTATTTTTTTCATTGAGGTAACATTGCTTTGTAACATTATATAAATTTCTAGTGTATATCAGTGTATTGTGACTTCCGTCTTATTGCAATTCTTTTTAATTCTGCTTCTACCCTTGCCCCTCTTCAGCCTATGTTCCACAGGGAAACCAGAGTGATCTTTCTAAAAGTTAAGTGAGATTATATCACTACTTTGCTCAAAATGCTTTAATGGCATCTGTGGTGGTTTATAAACACTGTCCCCCAAAATTCTTTCAAACTCCTCACACCAAAAGATGAGGGGATCGATGTCCCCTTCCCTTGAACCCGGGTTTGTGACTGCTTCAACAAGCAGAGTACAGCAGAAGTGATGCTGGGTGACTTCTGCCACTGGGTCATACATAAAAAGCAATGCAGATTATGCCTTATCCACTAGAACACTGAAATCTGCAGCAGTGAACTGCTTTCTGAGAAGAGCAACTACCCTGAGACTGCCATGTTGCGAGGAAGCAAAGCCTTAGAAAGAGGTCACATGTAGACACTTCAGCTGGTAGTCCTACTCTTTGAGTCATCTCAGTCTAGGGACCAGACAAGAAGGTGAATGAGCCCCCAGATGGTTCCAGCCCCCAACTAACACGGCTTCCCAGCTTCTGCATCTTCCCAGCTGCAGCACCAGACAACGTGGAGCAGAAACAAGCCATCATCGTGGTGCCCGATTTGAATGAATTCCTCACCCAGAGAATCTAGGAGCATAATAAAACAACTGTTTTAAATGACTAAGTTTTAGGGTAGTGCAATAGTAACCAGAACAGCATTCCAAGTCTTTACCATAGTCTATAAGACCATACATAATGTGGCCCACTACAGTGTGACTTTATATCTATTACCCTCCCATCACTCACTCTCTAGTCAGTTTAGCCTCCTTGTTCTCCTCTGATAGCCACATGGCTCACTCCCTTACTTCATCTCAGAAAGGCTGTCCCTAATGCATCTGTTAAGGAAAAAACAAAAACAAAAACATAGCACCTTCAATCATTATTCTGTCAACCTGTCCTTACAATGCTTTACTCTTCTTTATGGTAATTATTATCACCTGGCCTATTATATTTGTTGGTCTGTTTCCCATGCATTAAAATGTCAGCTCCCTGGCACAGGGCTTTTTTTTTGTTTTCTATTTTATTCAGTGCCTGGCTCATAACATCTACTAGACAAATACTTGCTGAACAAAAGATCATATTCTGCATTTTTAGATATTCTACTTAGTTCTTTTTTCTTTTTTTTTCCCCAAAGATTTTATTTTTCCTTTTTCTCCCCAAAGCCCCTAAGTACATAGTTGTATATAGTTTAGTTGTGGGTCCCTTCTAGTTGTGCTACGTGGGATGCTGCCTCAGCATAGCCTGATGAGTGGTGCCATGTCTGCGCCCAGGATTCAAACCCGTGAAACCCTGGGCCGCCAAAGTGGAGCAGGCAAACTTACATTTGGTTCTTTTTTCAAATCTGTCTCCCACAAAGTATTTTTTCTTATCTTTTCAAATCTTTGTATTTCATAGTTTAAATACACTTATTTTATGGACTACAGTCAATGATCTACTATCTCAAGTTCTCAGCTCCTGCTGCTTGTTATATCTATGACTCTTGTTCTTGGTAAATGAATTGTCTTCTTGTACCTTTTGTCATTTTTTGTGAGCCTTGTCTTGACTGGGACTTTGTTGGAATCCTGTGTAGCTTGGACTGTGGACCTGTTCCTCTAGAGAAGTTTTTCAGTATGCTTCTACCAAATTACTCCAAGGGTATAAAACATTCTGAATAATCTTTTATATTTATTTCTCAGCTTGGGGATTTCAGACAAAAATAATTTGAACCCATATGAGAATAGGTCTACATTTAAATTTTCAGGGGATACTCCCACCCACCCCTAGTCAGAATCCAGGCTAAGACAGAAAAGTTTCCTTGAACTAGGGGGTGAAATTTTTTAAGGTCACCTCCTTTCCCTGAGCATGTGCCTTTAAGGCTCCCGGCTTTATACGGGGATTCTCATCTCTAACTCTGCTCCATACAGGTGTAATGCATTCTCTCTGGCCCCTTCATGAGCATTAAAACCAAGTCTTTTGATTACTGAGACTAGAAAGGCCCCAGAACTGCCACAAGCATTAAGTCACACGCATACTGCTCATTTTCAGTTCCCCTTTTATTTGTGGCCCCTGAAGATTTTCCTTTCAGGCTCAGCTATACCTTTAAAAGAAGTTTGTTTAACAAAAAAGAAGTTTGTTTTATTTTATCCCGCATTACTAGGTGTTTTATAATGGGATTACAAAAGATTTTAAGATTATATGGTTTGCCATACTCTAGAATCAAAAACGACGACGGTCTGGAAGTTTAAGGTTTATTTTCATAATAACTAGTTCAGTATGCTTTCAGAGCAGATAGGCCTTCCAGCTTCAAATAAACAAAATAATTCTATACACTACTAACTGCAAAGGGAAAAAAATACCTTAACAATGGAGAGACCTTGCTGTCACCCTGACCTAGGGATCAAACTTGGCAGTGCAAACAGAGACAATCAGGTTATCATGTTGCCTCCTGATGTGATACAGTATGAAGTATACTGTATCTTCCATGAAGTATTTTTCCAAAAGCATATAACCTTTACATTGAAGTCCAATTTAGAGGAAATACAAAGAAATCAGAGAACAAGCTAAATGATACCATATGGAAACAATGTAACAAATCTACAGTGTAGAACATGTGGCAAATCGACAAGTCTGGTCTCTTCAAAAGTTGATATTGGGTGGGGGGTGGGGAGGCAGTGCAGACTATTCTAGATTAAGAGACACTTAGAGACAGACCAAATGCAATGTGGATGATATCTGACTGGATCCTGGTTTAAAAAGAAAGCTACAAAAAATATTATGGGGAACAAATGGGGAAATTTCAAATGGATTAGGTATTAGATAATATTGGGGAATTATTGTTAATTTTGTTAAGTGTGATAACGATATTGTGGTTGAATAGGAAATTGTCCACATTTTTTGAAGAAGCAACTGTATTAGTTTTCTAAGGGTGTTGTAACAAAAGAATTACAAACTTAATGGCTTAAACAATACTAATTTTTATCCTACAGTCTGGAAGTCATAAGTCCTGAAATGGTTCTCACTGGGCTAAATTCAGGTATCAGCAGGGCTTCTACATTCCTTTTGGAGTCTTTAGCAGAGAATCAATCTTCTTGCCTTTTTCAGCTAGAAACCACCTGCTTTCCTGGGCTCACAGCCATTTCTCCGTCTTCAAAGTCATCAATGTTGGGCCCACTCCTCCTCCTCAAGCTGCCATCTTTCTGATTCTCTTCTGCCTTGTTCCAGTTTAAGGACCCTTGTGACTACACTGGGTCCCACCTGGATAATTCAGAATAATAACCACATTTTTAGGTCAGCTGATTAGCAATCTTAATTCCATCTGCTATCTTAATTCTGCTTTGCCATGAAACTGAACATATTCACAGGTTCTGTGGATTAGGGCGTGGACATCTTTGGAGAATGGGCATTATTCTGCTTAAGACAGCAGTCTTAAGTATTTAGAGGTGTTACTTTGAAATGGTTCAGGAAAAATATGTATATGTTATATATCAATGAAGCAAATATGACAAAACGTTCATCACTGACTCAAGATGGTAGTTATAAAGCTGTTCATTGTATGACACGATATTTTTCTATATAAACATTCTCAACTTTTTTAAAAATTGAAAAGTTTTTAGATTTTTAATTTAAAAAAACAGGCAGAACAGAAAGGAGGCCTTTAAGTTGACCACAGAGAACAGGAAAGTAATGTGGCAGAATACAGAGAGTGTGTGACATACAACTGAGCAGTGATTTTAAGGTAAAGTGCATGCAGCCCTCCTGATACTATGGATATGGTTACCTGCTGGGCTTGTTAGGGATAAAGTTGCTCTTTACATACAGATGACAGGTTCCTACCTGAAGAATGAGATCATTCTCTATGTTAGTTGTCAGAGTCCTACTAATGCCTTGGGGAAAAAACACAGATAAGAAATCTGTACTCCTTATGTCTTGTTTTTATATTTAAAAAGGAATAAATAGTATGCTTTATAAATCTGTACAAATGTAACTTAAAAAATACATGTAGCTCTGGCTTGCCTTTGCTACAGTATCCTTTCATAGAAAAAAGACTCCCTTGTCTACTGTGGGCACTAATAAAACTAGTTACACCTGATAAAATTTTCATGTTGCAAAATATGTAAAGATTAGTCACCAAATTCGCTGTATTCATCTATTGAGGTCAGAAAGTGGAGTGGTAAAAAGGAAAAAGAGAGAGAGAGGGAGAATTCAGACTACAGAAGTTCAGAATGGGACAGTCCTGGTAAATAAATCCTTATGACATTTATAAACACGAAGTGCTGAAACCATCACCCATTCTTCTATTTGAAGAGGAGGCAACTCCTGGTTTGCTTTCTGCCAGTAGGAGACAGACATCAATCAGCCAGAGGTCTAAGACCTGTTCACTCCCACTTAATACTTTAAATAACTCCAAATCAGACAAGCCAACAACATAAAAAGATGGAGGAAATGAGAACTTCCATCTCACTGAAGGGGTCAAGTGAAGATTCTCCAGAAATCAATCCTAAAGTTTTGGAGCACCTAGTACATACAGAGAGTATTGCAAGAAATACAAGTAATTCGAGGATGAATTCAAGGATCATATAGTAATTGAGAAATCTGGAGATGTGTTTACCCTCAAATAGAGAAGAAGGAATTTAGTAATAAGAGTGTTAAAATGTGGATGATGGGGCCAGCCCAGTGGCATAATGGTTAAGTTTGGCCTGCTCTGCTTCAGTGGCCCAGGTTTGTGGGTTCAGATACCAGGCACGGACTTGCACCACTCATAAAGCCATGCTGTGGTGGCAACCCACATACAGAATAGAGGCAGACTGGCACAGATGTTAGCTCAGGGCCAATCTTCGTCACCAAAAACAAAACAAAACAAAAAAGCAGGGGCTGGCCCCGTGGCCGAGTGGTTAAGTCTGTGCGCTCCGCTGCAGGCAGCCCAGTGTTTCGTTGGTTCGAATCCTGGGCACGGACATGGCACTGCTCATCAAACCACGCTGAGGCAGCATCCCACATGCTACAACTAGAAGGACCCACAACGAAGAATATACAACTATGTACTGGGGGGCCTTGGGGAGAAAAAGGAAAAAATAAAATCTTAAAAAAAAAAAAAAAAAGCAACCAAAAAAATGTGGATGACTTCAAGAATAGAATCTGGGTCTCAGATTAGATACTTCTGATTTCTTCCCCTTTCCTACAAGATTCTTCTTGAGATTTATCAATGTAAGGAGACAGCCTTTCCTCTATGATTCTTACTCCTTCTCTTGTATTCCATATTTATAATAGATACTATCATTCCCTTGATCAAGTTAGAAACCCTGAAGTCATGTCAGACAGCTCCTTTCTACTTCACTCATTCAACAATTTTTTCATAGGTTCTAATATACATATTTCCTTGATTTTAAACTCTGATATCAGAGTTATCTTATAATCAATGGCATCTAACAAGTGACAGAATTTTTTCTTTCTTAATGGTTCATAAAATATTGATACATCTTAAAATCAATGGCATCTTAGATTCCATGCAATACCATATTTATGAAATGCCTACTATTATTACTAGTATTATTCTAGGCACTGGGGATATAATACTGAACAAAGTCTCTATCCTCATGGACTTACCATTCTAGTGGAAAAAGGAAACAATAAACAAACAAATAACACACGCACACATACACATAAAGCAGCGATAAGTACCTTGAAAAAAGTTAAACATGAAAAGGTTGTAGAGAGTGTTAGATGGTGGGGGGGAGAGACTATTCTTAAAAGCACAGTTGGGAAAGTCCTGTCTAAAGAGAGAACATTTGAGCTAAGTCCTGAATTAAATGAGGAAGTGAACTGTGTATGTATCTGAGAAAGAATCTAACAGGTAGAGGAAACAGCAAGAACGCTGCTTGAGACAGGGTGGTGCTTATTATGTGCAAGAAACAGTAAAAAGGTGAAGATGAAGTGAAATATCCAAGAGGGAGAGTGGTAGGAAATGAGGAAGGAGAGGTAATCCAGGGGCCAAATCAGGTATGGCCTTGAATCACAAGGATCAGCTGAAATATACTTTGAAAGAAAGGCCAATAGAAATATTCATGTACTGGATGTGAACTATGAGGAAAAGATTAGTCAAGGATGATTCCAGGGCTTTTATTTCTACAACTGAGTGAATGATGAGGCCTTTTACAAAAATGGTGAATAAATCTCATCTATAAGATGTTTTATACTAACCATCTGGTAACCACTAAACAAATAACAAGAATAAAGACACAAATTACAAATAAGAAGAAATCCAATACAGAAATTTACATACCTGAATTAGTAATCCAAAAATCATGGGACAAGAAACAAAGGAAATGCAAGAGAACTGGAAAACAAGAGATAAAATGGCAGCGGTAGGCCCCCACATTTCAATAATCACTCTAAATCTAAATGGATTGAACTCTCCAATCAAAAGACACAGAGTGGCAGGATGGATCAAAGAACAAGACCCAACAATATGCTGCCTCCAGGAAACACACCTCAGCCCCAAAGACAACCACAGACTCAGAGTGAAGGGATGGAAGACAATACTCCAAGCTAATAATGAACAAGAGAAAGCAGGTGTCACTATACTAATATCAGACAAAGTAGACTTCAAAGCAAAACAGATAAAGAAAGACAAAGAGGGAGAGTATATAATGATAAAGGGACACTCCACCAAGATGACATAACACTTATAAATATATACGTACCCAACACAGGCGCACCAAAATTTGTAAAGCAACTCTTAACAGAACTAAAAGGAGACATCAACAACAATACAATAACAGTAGGGGACCTCAACACCCCATTAACACCAATGGATAGATCATCCAGACAGAAAATCAACAAGGAAATTATAGAATTAAATGAAAAATTAGACCAGACGGACTTAACAGATATATATAGAACACTTCATCCAAAAACAGCAGGTTACACATTCTTCTCAAGTGCGCATGGAACATTCTCAAGGATAGACCATATCTTGGGAAACAAAGCAAGCATCAATAAATACAAGAGAGTTGAAATAATATCAAGCATCTTTTGTGATCATAATGCTACAAAACTAGAAATCATCTACAAGAATAAAGCAGGGAAAGGTGCAAAAATGTGGAGATTAAACAACAAGCCACTGAACAAACAATGGATTATTGAAGAAATTAAAGAAGAAATCAAATATTATCCGGAGACAAGTGAAAATGAAAACACACCATACCAACTCATGTGGGATGCAGCAAAAGCAGTCCTAAGAGGGGAATTCATTGCAATACAGGCTCACGTCACTAAACAAGAAAAATCTCACATAAGCAACCTCAAACGACACCTAACAGAATTAGAAAAAGAAGAACCAACAAAGCCCAAAGTCAGTAGAAGGAGGGAAGTAATAAAAATTAGAGCAGAAATAAACAATATTGAAACAAAAAAGACAGTAGAAAGGATCAATGAAACAAAGAGTTGGTTCTTTGAAAAAATTAACAAAATCGACAAACCCTTAGCCAGACTCACTAAGAAAAAAAGAGAGAAATCTCAAATAAATAAAATTAGGAATGAGAGAGGAGAAATCACAACAGATACCAAAGAAATACAAGGGATCATAAGAGAATACTATGAAAAACTATATGCCAACAAATTGAACAACCTAGAAGAAATGGACAAATTCCTAGACTCTTAGAACCTCCCCAAACTGAATCAGGAAGAAATAGAGAATCTGAATAGGCCAATGACAAGTAAAGAAATAGAAACAGTAATCAAAAACCTCCCCCAAAATAAGAGTCCAGGACCAGACGGCTTCTCTGGAGAATTCTACCAAACATTCAAAGAAGATTTAATACCTGTCCTTCTCAAAGTATTCCAGAAAATTGAGGAAGATGGAGCACTCCCTAACACATTCTATGAAGCCAACATCACTCTGATCCCCAAACCTGACAAGGACAACACAAAGAAGGAAAACTACAGGCCAATATCACTGATGAACATAGATGCAAAAATCCTCAACAAAATTCTGGCAAACCGAATACAGCAATACATCAAAAAGATTATACACCATGATCAAGTGGGATTTATACCAGGGACACAGGGATGGTTCAACATCCGCAAGTCAATCAATGTGATATACTACATTAACAAAATGAGAAAAAAAACCACATGATCACCTCAATAGATGCAG
The DNA here is from genome assembly GCF_037783145.1 of Equus przewalskii. Classification (NCBI taxonomy): domain Eukaryota; kingdom Metazoa; phylum Chordata; class Mammalia; order Perissodactyla; family Equidae; genus Equus; species Equus przewalskii. The sequence continues at coordinate 1,250,594 of NW_027228747.1, read as the reverse complement.
AGAAAGCATTTGACAAGATCCAACATCCATTTATGATCAAAACCCTCAATAAAATGGGTATAGAAGGAAAGTACCTCAACATACTAAAGGTCATATATGACAAACCCACAGCCGACATGATACTCAATGGACAAAAACTGAAAGCCATCCCTCTGAGAACAGGAACAAGACAAGAGTGCCCACTTTCACCACTCCTATTCAACATAGTACTGGAGGTGTTGGCCAGAACAATTCAGCGGGAAAAAGAAATAAAAGGACTCCAAATAGGCAGTGAAGAAGTAAAACTCTCGCTCTTTGCAGACGACATGATCTCATATATAGAAAACCCCAAAGAACCTATAGGAAAACTATTAGAAACAATCAACAGCTACAGCAAAGTTGCAGGGTATATAATCAACATACATAAATCAGTAGCATTTCTATACACTAACAATGAACTAACAGAAAAAGAACTCAAGAACTCAATCCCATTCACAATGGCAAGCAAAACAATAAAATACCTTGGGATAAATTTAACTAAGGAAGCGAAACATTTATACAATGAAAACTACAAGACTTTCTTGAAAGAAATTGATGACGACATAAAGGGATGGAAAGACATTCCATGCACATGGATTGGAAGAATAAACATAGTTAAAATGTCCATACTTCCTAAAGCAATCTACAGATTCAACACTATCCCAATCAGAATCCCAATGACATTCTTTACAGAAATTGAACAAAGAATTCTAAAATTCATATGGGGCAACAAAAGACCCCGAATGGCTAAAGCAATCCTGAGTAAGAAGAACAAAGTTAGAGGCATCACAATCCCTGATTTCAAAACATACTATAAAGCTACAGTAATCAAAACAGCATGGTACTGGTACAAAAACAGGTGCGCAGATCAATGGAACAGAATTGAAAGTCCAGAAATAAAACCACACATCTATGGACAGCTAATCTTCGACAAAGGAGCTGAGGGCCTACAATGGAGAAAAGAAAGTCTCTTTAACAAATGGTGCTGGGAAAACTGGACAGCCACATGTAAAAGACTGAAAATTCACCATTCTTTTTCACCATTCACAAAAATAAACTCAAAATGGATCAAAGACCTAAAGATTAGGCCTGAAACAATAAGTCTTCTAGAAGAGAATATAGGCAGTACACTCTTTGACATCAGTTTCAAAAGAATCTTTTTGGACACCGTAACTCCTCAGATGAAGGAAACAATAGAAAGAATAAGACTTCATCAGACTAAAGAGCTTCTTCAAGGCAAGGGAAAACAGGATTGAAACAAAAAAACAGCCCACTAATTGGGAAAAAATATTTACAATCTACTTATCTGACAAAGGGTTAATCTCCATAATATATAAAGAACTCACACAGCTCAACAACAAAAAATCAAACAACCTGATCAAAAAATGGGCAGAGGACATGAACAGACATTTCTCCAAAGAAGATATAAGGATGGCCAATAGACACATGAAAAGATGCTCATCATCACTAATCATCAGGGAAACGCAAATCAAAACTACACTAAGATATCACATTACACTGTTAGATTGGCAAAAATATCCAAAACCAAGAGTGACAAATGTTGGAGAGGTTGTGGAGAAAAAGGAACCCTCATACACTGTTGGTGGGAATGCAAACTGGTGCAGCCACTATGGAAAACGGTATGGAGATTTCTCAAAAAGTTAAAAATAGAAATACCTTATGACCCAGCCATCCCACTACTGGGTATCTATCCTAAGAACCTGAAATGAGCAATTCAGAAGTCCCATGCACCCCTATGTTCACTGCAGCATTATTCACAATAGCCAAGACGTGGAACCAACCTAAGTGCTCAGCAACTGATGATTGGATAAAGAAGATATGGTATATATACACAATGGAATACTACTCAGCCATAAAAATGGACAAAATTGTCCCATTCTCATCAACATGGATGGACCTTGAGGGTATTATGTTAAGCGAAATAAGTCAGACAGAGAAAGACAAACTCTATATGACTCCACTCATAGGTGGTAGTTAACATATAGACAAGGAGAACTGATGGGTGGTTACCAGGAGAAGGGGGGGGGGTGGGGGGAGGGCACAAAGGGTGATGTGGTATACCCACAATATGACTAACAATAATGTACAGCTGAAATTTCACAAGGTTGTAAACTATCATAATCTTAATTAAAAAAATGGTGAATAACAGGCTGTTTGGAATGAAAAATAAAAAGCATAGTTCTAACGTGTTAAGTTTGAAGTGCCTATTAGCTACAAGTCTAGAGTTGAGGAGATGTTTGAGCTAAAGATACAAATTCAGGAGTCACAAACATACAGATAGAATTGAAAGTCATGGGGGTAGACAAAATCATTTAAGAAGTAAATGCAAACAAAGAAGAGGTCCGAGGACTGAGCTTTGGGGTACTCCGATATTTATAAATTGAAGAGAACACTAGCAAATAAGACTGAGGAGCAGTCTGTGAGGGAGGAAGAAAAGAAGGAGAGTATGGTGTCCCAGAAGCCAAGTGCCTTTTTCCTCACCAGTCTAAATATCTCTGAAGATCTAAATATCTTTGGAGCCTCTCCATTCTTTCCAACTTTCCTGCCATTCCACAATTCAAAATATAATCTTTCCTCTCTTAATCCATAGCAAATGCTTTAAACGATTTTGTGGTCTCAGTATGTAAGGTCCTCCCCAACTCCCATTCATCTTCCACATAGCCAATAAAGTGATCTTAAAAAAAAAAAAAATCTAATCTCACCATCCCATCCTTGACGCAAAGACTTCTCATTACCTACAACAATAGCACACAGGTCCCTACATCATCTGGTCCCAATTTACCTTTGCAACTTTATCTTCTGCTACTACTGCCCCTAAGTATTTTATGGGCTAGGCGTACCAACACATTCTTTCATGCTTCCAAGCTTTTCAATGTGCTATTTTCTTTACCTAGTAAATCCTCCAACTCTTACTTTAAGACTACACAAAGACATTTCTTTCACTGAATAGAGTGACAACATGTCTAGTTTTCATAGGACAATCCCAGTTTATACTTGTTGTCCCCTCATGATGATTAACAGTGTTAATGTTTCACCTTTAACAGTGTCTCAGTTTGGAGGCTAAATTAGATGCTCACCCTATCTATGAAAACTTCCCTGTTCCCCTAGGCAGTTTTTCCTTCCTCCGCGTTCTGAAAACATTTTGAACATGTCAGTACCTGTTTCATTAGTGAACTACTTGCCCATTTCCCTTAAAAAACTGTGAGCTCCTAGAGGTCAGGGATCATCTGTATTATTATTCGTTTTCTCATCTCTAGCACCTAACCTGTACATAACAGGCACTCAAATTTTTTTTTGTTGAATGAAATTCTATCTTCAAGGACCTATATCTCCTGCAAACACTCTGAGAAGAGGAGCTAGGCAGAGAAGACAAAGGGTATGGAGCTGGGCAGCAAGCCTGAGACTGGGAGCCAGTTGGGAGAAGGGGTAATCTGCCCCAGGATTCATAAGAAAGGACTTCATATACAAGAAGCAGCAGAAGTGTGGAGACTACCTGTCTCCAAAATGCATCCAATCTATTAGAAAAATATGTTACATACCTTCAAAAGGTTATTATTTCAGACATTACAAAGAAACATCACAAAGCTATATATTTAAAAAATATAAGCACGCTACTGGAGTTCAGAGAAAGACTGCACAAGTCTAGGAAAATTTTTATAAGCTGGAATTTAATCAGCTCTGTATATTGCAAACATTATGGGGCAAATATATAATTGAATAGTAAGCTCTTTGCCATATCTCTCTATATCCCTTGTTGCTGACAAAGTCCCTGTTCAATAATAATATGTTCAATAAATGTTTGTTATGATTAATATAACTTACATTAGTTTTTTAGCTTGCAATGTACTTTTTCATATATTATATTTTATATGATCCTCATAACATCCCTATAAGATAGGCAAAGTAGTAAAACTGTCTCAATTTTACAGATGAAGAAATCAGGCTTCCTGGGATTTGTAGAAGTGACTAGGTTTCCAGCTTGCCAGTTTCAACACATAACCATTTTCATTTTCTGAAGAGCAATGCTATCAAAGTGTGGTCCATGGACCAGTGCTGGTCTGTCAACTGTTACCACTCCGCAACAAGATAAGCAAAGAAGTTGAGAGTAAGCTTTTAGAAACTTTTATTTTAATATGACAGAGTAACTTTATGCCTGTTGAATCTAACAATAAAAAACTAGGCTTGTATTTTATATATCTTTTTTTATCCCCCTTTTCTAAGTAATTCATTTCACTGTATTTACAAAAGTATTGGTTCATGCTATATTAGAAAACAAAACAAAAAATTGGTCCTTCCCCACAGATGGTTTAGAGAAGTATCACTATAGAGGACAATGTGGACCAATGTGTGACCCATGGATGGAACCCAATAAATTAAGTTTTATCATTTTCATGTTAAATCAATGTTTCTGTAATTATCATTTTAGCCTCCACCATCAGAATTACTTCAGCTATGTATTTAAAATGCACCTTCCCAGGCCCATTTCAAAGTAATAAACTGGAATTTCTGAGGGTGGGATCAAAGAATCTGTATTTAATCATGTTTTCCTGGTGATTATTAGGCCCTCTACAGTTTAAAAATGATTGCCCTAAACTTTCAAAAAAGAAACAGTCAAGTAACCGATCTAGGGAGTACACAATTACATAAAAGAATAGAAGTTAGCCACATTTTTCCAACCTCCTTCAGAACTTACCTATAAAACTCCATTTTTTTGGTGTAAAGTAGAACAAATGTAGGCTTTCCTTAGGAATATTTTTAAAGTAACACTTAAAAGAAGAAAACAAAAAATTATTTTTCATGTTTTATACCACTAATAAAAACAGGCTGTAGGAGAGAAGTTTTGAACAGTTGTGATCTTTCACATTGCTGTGAAAAATGTAATCTCCTAGGTACATTTCATACACATATACTCAGGAGAGCCTCTTTTCAGACAACTATTTTTCAAATGATACATTTATCATACAAATCTGAAAACAGTTGGGGGAAATGCACTTCAATAGGAAGAAAAGTAACAAGGTGTGTACTGGGGGCAAAGGGACAACAGGGGAAAGGAGAGTAACAGTTGAGTGATGGCTAAATACCAAAACTGTAGGCTAAGAACTACAGAAACAACATTTCATTTAATTCTCATAAGATTCCTATGAAGTCCATATTATCCCCATCCTGAATGAAGTAACTGAGACTCAAAAAAACTAAATAAATCTGCCCAAGGTCACACAACAGGAAAGTCATGTTTAAAACCTAGGTCTAATTCCAACGTCCCGGACACTCCCCTTACACCACACCAAGGACGGTAAGTGGGTTTCAACTCTCATGCCAACTTCATTTTATTTATGATAGTCACTTGTAACATCCTGTTAAATCAGTAAAGACTTTTGTTCAATTACTGACTGCCATAGGTACAACATACGAAAACAGGAGCACACACATAAACCAAGTATTTACCATATCCACACTCTCATAATCAGACTAATAAAAGCCAGAGGCATTTCAATTCAGTGCACTGTGAGGGTAACCACATTTTTGTACTCTAAAAAAACAAGAGCTGGGAGGTGGTCATGACAGGGAAACAGCAGCGATCTACAAGCATTAGGAAAATCTCACACAAGTTTTTGGCTTCACAAAAATTTCTCCAGACTATCCCTCAAGAATATTCATAGCTCTATATACTAAATTAGTCATAACAGAGAAGGGAGAATGTGATAAGCCGTGGCCTAGCTAGATATTTATTCCACAAAGAGTAGGCCTAATAAAGCTTCTCTAACAACAATTCACGTACTTTAAAGGGACAAACATAGTCATACAAATAAATTCTATCTCAATGGTGCTTCAGAGATTAGTGGGCTCGTGTCCTCTACTTGCAATTGTACGGCTGAATGAATGGCCATTTATCTCCCACCAAACTGGAAGCAAACCACTTCCAGGTCCTGACAAAGATCACGGAGCAATGACCCTGTTCTGCATGTCTCCAACCTACCCTAATGCAAACCAGATAGCTGAGTTCCTTCCAAGCTACCTAATGCTTCCTACTGCCAATCAATCCCAGCAATTAACTCTGCACTTTCCAAGGACGTAAGCTATGTTAGTTCCCTAAAGGAACTTACACACATATAAACCAAACTGCAAAACAAATTTCTCAAAAGGGGGTAAAAGCCCCTAAGCGAAAACAAAATGGCTACAGACCAGGTTTCATTTTAGATGCTATGGAGTGAAATTATCTCCAAATGTACCATTTTATTGGAGAGGCTGCTTCCGTACAGTCCTAGAGGTAGCAATCTTTGGAACTGAGCAATTGGTGGAATAGAAAAGGGTGTGGACAAGGGCTTGAGAAGAGTATGCATTAATGTGGATATCTAATCTCTATTAACTATTTCTCATTAAGAGATTTAGATAACATGGAACCAAAAGAGACCACTCTGATCTCTGTGTTTATTATACTACAATGTATCTGGCAAAATTATCAACTACAGGTTAGAAATAAATCTGGAAAATCAGAGAAAATAACCTGACACAACTATAAAAGACACTGGCAGTTTACTACAACCATCACTAAAGCTGCTGCAAAGCATCAAGCATGCAAAGAAAGAAGCTGGGGTCCAAAGAAAAGTACAATTCACTTTTATCAACTTCCTGCTGAGCCAAGACTTACTTCTCCAAATTAAAGCAGCAAAAATTACATATACAACAATGAATTAGAATTCATCTTAAGCCCGTCTTAAGGTAGGATAGGATATCATGGGTCCGACTTAAATCAATCTCCTACACTGAAAACGAAGGAACATTAACCCTTTGACCTAAACCTTGTTCTATTTTTCTGACATAGTATGCATTTACTTATTGTCTGTCTCCTTCCATCACTGAATTTTTAACTCTGTGGAGAGAGGGACTTGTCTACTTTGTTCACTGCTATATCCCCAGTTCTCAGATAAGTTCCTGGCACTTAAAAATCACTCAATAATTTGTTAAATGAATAACTGGACCCTTCATCTGCATGCTGTTTTGGTCAGGGACAGGTGAGGGGCAAAGACTGAGAAAATGCTACAGAATTCTAATTTCAAGGGCAGAACTGATTCATTTCTGCTATTTCAGGATTATTTAGCCTTCTTACTAGATGAAGATTTCTGACAGTTACTCTGTAAATAAACATTTACCCACTTCTAAAGCAAGAAGCCTCAACCCCTGTACAATATCCCCACTCTATTCCAGGTGGTCAGCTAAATCTTGGCTTCCTATTTTTCATTTGGGTTTGTAGGCCAAGGTGGTGATGGCATATACATGCCACTGCCACCCACTGGGGTCCTATTAGGAAAACTTACGGATCAGATACACATATTTGGGTAATTAACACCAGGGCACCAAGAGCCCCTAAAATTATTCCTGACTATGATTTAGAGTGGGAAAACAACAAAAGAGAGCATCACCAACAGAGAATAACCTCAAGACCCTTAGAGCAGGAGAAAACAGCTTCTCAGCTGGCTTCTTGCTGCTTCAATATATCAGGTAAATCTGATGAGCCTTCTTGCAATATATTATAATACCATCCACTATTATTTACTGCCTAGCCTCCTCTACTCTGTCCTTCCTAAACAAGATATTCTGTACCAACCTTCCAAGAGTCTTACTTCTATAGTTGCATATACCACCCTCCTAGACCTTCCTTTGCCAGACTTTTTTTTTTTTGAGGAAGATTAGCCCTGAGCTACCTACTGCCGGTCCTCTTCTTTTTGCTGAGGAAGACTGGCCCTCAGCTAACATCCGTGCCCATCTTCCCCTACTTTATATGTGGGACACCTACCACAGCATGGCTTGCCAAGCGGTGCCACGTCCGCACCTGGGATCCGAACCGGAGAACTCCTGGTTGCCGAGAAGCAGAACGTGCGCACCTAACCGCTGCGCCACGGGGCCAGCCCTGCCAGACTTCTAAGTAAATTCCTGTTCTTTACCTGATAAAACACATTCCGTAGTTAATTAATCCTATCCAAGTATTTATTCTTCCAATGTCTTGATGATACCATTGCTCACTGCCTATGAAAATTAATCCTCCCCTTCTTTCATAGTAATGAAGTACTGGCCACATAGCTGTTCAGCTACACTACATTTCCTAGCCTATCTTGCTGATTGTTAAGCTAAATTCTTGCCAATGGAATAAAAAGGAAGTAATGTGTGCAACTTCCTGACTAAGAACTATTAAAGGCAGGCAAACTGTTCCATGCTCTTTCCCCTTCCCATTGGTTGCAACCCAGTTTCAACCCTGGAGAAAAAGACAATACCCTAGAAGTTGATCCCTCTGCTAGTGGCATCAGTATCTCTAGGGAATCTGTTGGCTATACAAACTTTCAAGCCTCTTTCACAGACCTATGAATCAGAAATTCTGGGGATGGAGACTAAAAATTGTGTTTTAACAAGCCTTCCAGGTGACTCTGATGCACACTAAAGTTTCACTGTTCTACGTATCAGCAGAAAAATTAGTGTAAAAGAACCGGAGTCCCTGAATTACCACATGGAACAACAGAGCAACAGGAACCACCCACTTTGAGCAATCACATGAAAGAAATACTTTCTATCTTGTTTGAGCTATTGCATTTTTGGATCTTTGTTGCAGCTGTTAGGGACACTCTCCTGGTTCTCAAAACTTTTTGGTTTCAGGACTCCTTTAGGAGGACACTCCTAAAAATCAAGGACTCCAAAGAGATTTTGTTTCTGGGCTATAGTTGTCAATAGTCACCATATTAGAAAGAAAACAGAATTTTAAAAATATTAATTTGTGTAAAAAAACAATAAGCCCACATTCCACATTAACACAAAATCCTTTATAAAAAATAACTATTTTCAAAAAGAGAACAATTTAGTGAGAAGAGTGGCATTATTTTACATTTTTGCAAATATCATTAATGTCTGGCTTAATAAAAGACAGCTAGATTCACAGCTGCTTCTGCATTCAACCTGCTACAATATGTTGTTTCAGTTGAAATATATGGAAAAAAATCTGGTCTTACGCAGATATGTAGTTAGAAAACAGAGTATTTTTTAAGTCTTTAATGAACTCAGCATTTTAAAAAACTTTTTAAGCTTTGAAATAATTTTAGAGTTACTGGAAAGTTGCAAAAATATTTCAGAGAGGTCCCACATATTCTTCATTCTGCTCCTCCTAATGTTAATATGCCCTTAATGTTAAAGTGTTGTGCCCTTCTCAGTGTATCATATCAGGAAGTCTATGATGTCAATATGTTGCACCATGGGTAATATTAACTTTAACAGCTTGATTGTGGTGCTGTCTGCCAGGTTTCTCCACTGAAAAGTTATTATAAGGAGATACTTTTAAGCAATGCATCAACTTCCACCCACTAATTTTAGCATCCATAGACAATTCCTGCTGGCAACAATTATTACTGAATATTGCCTAATATTTCCATCATTCCTTCTAGATTTATTAATTTGAATTTTACTGTAATAAACAGCTGCCCCTCTCCCCTATTTATTCAAATATTTATTTATAGTAGTATGAACTTGTGGATATTTATTTTATTCCATGGGTTATCTGTGGGTTATAATCCATTACTATCATTACTTATTTTGTTCTTTAGATTGTCCCAGATCTGGTTACTGGAAGCTCCTTCACATTGGTTCCCCATCATTTTTTCAGCATTTTATTACTTTCTGGCACCACATGATATCTTAGGTTCACCTGTTATTTTTTCTGCCCTAGTCATTTCTCCAAGGAGTTCTGGTCCCTTTTATTGGAGAACGGCATTGAGAAACCAAGACCTGGTGTCAAGCATGCTCAGTGTTATGATGGTGTCATTCCTTCCAAGTCCTCTCAAAACAAGTAAATACAGGCATGCATACACACACACATCCACATCTATTTCTATATCTATCTGCATGTGCGTGTATAAATACATGTATATATTAAAACTCATGAGTTCATACTGATACCACAGGGGGATATTCTAATAGTCTCTTCAAAGCATCAGAACTATAGATATCTTCATCTTTGACACATCAAAACTCAATAAATGTGGGCAAAGGACCTGAATACATTTATCCAAAGAAGATATACTAATGGCCAATAAGCACATGAAAAGATGCTCAACATCATTACTCATTAGAGAAACACAAATCAAAACCACAACACTAATTTACACTCACCAGGATGGTTATAACCAAAAAGACAGGAAATAAGTGTTGGTAAGGATGTGGAGAAAGTGGAATCCTAGTATACTGCTGGTGGGAAGGTAAAATGGTACAGCTGCTTTGGGAAATGGTTTGGTGGTTCCTCAAAAACTTAAAATTATCAAAACCATAGAATTATCATATGACCTAGGAATTCCATTCATAGGTAAATACCCAAAAGGTATTCAAACAAAAACTCGAACAAAAATATTCAGAGCAGCACTATTTACAATAGCTCCAAAGGTGGAAACAATTCAAACGTCCACCAATTAATGAATGGATAAGCAAAATGTGGTATATTCCTACAGTGGAATATTAGGCACGAAAAGGAATAAAGTACTGATACATGCTACAACATGAATGAAACTCAAAAACATTATGTTAAGTGAAAGGAACCAGACACAAGAGACAGAATACATAATAGTCATCATATACTGTATGATTCCATTTATATAAAATATCCAGAATAGATAAATCCATTAAGACAGAAAGAAAGTAGGTTAGTGGCTGCCAGGTGCTGGGGAATGGAGAAATGGGGAGTGACTGCTTAATAGGTACAGGTTTCCTTCTGGGGTGATGAAAATGTTTTGGAATTAGATTTAGGTGGTGGTTGCACAACACTGTGAATGTACTAAAGGCCACCAACTGTACAACTTAAAATGGTTAATTCTATATTACATAAATTTTACCTCAATTAAAAAACAAGAATCAATATAGTAGTTTCTAAAGTTAATTGCAATATAAAACCTGAAACCTTATCAATTAACTTTCCATACTATTACATTAAAATCCATTGGTCTTACACTTGGAATGGATCTTTTACCCAAACATGATTTTGTTACATCATGCATTGGTCATTTGAAAAATTCTGGTCCACTAAGACATGCAGATTTTAAATGCTGACACCTTTTGTTATATGAGAGATATATAATCACATTTGTTAATATCACTAATCTCATTAGAAAAGTATTTAAGTTCTGAGAAGCTGTCAAACTCATAGTTTAATTTTTATTCAAATTTTACCACTGGACACAAATACAGTCATTTTCCTTGAAATTTTCCAAGAATATGCCTGCCAAATACCCAAATCTAAAGACCAAAGTTCATCGATTACTCTTTCAAGTCAAAATGGCATTCTATTAAGAAAGCAGACTGTTAGTTTGCACTTAACCATACTTCTCCTTGAGACAACTATTGTATTTCAATACTCAGCAAAAGTACTTTATGAGTACTGTCTTTATTTTTTTTTTTTTTTTGTACTTCTCATTTTATCACACAAAACATTCAAAAGCCATGTTATAAAAGGTCAAGATTAAATAAAATTCATTTTTACTGCTTCATCAAAAATATTCTTAAGTGAAACTGAAATTTTTTAAACAGCAAGTTTAAACTGCATGGCAGTGAAGAATACAGTGGCTATTAGTACAGTTTGGTGCCACTGCTTTAATTTGTGCTAAGGCACCAACAGTTTTACTCGCTATTGCAAATGTCAACACAGTGAGAAAGGAAAATAATGCCTTTGTATTATTATGAAACAGTTTTGATCTCAAGACTCCCTGAAAAGGTCTCGGGAATCTCCAGGAGTCCGCAGACCACAGCTTGAAAACCACTAGCCTAGGTTAACTAATACACTTGTTTAATAGGTAACCTATCAATTTATATTACTTTCCAGGTTTAATGCAAACTACCTGGCAGCATAATCTTTCTTCTTTGTACTTCCCTTTACTTTAATACTCAGTACTATGAAATGCTGCCAATAGACTACACAGTCCTCTTACTGCCTAGTCAAGTCTAGATGGTACTTTTCTTCACCTAACTTCTATCAGCTACGTCTTCCTGGCTCAGTATTCTAAAAAAAAAAAAAACAAAACAGTCTTTTTTTTTTGAGGCACATTAGCCCTGAGCTAACTACTGCCAGTCCTCCTCTTTTTCTTTTTTCTTTTTTTTTTTTTTGCTGAGGAACCCTGGCCCTGAGCTAACATCCATGCCCATCTTCCTCTACTTTATATGTGGGATGCCTACTACAGCATGACTTGCCAAGTGGTGCCATGTCCGCACCTGGGATCCGAACCGGCGAACCCACAGCCGCCGAGAAGTGGAATGTGGGCACTTAACCACTGCGCCACGAGGCCAGCCCCAAAAACTACTCCTGATCTAGACCAGGGGTCTGCAAACTTTTTCTGTAAAAGGCCAGATAGTAAACATTTTAGACTTTATGGGCTAACTACTCAACTCTGCTATTGTAAGCAAATGGGTGTGGCTGTGTTCCAATAAAACTTTATTTACAAAAACAGGCAGTGGCTGTAGTTTGCTGGCTCTTGACCTAGACTCTTCCAACATATAGGTCAATCAACCCAGTCTAACTCAAAAGATCTGCCAAAAGTCAGGAAAAAAAAAAAAAAAAAAGGAAGTAGCCACCGACTGGCTAAAAAGAAACTAATAAGGACACTGAAAACAGTAGTAAACAAACCCAACAGACAGGAATATTAGTAATAGCTGCTAACATTCACTGAGCTCTTATTATTTGCTAGGCAATGCTGTGATAAAGTATTTTACAATGCATCATCTCATTTAAGCCCTTTAAAGAAGGGTTTTAATAATTTAAACAATTCTCATTTTACAGAGGAGAAAACAGAAACAGATATACTAAGTAACTTTCCAAGGTCTCACAGTCTGTAAATGGCTACGCCTGATTCAAACATAGGTCTTTCTTACTGCAAGGTCCATGTTCTTAATCATCAGACTATGCTATCTATACTGTAATTTTTTATTTTTTGATCCAAACTGGTAAGAAAGTAATTTGAAATATAAAAACAGACAGACCACTGATTACTTGCTCTTACAGTGTCTTTTCTATATCATTGAGTTTCTTACACAAACCTTGGCTCACGTCCTTGAATGAAAGAGCCTAGGTGACCTTGCTTTAGGTGACATACTGTTTAGCAATATACACCAAGGATCCTAAAGGTCCTTGGATGCTTAAATGTGTGAAGTTAGGATGTGCTGCCTAAAAAGCTAATGAATGGCGCTAGACCGGTGGTGGAGTGGTTAAGTACGCACGTTCTGCTTTGGTGGCCTGGGGTTCACCGGTTCAGATCCTGGGTGTGGACATGGCACCACTTGGCAAGCCATGCTGTGGTAGGCATCCCACATATAAAGTGGAGAAAGATGGGCACAGATGTTAGCTCAGGGCAAGTCTTCCTCAACAAAAAGAGGAAGATTGGCAGCAGATATTAGCTCGGGGCTAATCTTCCTCAAAAAATAAAAATAAAAATAAAAAGTTAAAAAAAATAAAAAGCTAATGAATAGGAGGTAAGCAGCCCTCTCTCACTGTCATCCTATAATAAATCAGCACAAACATAATTATACCATACTAACATACCATATATTATATTAATATACAATTAATTATAAATCATCACAAAAGTTCTGACCTATACCATAGGAAATCTGTAAGACATCATTTAAAACAAGTGATATCAGAATGAAGGGACAGAGGTGGTCAAAGAGCAGGTTCCATACACATCCTTCAAACTACTCTTCAGCATCTCTCAAACAGTAAGGCCTATGAGAATCAAGCAAAAAACAGGAGAGAGAAAAGAACAAAAATCTGTCCATTAATAACAATGCTAATTTATGCCTCACTGATTATAACTACCTAACCATAAGATTATCCCTATTAATCTGCTTCCAGGCACCAAGAGAAAAGTTAAAAGTAAAAGGCTACAAGAGATTTTCTTTGAAATCTATCAGTCCAATAAGCAAGCATCATACAGACAGAATCTTAAATTGGATGGTAAGGAGCAAAATAAGCCTTACATCTTCCCGTCTCTTTATATTTAACGTAAAGCAATGTAAGAAGTAAAGCTTGACAATACCACACAAACACACATGTAAAATGGCTAGGTCCATGCAGAGCATTACCAAGTAACAGTATAAGAGGATAATATCAACTCAAAAAGATAATTATTACTTCTAAGAACTAGGGAATCTCATAACTCTGAATTAATCTTTAGCCTCTAGGTTTGAGCTAGGCTGGTCTGTCGTTGTTTTGTTTTCTAGTAATCAAGTGACTGGGAAACAATCTCCCTTAATTTATTTCCTTCCAGGTAAACTAGAAAGAGTGGGCTATAGCTACTTGGGATAAGGAAATAACTTGGGGCAGCCTAGGGAATGAGCAGCCCAGCCACTCAGGTAAGTCCCATCTGGCAACCCTCAAACAAAGTATAACCTCACATGCACTTCCCAACACTTGTATCAAAACTCACAAACCAAAGGAAAATTTAGACATATATTCAAAGACTGTCGCTTGCAAAAACAGGGCAAGAACACAAATTCATAGGCTATAACAAAAAGATACAAAAAGACTGAATTAAGGAGCTTCCTCTAGACTGCAACCTGACAAACCTTATTATAGGATAAACTACTTCAAAAGTTCCCTCCCACTCCAAACTCTCCCTACTCAATACTCCATATCAGCACCACTATTCTGAATGGTCAGACAGAAGCAAAAATAAGCTCACACAAAACAACTGTAACAGCATGACCCTCTTTTATTCATTAATACACTTTATTTCCCCTTTCCACCTAACACAAGAGCTGCTTCACACATATATCACACCTAGGAAGCATATAAAAAGAAATTAAGAAATTAAGACAAACGGCACCACGGTACATTGATAGTAGACTAAAATACTACTTCTAAACAAATGTTGAGCTCCTAACGACCAATGAAAACTACAAGCAGGGGCTGGCCTGGTGGCGTAGTGGTTAAGTTCATGCACTCCACCTCAGCGGCCCAGGGTTTGCTGATTTGCATCCCGGGCATGGACCTACACACCACTTATCAAGCCATGCTGTGGCAGGTGTCCCACACATAAAACAGAGGAAGATGGACACAGATGTTAGCTCAGCGCCAATCTTCCTCAGCAAAAAGAAGAGGATTGGTGGTGGATGTTAGCTCAGGGCTAATCTTCCTCAAAAACAAACAAAAAAACAAGAAAAACACAATCATTCCAAGTGATTCCCAAAAGTGTAACACCTGCAGTATCTGGAAGCTTACATCTCTAATTTTTCCTTCCTTCTAGGTACTGTTTGGCTTTCCTTTTGTACAACTCTAACTGCAGCATATGGTGGGGGAAGAATACTGCATTTTTATACTATAATAAATAGAACAACAAGAAGAAATAAAGAGAAAAGGGGGCGAACTCAAAGGAGTAGCTAATAGATATTATTTGTTCTCCTATCTGGCTTTTTGCTTCTCCTTAAGAGCACCCCTTCACCCACCCACCCCTGTACCCTTGACAATCCAGAATGATTACAAACAGTTTGGGGGGGGGAGTATCTTAACAAATTACAGCTGCTAAATCCAGCAGGCATTTCTCTTCTGGTCACCCCTCTTCCTCAAGCACACACGCCTCTGAATGGGGGCAGGAAGAAGAGACTCAGAACAAATTGCTTCACCTCTCAGAAGAGTTACTACTTCCACCAGGAACACGGTCACTACCACTTGGACAGAGAAGCTCTCCCTTGTTTTGCCACATCAAAAATATCTGTTTTTGTTTTTTAACAATAGCAAGGAAAAAAGTGTGTGTGTATCAAAAGGGTATTTTTCTTGCTCTAAGCCTTCCCCTTTTCCTTGTCCATCAGCCCAAGTAAGCAGAGATGACGCAGACTTCCTTATATAATAGTCTGTGATTTCCTAGACTGCAGGCCTTTCCCTTTGTGTTCCATATACACTTACACACGCGAGCGCGCGCACATTCTCATTGCTTTGCAGCCCCTGGCATGATGCCAGCACTCAGTCAGCTGGTTGACTCCATTCACAGAGCAGGGCTGGAGCTGACATGGAAAGGAGGGGGTAGTGAGGGTAAAGGGGGAGCTAGAACCATCACTGCTACAGACAAAAGAAATTAAAAAAAAAAAAAAGGAAAGAAAGAAAAAGAAAACCTTAGCATAACATTCCTCTTACAGCTTCAGCTTGAAGAAAACTAGAAGCCAGAGACCATTATAGCAAAAAGGATGAAGCAGAAGGGTGGAGAATCCAAACCGAAAGGAGCTTTGTATGAGAAACAATTATTCCGCAACAGATTTTAAAAAGCAACAATATTTATTACTTCAATCCCGTCGGAAACCTCAGCATATTACCTTCTACACATAACCAGGAAAAGGCTGTGAAGAACTCAGAGAAATTCTGAGCTTCTGCTTTTAGAAAAAGAAAAAGGGGGGGAGGCAAGACAGTTAAAAGTACTTACAGGTATACATTTTTCTCCTCCCTCCTCTAGCTGCCAGGAAAGCTGGAGACAAGAAATGGGGGGAAACAGAAAAAGGAGGAAAAGAAGGAATAAGAGATCGGTTTAGGTTTTTGTTTTTGCTTTTTTTGGAGGGGGAGGAGGAGGAAGGTTCCCTTTCTCTTTTCTATCGTAAGAGATGCTCTTTCTATAGCACAGGGACGACCCCATACATGCCAGCCCCCTTGAGAGACCTGCACAAACCCGCTCTCCAAGCGGGCACTGCCCTGCCAATCACATGGCGTACTGTTACATTAAACAAAAGAAACTGGGGGATGCTTACTTTTACCCATGATGCCTAGCGGGGGCAAGGGGGGGGAGACAAACCAGTTGTAGCCGGTTTATAACCTCAGGACATGGAATTATCTCTTAATTTTTAAAAGTCATTTGTGGTAAAAAAGTCAGTTGGTCTCCCCACTCTAACTATCCCCCCATTATTCTGGCCTAGTGCCAAACTTTGCCTTCATTCATGAGGGCTAGTTTCCTCTCAAATCATGATGCTTTTAACTGTTTAGTTTCCAAAGCCAACATCCAAGACAGGAAATCACAGCATCATACCAAAACATACTCCAAATTACAAAAATATGAAGACATATTGCCAACCAAGCTCCTTTTCTTTATCCCTTATTGCTAGTGCTAGGGAACAGATACCGATAAGACAGTAGATGTGTTCTTTAAAGATTTTCTTCCCAAAGCTGTCCCACAGGTTGATATCTGACTTAGCTCTATCAATTCACATCACTCAGGGCAGTTGAATCCACATCTAACACAAATCATAGCAAGGTTCCACAGCAAAGTAGTCACGATGGTATATGGACACACACACTCGTTTAGGCCCTTGTTTATATATTTTACCACAATTTAAAAAATAATCGATTTTTTAAAATGGCATAGGCCCATCCATAGTATGGTTGCAATATTATTCTACTTTTCTGTGTCCCAGCCAAAACACTCCTTCCTCTTCACATTCCAGCAAACTCTTCACCACCATGTATCATTTACCACACACATCCTATGTCTACATTCTATAGACAGATCAAGACTCTAGACATATCTGAGCCTAGTCTCTTGATTAACTTCCCTTTTTCTGTTTTAGAGCAACTGTCTCCAATCACTTTTGGAGTACTATTTTCATTTCCCAATAGTACTGACAGGGGTCAGAAAGTGGTGGGGAAGAAATCCGAGCAAACGAAAGAGGAGGTAAAGCAGAGGAAACTGTTCTGGAGATCTATTGGCTGGGGAGATCTTTACTCTAGGACCTTTGCCTGTTGGAGGAAGTAAATCCTCTATAAACAGTAACAAGGAATAACAAGGCGGAGAGGGATTTTCTTACTTTTCAATTGATATCTCCTATCAATATACCAAACCTCAAATACCTGCTTCATTTGGGCCTCTGAAACTCAAATCATAATTGTACTGACTCCATCAGATTCTCTCAAAAACCCCTTGTTTTTTCCAAATGTTAAAGCTTCTAGAGTTTAGAAAATATAGAAAAAAATAATCTACACCCTACCCAAAGATATTAATCCGTAAATAAAAGTTTTCCTGAGCAGTCTAATATTAACTTCAATTTTCAGAAAACGAATATTGAGCTAAATCTGAAATAGGTAGTATTGGCCACTGGCATAAGGGGTTTAATAATTTACAAACTACAAAGGAAAACTACATCTACACCAAGCTAAGCTTCAAGTGGCTGATGTTGTACCATCTCAGTCACAATACACTGTAGTTAACAGGAGCCCATCAAAGGTCTCCAGATCTAGATACCGCTATCATTTTAGGAGACAAAGGAAAACACGATGTTTATGATAAACAGGGCAAAGAAAATAATCCATTTTCCTCTTACTCAATACATTTCCCCAAGAGACCAACCATGAATTTCAAACTGAAGCTCACTAACTAGTTCCACGTTTAATTGGGGCAGGGAAAATTGTCTATTAATAATCATTCAGAGATCATGCCCACTTAAGTCCACTGAATATATTTGCATTCAAATACTGGTCAATTTTTATCAGTCTTAAGACAATATAAAAGGCTTAGATACAATTAAGCTGTCGGTAGTGATTATCATTAGCCATGAGTTAATTCTCCAGCATTATAAAGGCTAAGGTAGTACACTGTGTTTACTAAAATATCTGCCTCTGTATATTAAATTGATTACTCTTCCAAAGGTACCAACAGGTATTTTTCTTCAGGCTCCTGGAAAAAATTAAGAACTATATGGTAGCCAGTGATCCCGCTCTTTTCAGCTAACTCATAATCATCCAAAACCAATGGTACTTAATTGTATGAGCTAAAAACTATATATTTAAAATACTTCTTGGTAAATGTTATCTAAGTTGTGATGTTCTGGAGAATATCAAATTCTTTACGAAAAAAAAAGATCTAACATTCACCGAGCATTTAATGCACTAAATATTTATTTAATCCACACAAGGAACCAGGAAGGTAGGGTCCTTACCCATTTTATAAATACGGAAATTGCTGTTAGTGCCATTGAGCCGATTCAGACTGCCAGCAACCCTGTGTACAGGAGAGTGGAACCCTGCCTAGTGTTTTTGTGTCATCCTCTCATCTTTTGGCATTAATATCAGACAATGCTCCACTGCTATTCATAGGGCTTTAATGACCATTTTTAAAATTTTTTTAATTAATTAATTTTTTTGAGGAAGATTAGCCCTGAGCTAACATCTGCTGCCCATCCTCCTCTTTTTGCTGAGGAAGATTGGCCCTGAGCTAAGATCCATGCCCATCTTCCTCTACTTTATATGTGGGACACCTGCCACAGCATGGCTTGAGAAGCGGTGTGCAGGTCCGCACCCGGGATCTGAACCAGCAAACCCTGGGCCGCCGAAGCGGAACATGCAAACTTAAGTGCTACACCACCGGGCTGACCCCATGACTATTTTTTTTTTCAGAAGTGGGTGGCCAGGTCCTCCTGCCTAATATTAGTCTGGAAGTTCTGCTGAAACCTGCCCACCATGGGTGACCCCGCTGTATTTGAAATACCAGTAGCAGAGCTTTCAGCATCACAGCAACGTGCAGTTGCTACAGTATAACAAATAACAGAGGGGTTGTGTAGTTTCCTGACTAAGGAAATGAACCAGGGCCCTGGTGCCAAATCTTAACCAGTAGACCACCAGGGCTGGCTTATGGAAATTAACTCAGTGAAATTAAGAAATTTGAATGAAGTTACTCATCCAGCTAACAATAGCAGATGCTGGCTCCAAAGCCCATACTAGTTCTACCACACCATGATGACCTGAGCATTCCTTGGCCAAAACTCAAGAGCTCAGTTCACTATGTTTGCCTTGCCAATCTCCACTCTAAGCCACTAGATTAAAGAAAGTATTAGCCAAATACAATTGAAGTAAAAAATACAAACTCTGCGACAGGCATGTATGATTTCTACTCATAGAAGATTTCATCCAGGACTTATTTTGAAGGGCTAATAAGTACATACAATCTAGATATGTACAAAAGAGATGTGACAGATAAATGTCTGGGAAGGTCAAATCATAAAGGGTAACTACGAGGAGGAAAGAGGTGTTATCTATCTGGACTCAGGAAACGCAGTTTGAATTAATTATAACTAAAAGCTTGAAGGTACTCCTACAAAAGAAATACAAACTTCATAAAATCAAACTCTTAAAAAAGACCCTCAGCAATATCAGAAACAAATTTGCAAAAGCTATATAGACACCCATCTTTGCTCTTCACAAATTTTATAAGTAATGTGCTAAATTTTTTGTGCCAATTTTAATATATATTCTTGGGCTCAGAGAACAAATGGATCAAAATTAGAACCACTGCTATGGTTGAAAAATATAATCTATTTTGTAAAAAGCCAACTTAAAAATTTTAATCTACACTTAGATTGTTTTGTATAAAATTCACAAGCTATTCACTGATGCCCAAAAAAAACAAGCTAAAGTTAATCTAGCTGTCAGTCCTTTCCTGCAAATGCCCTGTTTTCAGTGACTCTAGTCTATTTGGAGAAATTGGCTCATGATGTTTCAAAATTACTATTACAACAACAGATCAGATCATAGAAGAGCAGAACTCCATTCATATCATCAATAAGCTTCAATTTTTTCATTAGGTGTAGAAAAGCTCAACTAGTCAAATGGTGAAGTTAATTCTCAGGAGATGGGAGTTCCTTTCCACATATTTAGAAATGGTGCACCATGCAATCAAGCACTACCACAAAGAAAACCATTTTGCTTTCTCACTGCCTGATGCACAAATTGGGAATTACCTCCAAAATAATGTACTGATTTAGCCTATAAAAACAGGTGATTTGTGCTCATTAGCTAAAATGGAATAATTTCTATTTTAATGGAGAAAAATCAGTCTTCAATTACTTGGGAGTTATAAATTAGTGACTGATTGATATTGAAGTGTCTACCACTTACTGGGAGGATGTATTTATTAATATTTTGGTTAAAGTCCAATAAAAACTGGGGCTAGCTCTGTGGCCAAGTGGTTCAAGTTCCACGTGCTCTGCTTTGGTGGCCCCGGTTCGCAAGTTCGGATCCCAGACGCAGACCTACACCACTCATCAGCCATGCTACGGAGGCATCCCACATATAAAACAGAGGAAGACTGGCACAGATGTTAGCTCAGGGCTAATCTTCCTCATCAGAAATAAACAAATAGTAAAAAACTAAGTACACTGCCTTATAAAGCAGAATATGGACTAGGTGTTACACAGGTACAAGAGGAAATGAGAACAAGACTCCTGTCCTGAAATAGCATTTAAATTAGGGAGTACTGTTTTCTCAAAGTAGTACTCCTTAATGTGTTCACTCCTTCTGGGTATACAGGAAATAAGATTGTTATAGAGGTCATAAAGACCTCTGTTGACTCAAGTATTACAAATAAGCATAAAAAGTTACTGTCATACTCTACTGTCAGTGACTTAATCACTGTATAGAAATAGAGGAAGTACATCAACTATCTCATCTCTCATGTAGTAAAAACTGTTTCTGGACTAGTCTTTTCCATGAGGGTGGTTTACCTTCTCAAGGGCTCTGGGGAATTTCATGGCCTACCTCTAGGAAACAGAAACATGCAAATCATCTAGAGCATTAAATTAGTACTTATCATCTAAAAAATTATAATTTTTCTCTTCCAAAAGACAAAGTACCTCTAGTGAGGGTCCACAAGGTACCTAACCGGGATAGCTTTGAATCCCTAACTTATTCTCATCCTTGTATCAGCAGCATGCTATTGATTCCCAGTGACCAGGACTGAGAACATCTCACTTCTTAATATGTGACAGCGGATCAATTATTTTCATTTTCTCCTATCTGTACCTTTCCTGTATCTTTGCAGGGGCTCCAAGTTCTTTTCAGATAACTCACAAATGTTCACACCTATCTAACAATAAAAATTCAACTCAAACATCTCCACATACTAACACCTATCATCAACTGAGTGCCAGAGAGGAAACAGAGAAAAGTTGTGTTTTAGTATTCACATTAATGTTTTGCCACAAATTTTTTAAGCACTTGGATTCTATAGTGATGTGTCATTTAACAACAGGGGTATGCTCTGAGAAATGTGTTGTTAGGTGATTTTGTCACTGTACGAACATCATAGAGTGTACTTACATAAACCTAGACGGTATAGCCTACTACTCATCTAGGCTCTATGGTACTAATCTTATGACATCACCATCATATATGCAGTCCGTTGCTGACTGAAATGTTGACTGAAATGTCCTTATGAGGCGCATGACTGTACATTTTGACCTAGCTTTTTTCTGTTAGTACGTATCCACCAATCTCTCTCCCTCTCTAGCTTTCCAAGGGTAGAGCTCCCAGTCTGTGAACAGCTTCACTTACAGCTTTAGATATTTTTCTTTACGTTAAACTCCTCATCTTTAACTTCTGGGTGAAGATTGCTCTTATCTTTATCACTCTCTGAACTCACAAACAATGCCAAAAAAAAAAAGAATACAGCCACCCTCTACACACTCACACTCCACTCAATCTCTGACTTTTAAAATCCTCCAACCAGGAAGAAAAAACAGAGAATCTAAGATAAGAAAAATTATCACAACTACAGTCAATGACTTCCATAAACTTTTTAACCGATCTTCCACTTTAATAATTACCACATTGGATTCTCATGCTCAAGAGGCTATGCTAGAACTAGATCTAACTATCTATTGATGATCGGAGATGGAGAAATCACTCTGGAATCTAGCCTACTGTCCTGACTGGGCAAGTCTGGAATTCACTTCACTCAGACTTCTGTGGCAATCTTGATAGATTCATGACGCATCCACTTACCAGAATTTCAGGACAACCACACAATTACCTCCTCCTATTACACTAATGAGAAAACTGGAGGCCAAAATAAAAGAAAAAGATCAGGAAAGAAAAAGGTGGTACATATGTGACTGTCAAATTTAAAATAAACTTTCATATTATTAAATTCTACATATCTTCAGGGCCGACCCATGGCTGAGTGGTTAAGTTCACATGCTCTGCTTCGGCGGCCCAGGGTTTTGCGGGTTCAGATCCTGGGCGCCAGACATGGCACCACTCATCAGGCCATCCTGAGGCAGCATCCAACATAGGACAACCAGAGGCGCTCACAACTAGAATATAAAACTATGTACTGGGGGGCTTTGGGGAGAAGAAAAAAAAGAAGACGACTGGCAACAGTTGTTAGCTCAGGTACCAATCTTTCAAAAAAAAAAAATTCTACATATCTTCGAAATATATTCTTTATATTTTCAACATTAATATTAACTAAAGAATGGTAAAATGATATTTTTGAAGTTTGATATTTTGAAGTAATTAACATGGAAGTAAATTACTCTATACTCTCTCTTTGGGTGTACACTTTAAATTCTTTGGAATAAAAAAGTTAAAAAAAAAGAACAGTCATTTTAAGTTTATAATGTCTAGATTATCTGTAGAAAGATACCAAGAAACAGCTAAGTTCCACCTCCAGAGAAAAAGATGTCCTTTTCTACTGAAATCCTTTTTCCAATTGTGAATACTGCACTATGTGCATATATTACCTATCCAAAAATTAAATAAACTTTAAAAATAAAAGCACTTGTTGAACTTAACATTATTTCTAAAAGACACGTACAGACAACGAAAGGAAGGGACAGAGTTCCCAGGCCTAGCCAGAAGGGACATAAGCCATCAGGGAAACTCAATAGGAAGATAGGTAGCAAGACTATTATAGCATACAGAATACTAGCGAACATACTCTAAAGATAAAGATCAGACATCTAGGAAAAAAGATCCAGCTGACCAAATACTAATATGCTGATAAATTAAAGGGTCAAATACTGATAAATTTCAGGGTCAAAGCAGTATGACTCACCTAGGATTGTTAATACTGTTCAAGGTTACACTAATACCTATCTGCTTAGACAATTAACTTGTAACTAGTCAGGAAGTTTAAAATCAGAATTAATTCATGAAATATTCCAATGGGGCATTTTGAACATTCATAGCAATATATAAAAAAAATATATAGCAATATATAAAAACAAGAATCTGGGCATCAACATGTACCCAAGATTAGATATTTATTTCATCTAGTACACCTGCAAAGAACGTTCTTAAAGTTTTTTTTTTTTTTTTTTAAAGATTGGCCCTGAGCTAACATCTGCTGCCAATGTTTTTTTTATTTCTTCTCCCCAAAGCCCTCCAGTACATAGTTGTATATTCGAGTTGTAGGTCCTTCTCGTTCTACTATGTGGGACACCACCTGAGCATGGCTTGATGAGTGGTGCTAGGTCTATGCCCAGGATCCAAACCAGCGAAACCCTGGGCCACTGAAGCCAAGAGTGCAAACTTAACCACTCACCCACAGGGCAACCACGCAAAAAACCTTCTTTACTGAAATGAGGGAAGAACATATTCACACAGGAGTGGATCAAGGCTCTGAAACTGTACATAAACACAGTCCAAAGGGGAAAATCTGCCTGGTCTGGATTTCACCTAGGGGGAGCTTCTGACAGTGTTTGACTACTAGCATTAACAAGCACATGAAGCCTACAGGACAAAAAGTGTCACCTCTTCAAATCAGGGATAAAGATCTGGGACTGCTCATAGGGCACAGGTTTATCATTTTACCAGGCAGTAAATATCAACCTTAAGAAGTTTACCCTTAAGAATTCCCTGAAAATAGAGACTTTTGATGATTTCTCACAAAAGTTTCAAAAGCAGAATAGGTTTTCAACAATTTAATCACCTATTGCCATAATCACTTCAATAGGCCCTAGCTGTTAGAACACGGCTTCTCAATTTAGTACTGTTGACACTTTGGACCAGATAACTCTTTGTTGCAGGGAGCTGTCCTTTGCACTGTAGGATGCTTAGCAGTACCTCTGGCCTCTACACAATAGATACCAGTAGCACCAACACCACCAGTTTTGAGAACCAAAAGTGTCCCCATACACAGTCAAATGTCCTCTGGGGGACAAAATCCTCCCAGTTGAGAACCATTATTTTAGAGTAAACACCACCAACACAATTTTACCCTCAAGGAGGTCTGTTGCTATTATTACCAACAGTCTTGATCCTGCAGTTGAACACAAATACTACCAGAGAATGTCAGAATAGTGGTTATCTTTAGGGGTGGGGAAGGATAATGATTAGGAGGGAGCAAAACCACAATGAGATACCACTTCACACCAATTAGAATGGCAAGTGAAGACCTAATAAGTTTACTAAACAAAATTTAAATCTGTCGAATAAAACAAATCACCTCGCCCTAAAAGCAGAGTAATGGGATGAGGGGGAAGACAAAGAAGTGACCCATTTCTCCACCTTCTACGCGGAGGTAATCTTTTATAGGTCTACCTAGGTGGTCACCTTACAGAACTTTTTCTCTATGTATATTATACCTCAGTGAAAAAAAAAAAAGTTCACCAAAAAAACACAACACAAAAACTGATAAGCAAGAGAGTGGCAGTATTTCCTCACCTCAATGCTGCTAGAAATCAGGTGCAAGAGGTACAGATGGGCAGGGAGATAGTCCCTAAATACTGTCAAAATAGTTGACAGTATTTGGGTCCTTCCTTTAGCCATGCAGCTCCAGTTACCCCATTCCTTCTTACTCATAAAACTTTTAAGATTGATAATCACACGTGACGTCAAGGTCATGTATTCTGTTCACTGAGACTTTTGTACCTTTGACTTTGGAAGTTAAGAAAGACTCTTCAGGGGCCGGCCTGGTGGCACAGCGGTTAAGTCCGCACGTCCGCTTCGGTGGCCTGGGGTTTGCCAGTTCGCATGCTGGGTGCAGACATGGCACTGCTTGGCAAGCCATGCTGTGGTAGGTGTCCCACATATAAAGTAGAGGAAGATGGGCATGGAAGTTAGCTCAGGGCCAGTCTTCCTCAGCAAAAAGAGGAGGACTGGCAGCAGTTAGCTCAGGGCTAATCTTCCTCAAAAAAAAAAAAAAAAAAGAGACAAACAGACTCTTCAAAAACCCCTCCAACAAGAAAATCTCTAACTAGCCTTAAAGAGGTCTGCACGAAATCAGGCATGAACTATACTGGCTCCTAATGAAAACAGTTGCCTATCTCCAAGCAAAAACACCACTCAAACAAGAACTACATTCTCTACTCCAACAAGTAGGGTGTATAAAGGGGATAATCTGAAACAAAAAGGAAGGTAAGAGGGACCATAAAAACAGAAAGATTTGTGGGCCTCTAAGAGTGGATAGGATTTCCAGACCAAGAAAGCAATTCCCAATATTAATAACATCACGCTCTAACCAACTGAGCTAACCCACCGTGTGTACTTTCCAAACTGATTGAAATATTAAATGCCAAGGAGTATAGAAGAGCATCCTATATTCTACATATACATCCCAAGTTTCCTAGAGGAAAAAAGGTCATCAGACTAGATATTTTGTTTCGTTGCTTTTTATATCCAACACAACTTCATTAAGATCCCCTTTGGAAAGGTCTTTCAAAAAAAGAAATTGGTTAAGCATACTCTTCCAGTTAATTAAAAAAACACTGTGGCTATGACTTTGAAAACTAAAACAATCTCTCTTAAAATACTTTTTATAAGAAAGAAAAGATAAAGAGCACTCAAATCATCTGATTTTGCCTTTTCCATTTCTTGTCAAACGATGAGAGCAGAATAATCTTATGCAACCTGGGGAGAATGTGAACAATAGACAGCTACCTCAAATAGGATTACTTGACTTTTGGGGCTAAGCGTCCAGACTATCCAATGGAGTGCAAAGGAAAGATTAGTGCTTCTTGGGGAAACACTGATGACTAAGTCAGTCAATATTTTTCTATAAATAATCAAAATTACATCACGTTGCTCTGAAGTGGAAGCATCTGCTTAAGAAAAATTTCTTCTATAGGGACCCAGCACTATGTCTTTAAAAAATACTAGTTATAATGGATTCAAATGACCACTCCTGCTATATAGGTTAAGTTCCCAAAGCTAAACACTTGGCCAAAGTTTAATACACCTTGAAACTAAAAGAAGGATTGCTGAAAAAGATGCCCTTAATTCAATTAACTTTCTATGTTCGCATATTCAAATGCTACATTGTACTAAAATGCTGCTGGTTTGCTGAAAATTGTTGGAAATAAGAAACAAACTACCAAAGGACGAATTCCAGATCACAAAACTCTGGTAGGTATTTAAAACTGTCAAATATCCAAGGTTAAATTAGAATCAGATACTTTAATAATAAGCAAATTAAAGAGTGATTCAAAGGGGAAAAATGCATTAGATTTAGACTTACTCAACAAGATGAGACTACTACTGGGCAATCATTTTGAAAATTCCATGAAACTCAGCATCTAGCTGATTTTCCTTTGATTACAATATTCTTTCAAAAAACACAATCTAGGGCCCGGTCCAGTGGCCAAGTGGTTAAAGTTCCACACACTCTGCTTTGGTGACCTAGGTTCACAGGTTTGGGTCCCAGGTGTGGACTCGACTCACCAGCCATGCTGTGGAGGTGTCTCACATACAAAAAATAGAGGAAGACTGGCACAGATGTTAGCTCAGGGTTAATCTTCCTCAAGGTATTAAAAAAAAAAGGGGGGGGGGCTCCAGACCCACGGCACAGCAGTTAAGTTCACACGTTCTGCTTCTCGGCAGCCTGGGGTTCACCAGTTTGGATCCTGGGTGTGGACATGGCACCGCTTGGCAAAAGCCATGCTGTGGTAGGCGTCCCACGTATCAAAGCACAGGAAGATGGGCATGGATGTTAGCTCAGGCCAGTCTTCCTCAGCAAAAAGAGGAGGACTGGCAGTAGTTAGCTTAGGGCTAACCTTCCTCAAAAAAACAAAAGAGGATTCGCAGCAGATGTTAGCTCAAGGCAAAATTTTCCTCAGCAAAAATAATTTTTAGAAAATAGAGTTCTTTAAAAAAAAAAAACAAAACACAATCTAGGGATAATCACCTCCAACTTATTATAAGAATTCACCAAATAACAGCTCATTTGCCTAGTTACACCACCATTACTCTAGGACCAGAATTCATCTACACCACGTACTAGCCTTTTTCTGTGAAGGGCCAGACAGTAAAATCTTAGGCTTTGGGGGCCTTACCTTTGTGACTACTAATTGACACGGCAGCAGTGTGAAAGCAGCCATAGATAACATGTAAAGAAGTGTGATTATTTCCAATGAAACTATTTATGGACACTCAAATCTGAATTTTGTATAATTTTTGCATATCATGAAACGCCCTTCTTTTGACTTTTTTCAATCATTTAAAACTGCAGGGGCTGGCCCGGTGGCGCAGCGTTTAAGTGCGCATGTTCCGCTTTGCCAGCCCGGGGTTTGCCAGTTCGGATACCGGGTGCAGACATGGCACTACTTGGCAAGCCACGCTGTGGTAGGCGTCCCACATATAAAGTAGAGGAAGATGAGCACGGATGTTAGCTCAGGGGTAGTCTTCCTCAACAAAAAGAGATTAGCTCAGGGCTAATCTTCCTAAAAAAAAAAAACACAACTGCAAATATCATTCATAATCCTTAGTTCCTGGGATGGACAAAAACAGGTAGCAAGCAGAATACTGGCCTACCAGCCCTTAGTTTGCTGACTCCTTATCTATATTCTCTCATTTATTTCTATTAAATGTTCCAAATTTACAAAAAAGTATAGAGAATAATACAACAAATAACCATTTACTTTCACCTAGCTTAAGAAATAAAACATCACAAATAAAACTGAAGCTCTCTGAGTAATTATTCTAATCCTCTTTCCTTCCCTCTTTTCCTCACAGGTAATCACTACACTGAATTTGGTGTTTATCACTTCCAAGCTTTTTGAGTTCTTTTAGTTCATATATGCAGGTATAGCTATATAAAAAATACTGTACTGCACTCTTTGACATCAGTATTAAAAGGATCTTTTCGGACACCATGCCTTCTCAGAGAAGGGAAACAATAGAAAGAATAAACAAATGGGACCTCATCAGATTAAAGAGCTTCTTCAAGGCAAATGAAAACAGGATTGAAACAAAAAAACAACCCACTAACTGGGAAAAAATATTTGCAAGTCATATATCTGACAAAGGCTTAATATCCTTAATATATAAAGAACTCTCGCAACTCAACCACAAAACATCAAACAACCCAATCAAAAAATGGGCTGGAGACATGAACAGACATTTCTCCAAAGAAGATATACTGATGGCCAATAGGCACATGAAAAGATGCTCATCATCGCTGATCATCAGGGAAATGCAAATCAAAACTACACTAAGATATCACCTTACACCCGTTAGAATGACAAAAATATCTGAAACTAACAGCAACGAATGTTGGAGAGGTTGCAGAGCAAAAGGAACCCTCATACACTGCTGGTGGGAATGCAAACTGGTGCAGCCACTATGGAAAACAGTATGGAGATTCCTCAAAAAACTAAAAATAGAACTACCATACAATCCAGCCATCCCACTACTGGGTATTTATCCAAAGAGCCTGAAGTCAGCAATCCCAAAAGTCCTGTGCACCCCAATGTTTACTGCAGCACTGTTTACAACAGCCAAGACGTGGAAGCAACCTAAGTGCCCATCAACAGACAAATGGATAAAGAAGATGTGGTACGTATATACAATGAAATACTACTCAGCTGCAAAACAGAACAAAATCATTCCATTTGCAATAACATGGATGGACCTTGAGAGAATTATGTTAAGTGAAATAAGCCAGCGAGAGAAAGATAATCTGTGTATGACTCCACTCATATGAGGAATTTAAAACTATGGACCAAGAACAGTTTAGTGGATACCAGGGGAAAGGTGGGGTGGGGGGTGGGCACAAAGGGTGAAGTGGTGCACCTACAACATGACTGACAAACATTAATGTACAACTGAAATTTCACAAGATTGTAACCTATCAATAACTCAATAAAAAAAATAGAAAAAAAATACTGTACTGTTTTGCAGGTTTAAAAATTTCACGGTATTATATATATATATCCCCTTGCAACTCACTTTTTTCTTTAATGTCACCTTTGATATTTATCTAAGTTTATACATGTAACTAGTTCATCTTAAGTGGTGTACAGAATGCCAACTACGGGCATACCACAATTCCGTTGTCTATTTCCTGTTCACTCAACAAATTAATCACATATTATATGGCAGGCATTGTTCTAGGTGCAAGGGCTATAACAGTGAATAAGGCAAAATTCTTCCCTCCATGGGGTTTTACTCTGATGGACACCAGCATTTTCTCTTTACTGATATTATTTCCCTTTCCCAAGTGAACTCTCAAAAGTGGTTCTAAACTGGGGCTGGCCCCATGGCCAAATGGTTAAGTTCGTACGCTCCGATTTGGTTGCCCAGGGTTTCAGTGGTTCAGATCCTGGGCACAGACATGGCACTGCTCGTCAGGCCACGTTGAGGTGGCATCCCACATGCCACAACTAGAAGGACCCACAACTAAAATATACAACTATGTACCAGGCAGCTTTGGGGAGAAAAAGAAAAAATAAAACTTTAAAAGTGGCTCTAACCTAATTTTATCCAAAAAATGAAGAATATGAAGAAGAAAAAAGTCATCTATTTAAGTAAATGGAAGGGAAATCCTTTCCACTTCATTAAAGTTTGTTTAAAGACACTTTCTTGCCACAACTAGAAGGATCCACAATGAAGAATATACAACTATGTACTGGGGGGGCTTTGGGGAGAAAAAGGAAAAAATAAAATCTTTTTTTTTAAAAAAAAGACACTTCTTGTTAATCAAAAGAAATAAAACTCCAGGAATAAATTTCACCCCAAATATCACAATGGTTAAGCTTTCAACATTTTAAAATTAGAACCCCCTTCACAGTTGCGCCTTCATTCAGGCTTACACTACAAGTAGGTTAGTAGTGATGATAAGACAACTGAAGCCTCCATTTCTTTTCCTCTTCATTTCCAAAAACCAGTGTCAAGCAGTAAGAACAGTGGTTCTAGATCTTTTGATCAATCAACAGGAGGAAATATCTTATCCAAAACTTAAGAGAACTGATATTAACAGGCCCAGAAGACAAGCTTTGCTCCTTGGAAGCAAAACAACAGACTTCCTGGATAGGAATTAAGCAAAATACCACCACCAAGAATAAATTAATGAAAGAGTCTCCAACGGTCTTTTAATCTCAAAAGAGATGGTAACTTTGAACACATCTCATGCCCTTGAATTAGTCAAATTTCCTGTCACTCCTTAAGGATGTTTATGAAAACCAAGTTTGTTTCATTTTACTCCTGACAGTAAGCTCTGAATAGGGGATAAAAGAAAGAACATATGAGCAGCCATGGTACCACCAAACGTAATCCCCCTACTCTGACCCTACTCTGGGCAAGTGAAGCCCTACTAATAAGTGTACTAAACAATATTTAAATCTACTGAATAAAACAAATCACCCCACCCTAAAAGCAGACAAATGGGATGAGGAGGAAGACAAAGTAGCGACCCATCGAGCAAGAAAACTACTCAGAAAGGAAATCTAAGTCATATAAGGCATTTTTATTTGGCCATATCCATTTTAACATCCCCACTGCCTGAAAACAGTATGACTCTGCTGATGTAGCAGTGTTTGGCTCACTGCCTCTGCCTATTGGGAGTTCAACAAGAACTTTAGTAAGGAGTTTCCATGTTAGCAGTCAACTGGGAACTGTGCACGCTCCTTACTCCTGAAGTTGTAGTGATTTAAAAAGAATGTGGTAACAAGAAATCGACTTATTACAACTTTTATGTTTAGATTGACGATTGAGAAGTTTGAGGGACATTTCAAAGAAGAAAATTCTTCTTTTAAAATGCTTACTCCTCTGGACCTTGAGAGAAATTATGTTAAGTGAAATAAGCCAGCAAGAGAAAGATAATCTGTGTATGACTCCACTCATATGAGGAATTTAAAACTATGGACCAAGAACAGTTTAGTGGATACCAGGGGAAAGGTGGGGTGGGGGGTGGGCACAAAGGGTGAAGTGGTGCACCTACAACATGACTGACAAACATTAATGTACAATTGAAATTTCACAAGATTGTAACCTATCAATAACTCAATAAAAAAAAAATTGAAAAAAAAAATGCTTACTCCTCTTTCCAACAACTGGCTACAGTCACAAGGCTAATCAAAATCCAAAGATATCCGCTTTGAAAGGAAATGCTAATAAGGTACACAAGCGTTCCCAAAGGCGCTTGAAGACAGTTCGCATCACTGTCCAGCCACGCTACTTCCCTCAAACTTGGATTTAAATACAGTTGTTTTAGAAACTCTCACAGCCTGTTGGTATGAACATAAACTGGTACAAATTCTTGGAGGATAATTTAATAATATCTAGCAAAAATTTAAGTGTGCATGCCCTGTGGTCCAGTAATTATATTTCTAGGTATTTTACATATGGATATACTAAAATGTATAAAGACGTCTGTCAGATGTTTCACTGGAACCCCGGTTATGACAGTACACATATACACATAAACTAGAAACATCCTAAATGTTCCTCAAAGGGAACAGATTAAGCAAATTAAAGTATAACCATCAATAAAATATTACACAGCCACTAAAACAATGACATACACATTTGTCTCATATATGTATACATATATATGTGTGTGTATATATATACACACACACACAGAAGAAGAGTACAACATAATACTCAAGAGTTTGAGCTTTAAAGTCAGACTTTCTGATTCTGTAGCCCAGCTCCAGTACTTACTAGACATGCGACTTTAGGTAAAATCATTTAACCTCTCAGCACCTCATCTTTCTCATTTGTAAAATGGGAATGACAATAGCATCTACCTTTAGAGTATTGTGAGAATTAAACAAGTTAATGCAAAGTGCTGGAATACTGCCTGGCACAAAGAAAAGCTCAGTAAGTGTTCGTTATTAAAAACATATCCAAGGTATTAAATGGATATGGGCAAGCAATTATATTGGCTAAAAGAGAAGCAACAGAAGTTGGGATAGACACAAATAGAATAGCAAGAGATTTTTTTTTTTTTGAGGAAGATTAGCCCTGAGCTAACTGCTGCAGTCAATCCTCCTCTTTTTGCTGAGGAAGACTGGCCCTGAGCTAATATCTGTGCCTATCTTCCTCTACTTTATATGTGGGACGCCTACCACAGCATGGCTTGCCAATCAGTGCCATGTCCGCACCCGGGATCTGAACCGGTGAATCCTGGGCTGGCAAAGTGGAACGTGCACACTTAACTGCTGAGCCACCGAGCCGGCCGCAGCAAGAGATTCTGAAAGTAGAATTTTCAGGATTTGGTAAACCTGTCTCACATTTAGACTCAAGTTGTAAAAAGTACTGAATAAAGGTATTGTTCCTACTTAAGGGGCACCTGTTCCTAATAAGCTGGTTACTTAATTTATAAACACATTATGTCTAGTATTATAGTTACTTTAATACATGTGTTCTCTCTTCTTCTGGACTACATATCTTCTTGAGGACTGAGGTTGTCATTTATCTTTATATACTCTACAACACTTATGTATATGTCTTTCACACAGTAGGTATATCACAAATGTTCTGTAAATATAGGAATGGTCAGGCCTTTTCAGTTTCCCACAATCAGTGGATTTAAGTGGTTACAAAGTAAACACCTCTAACAGGTGGGACAAGAGAAGAGACATAAGTTTTCTCTTTATCACAGTAATAACCTTCATTTTCCTAGATAACCAGTCCAGGATAGAGAAAAACACCTGGAGGTCCATACTCCAGGTATTGGAAAAATAACCCCATATCACTGATCAGAGCCTTGGATTTTTTGACATAATTTGGGATTTAGGACTACAGAGGATTACAAAACAGACTTCATGAACTAGGTAATCACCATTCCCAAACTAACTTTAACAACCTAGTAGTACTCAAGTTATGTTTATTCAATGCTAAGATAGTAAGAGCAATGAAAGTCATTAAAGAGCAAAACTTGTAGGCAATAGGAAAGGTACACAGCCATAAAACCAAATATTCTTTCCCAATGTTCTGACATCCATGAAAAGATTTTCACCCTTAAAATTCTGATTTAAAGAATAAGTAAATTCTCTATGTACAGATTCGAAAAAAAATCTCCTATATCATTAAATAAAAAAAGCAAGATGTGGAAAACTACGCTACTTTTGTATAAAAATGAGAAAAAATAAATTCATATTTGCTTATATATATTATACATGTATAAAGAAACCCTGAGATGATAGAAAAGAAAGGAATAACAGTGACGGGGTTTAAAACTAGGCAGCTGAGAAACAATGAGAAACTTTCAGCTGTATACCTTGATTTTTTTTATAGATTTAAACCAAACTTATTAAGATAAAATGTTCCAGCCATAACAAAATAATTCATTTATAGAAGCAAAGCTATTTGGAGTAAACTTGATTTTAATGCCATAAAGAAAAGTACTGTGATCCAAGGAGCTAGGTGAAATAAAAACTCTGACAGGAATCAGCTGCCATTTGTAATAACAGTTGCTTTTATATTGTTTGGCCCATATAAAAAAAGCATGTGAACAGAAAAACCCGGCCTAAAACTCATATGGTATCTCAAGGGATCCCAAATAGCCAAAATAATCTTGACAAAGAAGAACAGTCAGAGGACTCACACTTTCTGATTTCAAGTTACTACAAAGCTACAGTAATGGAAATAAACTGTTTGATTTTTATTTGTGGCATAAATACAGACATATAGACCAATTAAACAGAATAGAGAGCCCAGAAATAAATTCTTGCATATATGGTCAAATGATTTTCAACAAGGGTGCCAAGACCATTCAATGGAGAAAGTACTGTCTTTTCAATAAATGGTACTGGAGAAACTGGATATCCACATGCAAAAGAATGAAACTGGACTATTACCTTACAGCATACACAAAAATTAACTCAAAATGCATCAAAGACTCAAACGTAAGAACTAAAACTATAAAACTCTTAGAAGAAAACACAGGGAGGAAAAGCTTCATGACATTGGATTTGACAACAATTTATTGAATATGACACCAAAACACAGGCAACAAAAGAAAAACTGGATCTCACCAAAATTAAAACCTTTTGCGCATCAAAGGACACTATCAATGGAGTAAAAAGGCAAATCACAAAATGGGAGAAAATATTTGCAAATAACATATAAGGATTAATAACCAGAATACATAAAGAACTCCTACCACTCAACAACAAAAAAAAACAAATAAAAAAGGGGCAAGGATTTGAACAGACATTTCTCCGAAGAAGATATACAAATGACCAATAAGCACAAGGAAAGATGCTCACCATTACTGATCATTAGAGAAATGCAAATCAAAACCACAATGAGATACCACTTCATACCAATTAGAATGGCTTTTATAAAAACAAAAATACAGAGCCAGTCCTGATGGCCTAGTGGTTAAAGTTCAGTACTGCCACATAGAAGAACAAGAAGGACTTACAACTAGAAGAATATACAACCATGCACTGGGGCTTTGAGGAGGGAAAAACAAAAGAGGACGACTGGCAACACATGTTAGCTCAGGGAGAATCTTTCCCTGCAAAAACAAACAAACAAACAGAAAATAACAAGTGTTGGTAAGGATGTAGACAAATTGGAATCCTTGTACACTGCTGGTGGGAATGCATATGGTACAATCAGTGTAGAAAACAGTATGGAGGCTCCTCAAAAAAATTAAACACAGAATTGCCATATGATCCAGCAATTCCAACTTTGGGTATATACCCAAAAAAACTGAAAGTAGGGACTCAGATATCTGTACAGTCGTGTTCAGAGCAGCACAGTGTGTTCACAAGGGCCAAAAGGTGGAAACAACCCAGGTGTCCGCCGACAGATAAACAAATGTGGTATATAAGTAAAATGGAATATTATTCAGCCTTAAAAAGAAACGAAATTCTGACACATGCTACATGGATGAACCTTGAAGACATTATGCTAAGTGAAATGAGCCTGACACAAAAGGACAACTATTGTATGACTCCACTTTTATAAGCTGCCTAGAGTAGCCAAATGCATAGAAACAGAAAGTAGAATGGTGGTTGCCAGGGGCTCAAGGGAGGGACAACGAAGAGTTATTTTTTAATGAGTAGAGATTTTCAGTTTGGGAAGATGAAAAAGTTCTGGAGATGGATGGTGGTGATGGTTGCACAACAATGTGAATGTACTTAATGCCAATGAACTGTGCAATTAAAAATGGTTAAAATGGTAAATTTAAGTTACATACATTTTACCACACATATACAAACTATGTCCTACGCTTACCATTATCTTTTTTTTTCCCCTTCTTCTCTCCAAAGCCCCCCCCCCCAGTACACAGCTGTATATTTTAGCTGTAGGTCCTTCTGATTGTGCCATGTGGGATGCCGCCCCAGCATGTCCCAACGAGTGGTGCCATGTCCACACCCAGGACATGAACCAGGCTGCCGAAGCGGAGCGTGCGAACCCAACCATTGGGCCATGGGGCCAGCCCCTACCATTACCTTTTAAACGAATGTCTAACATTTACTGAATAGTTATTATCTGCCAGGCACAGAGAAGTTAAGTAAAAGATATTACAGCTAGTATGTGGTGAAACAGAAATTTGAACCCAAGACTTCCTAACTGCAGAGCTACTCTTTCCATCATTACAGTGACTGAAAGTTATTCTAGTTTAACCAAACAAAACTTTCAAGTAATTAAGTGAAAAATATCCACTAAGAGTAGCACCAATACTAGACTATTTTCTCACAGCCAGATATCAGAATTCAATTTATGCACAACACTGAGAATTGTTGGTTGAGTAAGAGTGAGAGAGAGAGAGAGAATGACTGACAAAAGCTTTTCAGAATAACTAGAAAAAGCTAACGTGGCACAGCCTAGGCAGCACGTACAAAACGTGCTAAGTAGCCCCAGTAACAAAATTAAAATGCCAACTTCCAAAGCCTTCTTCAATTAATTCATAAAGCTATAAAACAATGAATAAAAACCTCACTGTCCCCCTCTAACACCTCTCAGCACCATAACAGTACCCCTCATACAGTTCTTTTCATACCCTCAACTCAGCTGAATCCAGAAGACACCACAAAAGTCACACGTAACTACAGACACTTTGAAGTTTTATTTTTTGATACTTTATCATATTATATTTTACTCCCTCCTGTGAATATTATCAGGAATTCAGCCAGCCAGAATAGAAGGTTCAATCTGGAAATGAAGACTGCTCAGATTCTAACTTTGGTTATACTCTTCTGTGTCATCTACCACTCTATATTTGACAAGATTGGGAACCTACAATTTAAAACCAGATAGACATCAAGGCCTTGGTAGTACAGTCACGCAACAATCAAAACAGTTCATAACAGGTGTACCTATTTATGTAGAGTAATTCATTAGATTTCAAAGAAATTTTTACACTACTATTTAGGCTAGCGAGGTCTTATTCCCTTGAACCCTCAAGGTTTTTCAAAGATGCACTTGCTATTTTTGAAAATGCTTTTGTCAACTGCAAAACATAGCCATAAAAGATCCTTTTCCAGTCACCCATATTCCTTGAAAGTTTTCAGTTCAATATTAATGTTTTATATAGAATTCTACTGGGAAATAACTCTCCAAGCCGCATGTGGAGTGCTAAAAATGCAGGCTAATGAAAACAGGATTGGATCTTAGCATAGTAAGAGACCCATATTCTTGTTTCCATTCATTTGGCAGAACATATTGAGATTTAAAACGCTCTAAAAAAGCAAAACTTTCAAATTCACATGCACTTAGCTGAGAAACTGAGCGTTCTTTACTACCTGAATTATAAAATGAGAAAAGAATGGCATCAGAGGAACATACTAATTTATATATGTACACTTAATATAGGCCACACCCTAGTACGTGGGGGTGGGGACTGTGTCATACTATTCACATCAAATTTCCATAGAACCTAATACAGTGCCTTTCAGCCAACCTGTTCAGGGCAATACACATGACCAACTGCTTCACCCTCTGATAGCAACACATCAATCGAGCCATAAAAATGTTACAGAATCATTAGAGAACTCCCCCTCCCTCCAAAAAATGTCATCCTATTGAGGAAATGTTTTCAGTATTTTTCACTGATAGCTCAAACAACGAGATAAAAGTTTAGAATTCAGGGGTAAACACCATTCAGGCAACTTTTGTGACTTTAAATGATATGGGACAAATTTCTCAAAGTTTTGTTTTGTCTTAATTTCAAGACCAACATATCACCTTTAAAGGACTGAAAAATCAAAAGTATCGTTCCTTCTCTCCTCTGACCCCCAGATCTGTCTGCATGTCTCACTGAAGAGAAAGAATGATGGGTTTTACAGATTTCTTAGTGTGATACTACCATCTTTACAGAAAGCAAGGGTTTCTTGCTCCTGGCTCAAGGGTTTCTCCTCACTCACAAAGTTGAAACCTTACTCTCCTGCTTCTAGCACGTTAGATGAAAGAAGGTGGGGGCAGCAGCTCAGTTACAGTTATCCTCTTGGGAACTCACTGAAGGTGAGGGTGAAGCTGGATGTACTGTGCCATTTGCGTTAGAAGATTCATGGGGGGAAAAATGACAGCCTCCATACCAGGGAATCTTCTAAAAAATATCTGGTCTGATGTCACCATACTAGTTCTCTAGAAAACCAGCACACAAAAGCAGTCAATTCCCTCATTCCAGAGTGATAACTCTTAAAAAAAATTCAATCCCCAGGGGGAGTGCACTAGGGGTGAAGTGGTGTACCTACAACATGACTAATAATAATGTACAACTGTAATTTCACAAGGATGTTAACTTTTATAACCTTAATAAAAAAAAATTCAATCCACAGAGGAACTACAAGGAAGCAGAATAGCAAAGTGCAGTATTTTCAAAGCATTCAGTAAGATCACTAGTACCCTAAGTTGTTCTTTCATAGTCAAATAATTTTGAGAAGCTCTGCATGCTTTAGCCATTCGTTTACCACTCCCAACGTACAATGTATATTTACACTTGCAAGGTTCTGGGAATTAATGCTGTAAAGAAATCTTCCTTAACTTAATTTAACCCAGAATTTTTCAAAACCCTATTTGACTATACAACTTTTTTCACATAAGACCTATTATTACTGAAGAGAACTATCATTGTTTTTTTTTAAGGCAAAACAAAGCTCTATAGAAACGTTAAGAGAATGATAAGATCACAACTTTTGGAGTCAGGCAGAGTTGTTCAATAATATTGGACTCACTTTTTTTTTTTTTTGCTGAGCAAGATTTGCCCTAAGCTAACATCTGTTGCCAAGCTTACTCCTTTTTTCACTTGAGGAAGATTACCCCTGAGCTAAGAGCTGTGTCAATCTTCCTCTCTTTTGTATGTGGGTCACTACCACAGCATGGCTGACAAGTGGTGTTGGTCTGTGCCCAAGATCTGAACCCACGAACCTGGGCTGCTGAAGTAGAGAGTGGTGAACTTAACCACTATGCCACAGGGCTGGCCCCATCACCATTTTTATTAATCTGTGAGATTCCAACAAAATGACAACCTCCCTGGGAATTGAGTTCTCTCATCTGTAAAATGGTTGTAATATCTCCCTCACAGAGTTACTGTAAGAATTAAAATAGCACAAAGCTTTACACAAAGAAAGTGCTCAACAAATGACTTGATAGTTACATTTTAAAAATTCCTTTTAGGGGCGGGCCCCGTGGCCGAGTGGTTAAGTTTGCGTACTCTGCTTTGGCAGCCCAGGGTTTTACCAGTTTGGATCCTGGGCGTGGACAGGGCACCGCTCATCAAGCCATGCAGAGGCGGCATCCCACGTCACAACTAGAAGGACCCACAACTAAAAACATACAACTATGTACTGGGGGGCTTTGGGGAGAAAAAGGAAAAAATACAATCTTTAAAAAAATGAAAATTCCTTTTAAGTTCTAAAAGTTGCAAAAATGCAAATTTTTTTAAAATCTGAGAAAAAATTACAGAATTCATGACTGAGAGACTCCTTGAGAAGTGTAACTTCCCAGGATTTTGCAATCTTTTTATCCACTAGAATTTGGGAAAGCCTGTAAATCTGCCACACTTATGATGATATACAGGAGTACACTACACCTACTCTGATGAAAATGGATATGAGCAGAACACATGTTGTAGAAGAGTATTTATTGCTTCAATGATAAAAAGAAAGGGCCTCATGGGGCCAGTCCTGTAGCCAAGTGGTTAAAGTTCCGCACACTCCACTTCAGCGGTCCAGGGTTCTCGGGTTCAGATCCCAGGTGTAGACCTACTCCACTCATCAGTTAGGCTGTGGAGGCGTCCCACACACAAAGTAGAGGAAGAGTGGCACAGATGTGAGCTCAAGAACAGTCTTCCCCAAGCCAAAAAAGAGGAAGACTGGCAATGGATGTCAGCTCAGGGTGAATCTTCCTCAACAACAGCAAAAAGGCGGGGGGAAGGTCTCATATCAATATGAACAAGAAAAAACGAGTTGTGAGGAAAGCTCAGCTTGTGTCAGCACATAATAATTAGCAACTGTACAGTGCTTTACAGTTTATAAAGTACTTTTATATGCATAATCTCATTTGATTGACAGAGAAACCTAACAAAATAGATAAAGCAGCTACCGATCCTTTCTTTCTTTTTTTTTCTTTTGAGGAAGATCTGCCCCGAGCTAACATCTGCTGCCAATCCTCCTCTTTTTGCTGAGGAAGACTGGCCCTGAGCTAACATCCACGCCTATCTTCCTGTACTTTATACATGGGACGCCTATCACAGCATGGCTTGCCAAGTGGTGCCATGTCCACACCCAGGATCCAAACCGGCGAACCGCAGGCCGCTGAAGCCGAACGTGTGCACTTAACTGCTGTGCTACTGGGTCGGCCCCTGATCTTCATTTCTAAACTGAGGAAATTTTGGCTTGGAGACTTCAAGCGATTCAACCAAGGTCACCAAGATGATAAATGGCAGAACCAAGACTCCAGCCTTGGTCTTCTGCCCCCAGAACATAACAAAAGGGGCATCTTCTGAATGTAAGCAGCATTTTCTCAACCCACAGGATTGTTCTTATTTCTGGATACCTTTTAGGTGACAGGCAGCATGCTAGGCACTGGAGACACAATAGTAAAAAGACATGGTATCTTTTTCTTTCAGGATGTTTATAGACCACTGGAAGAAGACAGGCAATATTTATAAATTAGAAAGGGATCAAAGAAAGCATATCTAAGTCTCTTTGAGCAAGTCACAGAAGGCTTCCCAGAGAAAGCAGCATTTCAGATGAGATTTGGAAGCTGATCTGGGAACAAAAACTGTATTTGCTCATGTATAAACTATAAGAGAGAAAAAGTAAGTCTGGATAGAAAGGCCAAGATGATAAAGGGTTTGAATACTATGCAAAGTTTAAATTTTACCTTTAAATGATTGGAAACTACTGAATACTTTTGAGAAGGGGAAGTAGAATAATCATATCTCTGTGTTAAACCATCTTGAAGATAATATGATTGAGTTTAAAAAGGAGCAAGACTAAAAGCAGACAGAATGTTAAGAGATCATGCCAATATTCCAAATAAGAGTTACTGTGGGCCTAAATTAGGAGACTGGCAATGAAGATACAGAAAAAGGTATAGATTCAGAAATATTTAGAAAGTAATGGATAAGAGAGAGAGAATTGACAATGATGCTCACATCTCTGGCTTAGGTGACTCAATGAATCACAGAAGGGGAACAGATGATGAAACTGTTGAGTTTGAGGTACCAATTGAATACAGAGGTGAATACGTCCAGCACACAGTAGACAAGCAGAAACATGGGGCTAGAGAATAGGAGAGATGTGATAATATATATGAATATATATGAAGATTTATTTACCATTTCAATGAGAAGGCAATTGTTTTTATCATCATTTGTATAATGCTTCATAGTTCACAAAACATTTTAAGATCCCATACTATGTTTATCACATTTCATACTTTTGTTATGAGGTTAAGAAAACAATTATTATTATTCCTATTTGATCAACAATGTTTACTTAGTATTAACTATATGCCAGGCATCGTTACTAGGCATTAAACCAAACACCAAAATAAATCCACACCTTCAAAGACCTTACATCATAGGAGGGGAACCAATAAGCAATAAATGTAACTAGAAAGTATGTTATAAAGTTGTCAGTACTATGAAGAAAATAGACCAGAGAAGGATTAGGAGTGAGAGGTGGGAGTTGAAGGTGCAATTTCAAATAGGGGTAGGATAAGGTCTCAGTGAAAAGGTGACATTTAAGCAAAGACTTGAAGGAGGTGAGGAAATTAGTTATCTGTATTACCTCTGTGGGAAAAACTAGCTATTTCCCATTAGAGGGAATAGCCAGTGCAAAGGTCGTAAGATAAAGAATGCAACTGATGTATTTAAGGAACAAGTCAATGTGGTTGAAACGGAGTGATCAAGAGGGAGGATGACAGGAGATCAAAGAGAAGAGGTGGAAAAGGACAGATTATGTAAGACCTTATAGGCCACTGTAAAGACTGCCTTTTACTCTGAGAGAAATGGGAATCCAAAAATTAGGAGCCTTACCCAAAGTTATACAGATAATAAATGGCAACGCTAGGATTTGACCCAGGATTTCTAGATTCTCTACACCTGTGTTCTACCATTACAACTGGTCACTTATTAGCCTACAACCTCCCTCCCAGGAAGTCTGAACTTAAATAAAAAAAGCTTTAACTTTATAAATACCTTTTAGGTAACAGATGCACAAGCTCTCCAGTTAACATTTCTAGTCCCCTGCAACCATAATGGGAATTTACTAATCCTGATGTCTAATCTAAATCCTACTAACATTCCAGCCTATATTTCGGGAGATTACAAATTCCACCTTCCCCTAAAATGAGACAAGATCAAGAAAGCTTTGATTGGGAGGCTTAAAGCATGACTTTCAGGTTCAAGTAACGGTACCCTGAATTATTTAAAAAATGTAGGGGCCGGCCCCGTAGCCGAGTGGTTAAGTTCGCACGCTCTGCTTCCGCAGCCCAAGGTTTTGCTGGTTCGAATCCTGGGCGTGCACATGGCACTGCTCGCCAAGCCATGCTGAGGCAGTATCCCACATGCCACAACTAGAAGGACCCACAACTAAAAATATACAACTATGTACCGGGGGGCTTTGGGGAGAAAAAGGAAAAATAAAATCTTTAAAAAAAAAAAAAGAACCTAAAAAATGTATACTAGCCAGATTTGAAAAGTAACAAGAGAATGGCTGAGAAATGTGGAAGTACTGTTACTTTCCTTGGTAGTTTTACTGGTTAGTATTAATAACAATTAAGTTCACGTGTTGTCAAAGAAGCCTCTACAATTACTTTGACTCTTTGAGGTCTGGGATTTGACCATTTCACATCCCAAAAGTAACAAAATATGTGTTCTTATTCATCTGTTGCTTTTGCTACTATAACCCAAAACTCGATGGCTTCTTGCCAGCTGATGGCATCTTAAGGCAATGGCAAAGACTACAGGATTTCAAGAGAAACACCAAACATTACCAAGACACCATCTAAGAAGTGTATCAGACAGGTTAAGCCCTTAATGACCCTGGTCATTCCTTTCCTATTGGATGAACTCAAACTATATAAGCATATTTCATATATCCATAAGAGAGAAGGTAAAAGAATATGAAAAGGGAGCATTTCAAATCAGATCTTCTCTTCAGAGGCTTTCATCACTACACAAATAAAGGAGGCCTCTGCTTCATGCACTATGGAGCCACCAAAATCCCCAACCAGCACCCACAGAAAAAGCATCACAGGGATAACTAAGGATAAACCAGACTATATGGCTAATAGAAGCTTCCCCACCAAAAGTCAGTGCTTTTCAGCAGAAACTGTACTTCCTTATGTATCTTTTCCCAGGCTTAGCCAATGCAGTGGAACTGCAACTTTGTGTGGCACTGTCTGATAGGTTGGATTTTTCCTAAGCAAGAGGTGGACAGTTTTACGCCAGGATTAGATTTACAGTCAATCTGGGTGTGCGTCTTTTTTTTTCTTCCCCTCCAAACTGCCTCAGAAAATGCCTGGCTATTGTGCCTTGATATGTAATGATGCAAGGC
Source organism: Equus przewalskii (assembly GCF_037783145.1). Classification (NCBI taxonomy): domain Eukaryota; kingdom Metazoa; phylum Chordata; class Mammalia; order Perissodactyla; family Equidae; genus Equus; species Equus przewalskii. Next base: position 1,206,608 of record NW_027228747.1, on the reverse strand, counting down.
TTTAAGTACTGGAAGGGGTCTGGAAAAGAAAGTCCCTCAGTTCCACTTATGGCTCAAATCTTAATGATTTCTCCAGCAGTTGTTTTAATCAACGAAAGCTGGTTTAGTTTTTCTCAATGAACCAAACAATATAAGCATTCTGAGCTGAGTGCAGAGGGACTGCTTGTCAGCATGACTCTCAATAGGGTGGCTAACATGGAATATGGTCCAGAGTCTAGAATCCAGGACAGCACAGCGGCTGTTCCCTTACACATGCACCTCCAGCTTGGTGGGTAGGGGAGGTAAGGAAGGAAGAATCAGTCAACTGAAGCAAGAGGCCTGGTTTACATACGACATACAAGATATTGCTTAAAGCCAAGATGAATCCAGAGGTCTCAGGCTATGATTAGGATACTACTACACTGACTCTTCTTCCACACTGCTGTTCTCTAACCAAAACCTAACCTGGAGATCTGGCCAGGCACAGCCAGGAAAAAAAAAGGTGGGGGGAGGGGAGACATTTGCCCAAATCAAGAGAGGGGGGCAGCACACAGGCTTTTGAATGTACTTGAAGATTATGAGGTTCAAAACAAATTTCTCACATCTCCCTCTCCCACCATCCTGTGGCCTAATGCTAAACACAGCAGTAAAAGTTACTGCCAGAACTTAGATCTGAAGAGCTGATCAGGGAACCTGGTTAACATTGTTCCCAGACAAGTATTTGAATGCAGCCACTATTCAGACCCTATTTGGACTGCCTCTAAACAGGAAGTTAACAGACATCACACAGTCAGGGGAGGCAAACCACAGTGTCATAAAGATGGATGCTGCTGTCAGCTACAAATCACTCTCACCTCATCAAACGTGTTCTCAAGTAAGGAACAGGCAGGACAAAAGTCCGTAAGCCTCATCTCGTCTCAAACTGGGTCACTCAGCCTACAGGTCCAGCCTTCTGATTCCTGCTAATTAATACTTATCTACTTCATTCCTTAATACGATGACTATCACTACCACTAGGCTAAAAACTACATTCCTCTAAAAACAGAAGACAGCACTAGCAGATCAGTACTCCCATTAACTAATTATTCATACAACCTATCCACTTAAAAAGCCCAGGCCAGGACTATCCTTGCCCCAGGCCATCCCAAAACAGAGACTGGATATAGGTCACAAAAAAAGCAGCACCATTTCCAACAGGTGTGGGCCTTCCCTCAAAATCTCCTGAGCCCCTCCATAGCACCACCTTTAGCAGCTCGAGAAGTAGCCTCCTTTCCAACCAAGTACCGAAAGAAACGCCACTCTCCGACAGTACTCTATGAAGACTGCTCCAGAACCAAAAATGTAAATCCAAGTGGTTATCAGACTTCAAGAACAGTTTAGGTCAGTGTAACAAAGAGCAATAAAATTACCACCAAACCCAAACAGGTTAATCTCCAACATACAGACACCATGCTGCTGCCAGAAAATAATCAGAAGTCATCTACACTGGGATGGGGACTGGATGGCCGGAGGACAGAGAGCAGAGAGAAGATTTCTTTTCACTCTGTATCATACACATGCATTGCCTAAAAAATAAATTTTTAGAAATAAAAATGCTTCAAAAATCTTAGAAAGCATCATCATCTCTCCAACATCTGCTTTTATCCCAGCTGCTGCAAGTCCAAATCTCTGCTGTAGTCTGGCCTGAAAGCACTGCTCTTTTCCTTTGCTGAAACATATTAAGTATCTCCCAGCTCTCTCACACGCACACAAAAGCCCTCCAAATAATCATTTATCAGAAATGAGAAAACTGGTTCTCAGGAGACTACCTGATTCTCCAGATGACAGCAGAAGAAAAGGTTGATAGCTACCTCAGTTAGCATCCACATGCCACCCACCCACCATCAATGCCTCCATCTCCACCTCAGTGCCAGCCCTGTGAGCTAACATCTTGTGTTTGAAGGGAAGGTGATGCTGGAGAAGAGTCCAAAAAAGGCTACTATACCTTTGAAGGGGGAAAGCTGTCCTGGGCCGGCGAAGGGCGCCCAAACCTCTGCACTCGCGGGAGTGGCTAGCTCCTTAGTGTATTGAGAGCAGGGAGGCAAAAAGTACTCTAAGTCCCGGGCTGGTTAGGGAAGGGTAAGTTCTAGTTCCATCGAGCTCAGACACTGAACTGGGATACAGTTCCAGTGTGTCCCAGAAGCCCAGCTGCGGAAAGGGGTGGTTGAGCCGCTAGAGAAGATAAGTACCCACACGAGCTGAGACAATTCCCTGCTCCTGCGGGAGGGCGAGGGAACGGTGGACGACGAAATAAAGGGGTAAGGTTCTGCGCTCCTGAGCCCTTTACCTAAATAAGGGTAATTATCCCATGCTTCCTTCACCCGCAAGGATCCCCCATTTGTCCCAACCGCCGGCAAACACGAGATTGAGAGCAGGGAGCGGCCCCCGCACCCTCAGGGCACCACCGGGGGTGGAGAGAGTTAAAAGGGGGGGCCGCGCTAGAGAGGAAAGGAGGGGAGCATGGCGGGCATGAGGCAGTGAGTGAAGGCGGGGATGGCGGGGGAAACGGGGCGCGAGGGAGGGGAGAAAGAGTAAAAGGAGAAGAAATGAAGGGACACGAGCTGGGGGCGCGCGAGGCCGAAGTGAAAGACCCGGGCGCGCGCGCGGAGCGGTGGGAAGGGATGAGGTGAAGGGGGAGCGCGAGGCGGGGGCGCGCGGTGCCGGGGTGGGGGGAGGGGGACGCAAGGCGGGGGCGCGCGGGCGGGCGTCGGCTCGCGGGCGCTTCCCCTCCCCCCCGCCCCTCCACCTTTCCCTTCCCCCACCTCCGCCACCACCGCCTCCTCCCAGCCTCCCTCCCTTCCTCGCTCCTCACCGCCCCCGGGCGGGCGGGCGGCCAGGCTGGCCTAGGCCAAAGCTCCTCACCTGGCGGTGGCGGTGGAACTCCCGGCTAGCTCGCCTCCTCAGGCGGCGGCGGAGGCGTCGAAAAAGGAAGAGGCGACGGCACAGTGGGTTCCGGACCCCGCTGACGGGACCGGGGGCGGGGGTGGGGGAGGGGGGTGGGCCGGACCGGGGCGGGCGGGCGGAGCAGACACTGCGGTACAGACGGGGGCAGCGGCGGCGGCGGCGGCTGCACCGGCGGCGGCGGCACCACACAAACAAGGACGCTGATTGGGCAGCTGCCAAGCGACTCGGCTCCGCCTTCCCCACACGCCACGACGCCCATTGGGCGACCTAAGCCGGCCTCCCCGCCCTCTTCTTCTCCGCTCTGCCATTAGGAGACGGGATGCCGGAACTACACCCCACCCTTGAAGAGTGAGTGGCTGGAGAAGTGATGATTGGCGTACGTAAGACCCAATCTTAAACGGAAGAGGGGGATGGTCTAGCGGGGGCGCGTTAATGGGTACCTCGGCCAGTCCCAGACACATCCGGGTCTTCAGCAGCCCATTAAGTGTCGGGGGTCAAAAAATCGCTTCGGGCTGCAACTTTACCTTAGAGACGTTTTGGTCCCCAGGCAGCCGCCGTACCCCAGTATCCCCAAACCGGGATTCCCCCTTGGCCCGCTCTCATTCTTCTAATTCTAAAGGTGGAGACTGGCGAGCTGCGTTGGGCTCTGCGTTGGGTGGTGTTTCATCGCGACAGAATCCAAGAATTTCCCGATAGAAGTCGCTTTAGGCTCTTGGGCCTTGCTGTCTCTTTGGGGCGTGGTCTGTCTCCGTCTGCCAAAGGCCTTGAGCTTCCTGGTCTCCATCGAACCTCAGCGCGGTCCTGTCGTGACCAAACCACGACAGCAGAGAAAAAGGCAGCGAGCCACATTGCTGAGCAGTTACGGTGTGCAGAGCCCTCGCAGCTCCTTCTCTCGGGATCTCCTGGGACGGTCAGGTTCACATGGAGGGAAACAGCCTTACACCCCATCCGACCTCACCTAATCAACTCCAGGCCCAACTCCTCTTGCTTCCCCTGAAGCAGTTAAACCCACCTAAATTCTGTTAGCATTTTTCGAACACTTACCACAAGTATTGTTCCTGAGCACCCTGAGGATAGGGACCAAGTATCGCAGAGTCAAGTGTGTTGAGAGAATAGTAACAGCTAACGTTTTAGGAATGAGACTGTGTGCGAGGCAGTGTGCTACACGTATATTATCTTATCCCCGTGAGCTATAAATAGATTATCTTTTTCCTCATAACTCTGTGGGGTAGATACTGTTATCCCCACTTACAGATGAGGAATATAAGTTACAGATCAAATGACTTACCCGAAGTTACACATGATAAGTGGCAGAGCTGAAATTTTAACCCAGTTAGATCAAGAAGCAGGCTCAGAGAGGTTAAGTAACTTGCAATGGTCAGACAGCTAATTAGTGACTGAGCAGTGGTTTGAACCCAGAAATAATTAGTTCCGGAAGCCCTAGAATGTGTTTTTCAAATTACTTGGAAGTCATGCTGGGCAATGGAAATGAAGCTAATGAAGGACATGACTACAGAAAGACACAGGTAGACTGAACACACACACATGAGGCATGCCCCAGTTCTTTAAGTGGGCTAAAAATGTTGTTTCATTCTAGTATAGTGTCCAGGTAAAGAACATGGTCTCTGGAGTCATACTATCTGGGTTTGGATCTTGGTTCTACCTCTTACCAGTTGTGTGATGTGAGTGCAAGTTACTTACGCTCTGTTCTCTACTCCCTAGTTTCCTATCTATAAAATGGGAATGATTGATGAGTACATAGCTCATAGGGTATTGTGAGGATTATAAAATAGTACATTTAAAATGTTTGGGGGCTGGCCCCATGGCCGAATGGTTAAGTTCACACACTCCACTTCGGTGGCCCAGGGTTTCACCAGTTCGAATCCTAGGAGCGGACATGGCACCACTCATCAGGCCATGCTGGGGCGCATCCCACATGCCACAATTAGAAGGACTCTCAACTAAAATATATACAACTATGTACTGAGGGTCTTTGGGGAGACAAAGGAAAAATAAAATCTTTAAAAAATAAAATGCTCAGGACAGTGTCAAGGATATAGCAAGTACTCAATAAACATGAAAATAGTGACTACTATGAGAATTTTCCTCACTTTTCCAACAATTTCACCCTTAGTTCTAAATTCAGTTTCTATTGGTATTCTACCTATAGCACTTGTCTTGTACTGCACTGAAAATTATTTCTCTACAACCCTCTTTTTTTCTTTTCTTTTCTTTCTTTCTTTCTTTCTTTTTTTTTTTTTTGCTGAGGAAGATTTGCCCTGAGTTATCATCTGTGCCAGTATTCTTCTACTTTGTATATGGGATGCCTGGCTGGTGAGCAGTGTAGGTCCTCACCCCGGATATGATCCCACCAATCCTGGGCTGCCGAAGCAGAGTGCACCAAACTTAACTACTATGCCATGGGGCTGGCCCCTATTCCCTTCATTTTAATGTTTTCACTGACTTAGTTATTTAACACACATAATAGAGGATCCATCATGATATCAGGCACTCTTCTGTGTGCTGGGATATAGCAAGATGAGACAAAGTCATCACCCACATGGAAGGGACAGTCCTCTTTCCCTAACCTGCTGCTTTGTCCATTATCAGTCCAATGTGTTCTCTGCCATCTAAAGGGCCCTTCTTCAAGGGCTGCAAGGAGACACGAGAAACACGGTGGTGGAAGACACCAAGCTGAGGAAGACACTAGTGAGGCCTGAGAAAATGCCTTTCAGTGAAATGAAACCAGGCTGTGGAGGGGGACTTTCAATCTGGAGCGATCAAGCTCCACAGAAGGCAAGTCGGTGAGGCCACTGTTGTAGTGGACATGACCTTTGCCCCATGCAGGCTCTACCTGTGTGTTCGTTTTCTTTGTGAAGCTAACATTTATTGAGTGTGCTTAGCACTTTATATGGTTTATATAATTAATCTTTAAACAACCTCTCCTATTTGCAGATGAGGAAAAACTGAGGCACAGCAGTTAAGCAACTTGTTTGATGTAATAAAATTAGTAAGTGGCAGAGACAACATTTAATTAAAATTTGTCATACTCAAGCCTATACACTCTAAAGTCTGGGAAGAGAAATTGGGCCAGGTAGTTTGGGCATATCCTTCCCCTTATACAGCGACCTGGGCTGCAGGACAGAGAGATGTCAGATGCCATGGTGAGTACTTTGCCTTTGGAATTCCCAGATGTTCTTGTGGTTAAAGAATTCTGTAGTTCTACTCATCTGACCGTAGGCCTCTAGAAGGAAGCCCCAAAATAGAAGCATAAACTGGCAGGCAGAATCCATTATCATTATTGTGAACCAAGGGGCACTCTAGACCAAGAAGTTGTATTAAGATAAGGACTGAGCCCTAAAATTCTCTAATTTCAGATGGTTCAGCACATTGCTGGGCACGCTACACTCAACAGAAACTTATGATTTCAGGAAGGCAGTTGCTCCCTTGCACAAGATCCTTGCAGATGATACAGGGCGAAGTTGATTCTGGGGAGGAAGGTTCGATCAGAACCTGGGGTGACATGAGGGTTCCCTTCTGAAGAAGACACCTCCTAGTCCCTAGCAAAAGAGATGGCATTTCCTAAGCCCCTGCTTCCCTCCTGTGCAGCTCCTTTAGAACATTGGAAAAGCATCCCACCATGCTTGAGACAGGACGGGAAAGGGTCCTCTGGCTGAAGGTCCCAGAATTCAGAAGTAGTACTTCTCTCTTCATCCACTGATCTCTACCCCCAGGAATTTGCACTAAAGGCTCATGTAAGTTATTTCCTCCATTGACACTCCTGCCTTCCTTCCCCAAGGCATTTCTGTTTTGTTGGCTAATTCCCTTTGGTAATTGGTTTTGCAGCTCTGTTAGGAGTTGTTTCCTGTGTTTATTTCATTATCCAGGAAAGAAAGGGAGAACTACCAGTGGGCCAGAGAGAGTAGAAAAATGATGCTCCCTCCCTGATGCCCACATGCAGCGAGCCCTTAATCCTTGCCCCTATCTTCCTGGAGCTATCCCCAGGCTGAGACCGTGGTTGGAAGAGTATTGCCTGCAGTTAGAGCAACTAAGAAGGCCTAGGACGACTGCCAGGGCTCCCAGGATGCATGAGGTCTGCCGACACCAGCTACTAGGGAGAGGGTATCATCCGTGTGGAGGTACTGGAGAAGTTGGGAGGGGGCAGCTTGGGGAGAGGAAAGAAGGCAGAGATGAGCTCAGGGCCTCCAGAGAATGGAGTCTTTGTGTGGGGTACAGATGAGGGACAAGGGGGTGATTGTGCTGGAGGGCCGGAAGTGCCACACAGACTGGCACCACCATAGCCAGCATCGGATTCACCCTTCTCCTGCTTCGAGAACTCCCTGTGCCAAGGGACCGGTACCAGACCTGGTTAGGGAAAGCAGGGTTTGCCTGAAGGCTGCAAGGGATGGGAAGGTGGAAAGGAGGATGTGCAGCCAGGGGAAAAAGAGAGGTATCCCCACCATCAACCCAGACCCAGGGAACAGGAGGCAGGAGGAAAAAGACAGAAGCAGCTTTTACTATATTTACATCCAACAAAACTTCACAAGGAACAATCCTTATTGCACAGTCAGGGCCCTGGGTGAGTGAGGCATTCCCCAAGGTGGAGCGGACAAAAAGGGTTAGGACTAGAGGGGGCGCCAGTTCTTCCTAATGGGAACTTGGGACTCCTCTAGCTTCCACTTCCTGACTTTCAAGGAGCTACAAACCACAGGACCATGGTGCCCCATTTCCCTTCTCTTTCTCACCGTCCATAAGAACCTCATAAGCAAGGGGGCTGTGGCTCCAGAATAAATAACTTAAAATAAAATACAAACACTAAGGTAGAAAGGCATGGAGAGCCTTGGGCTTCTTCAGCAATTCCAGGGAAGAGGGACCATTATTGGTGGGGAATGACATCCCTCCCTCCCATTCAGGGCAAAGGCTCAGTAGCTCTGTATCTTTCTAGTTGTTTTTTAAAACAAAAACTTATAAAATGACCAGGGCAGTGCAGATCTGTGGGTGCCCTGGAGGGGAGTTCCCGATATAGGATGGGGAGGAACAGAGCTGTGCCAGCTCCCTCCAGGCCTCCTCCAACATCAGTGTGAGCATATTGAGCAGGTTGGAGATAGGGGAATTGCGACTTTTGGTAACAGTGGGTCCCTCTTCCTGCTGCCCCCACTTGGAGCCTATGGCTGGGCATGCTTCCTAGCCTGTTCCCAACTACTCTATGAAAGGAACAGGGTAGCAGGTTATCTGTAGAATCCTTTCTCCCTCACCTCCCCACTCCAGGCTGGAGAGGGAAGCTTAAGGGTCCCTAGCATTCCAGAGGTGCTCCAAAACATTTTCGGCAATCAATGGCCTTTGGAGTGGGCATCTGTGCCCGCCGCTGCCTCAGCTCCTCCTTGCCCATGCTGCTGGCCAGCTTGTTAAAGGCAGACTTGTACTTCTTGTCGAAGGCCACTAGGGAAGAGGGTGGAGGTAGGTCAATATTACTAGGATTCCCACCTCCCACACCTGGCCCCAGATCCATGCACTCCTCAGCCCCCTGCCTGCTCCCTCACCTATGTCCATGTGGTCCTTGCCCATAGCAGCCATTGTCAGGAATAAGATCTCACGGTAGATGCCCCTGGAGTGGAGGCAGAAGGCTATGAGTGAGAGAAAGGAGGTGCAGAGCCCAGGGCAGGCCAGGGACCTCCCAGATGGGAGCATCATACCTCTGTAGGTGCAGGCCTGTGGGAGGAGGCCCTAGAGTTTCCAGCAGGAGCCCTACAGCCTTGTGCACCTCATTGAGACCAACATGGCGCAGCACCGACTCCAGCAACGCCAGGCTAAGGGAGGCAGGTACTGGGCCTGGCCATACTACCCGCTGGGGGATCTGGCCTGGATGAAAGAAAGCAAGGTAGTCAGGATTATTGAGCCCTCTGAGCATGGGACCCACCCCCTCCACCCTAAGCCAAATACCAGACTCACTGTGGACTCTCCAGAGCACATACAGAGGTGGGCAGCTATTGGGGTCGGGGGTCAGGACATCCCACAGCAGCCGCACCTGCACAGAGGCTGGATCAGGTGTTAGCCAAGGAGATGGGGCCTGCAGGGAGCCAAGATAAAGGAGACAGTCGGGCTCACAGAATGGGAGGCAGAGGACAGGAAATGGATAGGCGATGTTCCAAGAGACAGAGGGACATTACAGGACACAGCCAAAGAGAAGAGGGAAAGGAACTCTCATCCCCTACGAGAATGCAAGCTCTCTGAAAACAAGGACTTTGTTTTGTAATCTGCTACATCCCTAGTGCCTAAAACTGTGCTTGCAACCTAAAAGGTTTTCAGTAAGGATTGGTGGAATGAACAGACGAAGATGAACGAGTCACTGTCTAGGCACTACAGTGTCCCAGGCTCTATAAGAGGTGCCTAATGACAGCCCTGTGAGGTGGGTGCTGATGCAATTTGACAGATGAGAAAACTGAGGCTCAGAGTAGTGAAATGAAAGGGCCAGGAGTCAAACTAGGTACAAGCGACTCTAAAGCCTGTGCTCTTTCTACAGAGGACTGAAAGACACAGAGCCAGGAGCTGAGGATGGAAGCACACAGGAAGCAGGATCACATGGAGGTACTGACCTGGGGGGGTGGGGGCCCATCACAGGAGGCCAGCACCAGGCATGGCAGAATACTGGGCAGTTGCAGTCGCTGGAAATACCACAGAAGGTTCCAGAAGATAATGGGGTGGGTAGCAGGCAGCTCAGGCAATGCCAGCACCTCGCTGCCCTCGTTCTCTATCAGCGACTCCAACTCCTTACGCAGCACCAGGGGGCTCAGGTATGCCCATGCCCCACCCTCGACCCGCCGGGAGGCACCCTGTCACGCAAAAAGGGGGAGGGCAGTGGAGGGCATGTACCATGGCCCCATCGCCAGAGCCACACTTCCCAATTGAGCCACCAGATCCACCAGCTTCTGTGATGCCCCTTGCCCTCAGTGTGCATCTCTCCCCAGTACCTCAGGTCACACCACAGGACAACACACACATACACACACACACATACACACACATCCATTCCTCGAGCCCCTTACCCCCATGTGCCCATTGCAGAGCTGGGGCTCATCCAGGGCAAGGCAGAGCCTGCGGTTACTGAGCACAGGTCCTGGGCCCCCAGGGACAGGTGCGTCTTTGTTGCCTCCGGCATCCGCAGGGGCAGGCTTGGGGCTGGGGGCACTATAGAGGGATAGCAGGAGGGGTCAGCTCTTGGACCTCCATCTCTCTTTCCCACCCACAGCACTTGCCCTGCTTTGGGCACCTGGGTCGGAAATCAAGGGTCTGGACACTGAGCAGGGGCACAAAGGGGCATGCGCAGAAGGGGCAGGTTGTGTTGAGGTTGGAGTCATCAGGTGCCCAGCCAGCCATGATCTCCTCATCGTACACGAGCGAATCACAGGCGCGGCACAAGGAGCAACTAGACAGCAGAATCTGCAGGCAAAAAGACCCCAGGAAGCAGACCCTGCTTGGCCTCCAGGCTCAGGAGCCCATGCTCCTTCCCCAGCCCCTCCCACCTCCAAATCCCAGCCCTGCCTCCTTCCACCTCCTCCCCAGCCCCTGCCTTTGACATAATGGGTGTGGTATATGTGTGTGTTGGAGCACATCAGGGAGGGGAGGAGTTATCCTCACTTCCAGGGAAGGTGGCTGGAAGGATCCAGGGGTGTCACTGAGGCGCTCTGAGGAATGGCGAAGGCTCAGGCTGCTGACGGAAGATTCTGAGAGGTCCCACTCACTGCCCAGAGAGGCTGAGCTCTGCCATCACGTGAGAAAACATGGTCAGCCAACCCCATACTCCTGGTCACCCAGGATGCTGACTTCAGCTACCTCGCAGGGCCCTCTCTGGACGCTCCTAGATAGCAGCCTCTCCCCAGGCCTCCTGGTGCTAAAATGTCTGGACCCTCCCCTCGTTGGCTACCTCAGAGGCAGTGGATCCAGGGCGCTCCCGGGGGCGCAGAAGGCTGTCCATGGGGCTGCGGCGGGCTGGGGGAGGCAGGTCAGGGGGCAGCTCAGGTGGGGGAATGCGAGAGGTCGGGGAGCGGCGGGAAGGAGTGAGCAGCTGTTGGAGGCGGGCACCCAGCCCTCGTCGGGGGGTGCTGGCCTCATCCTGATGCCCACTAGCCTTGGGTACCCGGCCACTTAGCCCTTCCAGGGCTTCACTGGACTGAGTACTCAGGGCTGAGCCAGAGTCCCCTGGGCTTCCTCCAGGTGCTGGCTCCTCCCCGGTCAGGCTCAAGTCTGAAAGGCTTCCATCGTGCCAGGGCACAGGTGATCCTCGGGGTTTCAATACCCCCAAGGCCTCTATCACTGCAGGGCAGAAAATGATCAGGGAAGATTGAGGGAGCCCCTCCTCCAGAAATTGAATAAATACAATTCCTGGCTGCACAAATTCTGGCACCACACCCCCCACCATGATGGCATTCTGGGCAAGGTTCTCTCAGAGTCTACAGTACCCACCACAGAGGGCCACCCCTCCATCCTGGCTCTAGTCTTCCTGGCTCTCTGTCACTGGCAAGTGGTTAGGAATGCTGACTGGGGGTGGTAGGAGGGGTCAGACAAGGGCACTTACTGTGGGCTACGCCAGCCTCCACAGTGGGCTGTGCCCCTTGGGCACTGCCCAGGCTGCCACTCTTCACCAGGCGCCCTGAGGGTGAGGCTGGGTCCCGCAGGCTTCGCCCAGCCCAAGTAGTCTGGCGATGAAGGGGGCGGGTTGGGGAGGGGCGCTCCAGAGAGGGCTCTGGAAAAGACAGGGAGGGATTTGAAAGGCAGCCAGCTAGAAACCCAGCCCCCTTCCAAAACAGAGCTCCTTGCATGGACCTGGGTTCGTAGGGTTCCTCCTGGAGAACATCTCTTTTGTTATCAGCCAAGTGTACTTTATCCATTCCCAGAACACCCAATGCCAACCACCAGGCCAGCCCCAGCTCTCCATGCCTCTCCCTGCCTGCGCCTGGCTACTCCATCCCCAAGCCATGTCACCAGTCCCTACCCACCTGTCTGGGAGCTGCCTGTCTTTTGTTGTGCTGCTGCCTGCTGCTTCTGCTGCTGCTGCTGCTGCTGCTGCTGCTGCCGCTGCTTCCGCCGTTCTCTCAAGGGCTGGCGGAACTGAGCAGCCCCCAGGACGACGTTCCGGAGCTTGGCCCAGCGCAGGCGCCCACCCGGTGTACCAGACGGCCACTTGCTTTCCAGCACAGCCTGCCAAGCACAATGCCCACCAAGATGGGCTACTTCCACACCCTGACCCCAGCCTGATGCCCACTGCCTGTCCAGGAGCCCCAAGGACCACCGTCCCCTCCAGACATCATGCCTAGGACTGTCCCATCAATGGCTTGTCTTCTGAACAAGAGCCCAGAAGAAGCAGCCACCTTGCAGGGGGTCTAGAGGAAGTCAGAAGCAGTGGAGACAATTTGTATCCAGACTTTGGTACTTATAAACTATATGGCTTTGAAGAAATCATTTCATTTTTTTGGTCCTAAGATTCCTCATCTAAAAAACAGTAGGCAGTGTAGTATCCTGGTTAATGGCCTGAGTTCAGGAGACATCAATATGCCTGTGCTCACGTCCTAACTCCCTGACTTGCTCACTGTAGGACTATGGACAACTTACTAACTCTGCAACCTCATTGCCTCATCTGTAAGGTGGGGACAATCATCATTCCACCTCAAGGGGCTGTGGTGAAGAGGCAGTGATTTAAAATGTGTAAGATATTTGGAACAGTGCCTGGCATATTAGCTGACACTGTTAGCTATTATCGGGAGGCAGCGGTACTTGCCCAGCCTCCTTGTCAGGGCTGTTGTGAGTGGGAATCAAAGCAACCAAGGATGAGAAAACCCTCTGTAGATGCTAGGGCACTACAGGAGCACATGGACAACAATGGTTACAGGACCTAGTTGGGTGGAACAGACCCAGACTCCAGGGAGAGGGGAGAGCAGCAGGTATCAGGGAGCAGCATCCTCCCCATACACACACCTGGCACAGGCTTCCATCCCACCCTTAACCCCAGATGAGGTACCTTGTTGTAGTAGCCGTAGGTGATGGTGTTGGGCACAATGCCTGCTCGCAGCATCTCTAGCATGACCTGAACAGACAGCACTGGCTGCCCATAGTGTGAGCAGAGCTGCATCAGCACCCGGTAACACACCTGGGCCAGTAGAGGCACAGGATCAGAGGGGACTCACTCCCAACCAAATCCTCAAGTCTCAGCAAGCCCCCTCTTCCAGCTTCCCCAAGTCTCTCAGAACTCACTGGCCCCTAGCAGCTCCTGGGGCTGCCTCAGAGCCACCCACCGTTCCTGCTGACCCCGCCAGCCTGCAGTCTCCACTGCTATACCCTGAGCATGCTCCTTCACTCAGTGAACGTGATGGAGCAGCTTCCCAGCTCAGGCTGTGGCCCTGCTCCCCATCTGCTTTCCCTGGTCTCCAGCAGGTTTCCCTCTCACAGCCCCCAGGGCTGCACAGGCCCCCTGAGACCGGGCGTCAAGGCCCACCTCATCGGGCAGCACCACCTTGCGGCTCTCCATCTGGCGCAGCACTTGGTAGGCCGTGTGCAGTGCCCGCACCCGGGAGGGCGCCGAGCGCACGTAAGCAGGCAGACACAGGAACCACAGCCCGTAGCAGTGCCCCAGAAGGCACCGGGCCCACAGCTCAGGCACAGCTGCTGACTTCTGCGCCATCCGTTGTGCGACCTTCATCTCCTAAGTGGGGCAGGGGACACATCTGGGTGAATATGATGCCAGGGCAGGGCAGGTCTTAAAATGGTGTGGGAGAAGCAGCACCCTCCCTAAGGAAGGGTCTGTGCTCTGAGGAGGCGGGAGGGATGCTACACTCACAGACGGCAGCCTTGGAACCCTGGGCAGACGCTTAGCCCCTGAGCATGGGCAGATGCGCTGGAAGAGGCAGCAAGCCCCTGGATCCCCAGGGTGTTCAGAGGAGGAAGATGATGATAATGACAATAGCTAATGTTTTATGTGCCAGGCGTATTTAAACCTCCTAACAACCTTATGGGAGAGGTACTATCATACCCACTTTACAGATGAAGAAACTGAAGCAGCAGCCCTCAGCCTGAGCCAGATGCTCTGTGGGTCCCACCTGCTGGTTACCTGTTTGGTACGGCGTGGGGCAGGACTGCTGGGGGCACTACGGGAGGGGCCCGGCACAGGCAGAGCCCCAGGCTGCTCTTGAGGAGACTCAAACAGCTCAGCCTGTAGCTCTGGGAACCCATCATAGCTGGAGGGGTAGAAAGAGGCAACATTAGGATCAGTCAGCACTAAGCCAGCCTATGGGGCCTTGGGACAAGTGAGGGGACAAGAGGCTCTCACCAGTACTGGGGAGTGGGTTCACTGCCCTCTGGCACTGGAGGCTCCTCAGGAGGTGTGATAAACACAGTGAGCTCACTTCCCGACAGCTCCTCCAGCTCCACTAGGGGGGTCGGTTCAGGCTTCTCCTGCTCTGGGTGGACCTGGAGCAAGATGGAAGAGAGTGAACATCAAGACAATGAGCATGGAGCAGGGCCTGGGTGTCCAGAAGATGGCATCTCCCTGGACTGCGCATCCACAGGGAGGGAGTGAGCGGGCCCAGACGCCACCAGGGCCCTAGAGATCTAACTGAGGAGTAGAGTTAGGATTAGAAAGATGGTATGTATATGAAGCCAGTCACGTGTGGCTGCCCAGGCTGTGTACTGTATAATTCCACGGGCGCCATCCCCATCACAGATGAGATATAAGTTAGTCGTGTTTATAGTGGCCCTAGCATAACAGAGACAGCCAAGAAGAGAGCAGAGGGCAATGGGTATGAAAAGAAGGGACAATGCCCAATACCTTGTCAACACAAGAGTCAAAGAATTCAAGGGCAGCATGCCGAGCAGAGCCAAAAGAGCATTCCTCGATGAACTGCGAGAACATCTGTGTGCGTAGCAGCTGAGAGTACAGCTTATGGCTGGAGCGTTCCCGGGACTTGAGGAAGCCTGCGGGAGATGAGAACGGGGCAGGGGAGGAAGGTGACCGGGTTTCCTACCACATCTTCCTGAACCCCCTTCTTGGCTCTCTGCTCACTTGGCATCCAAGGCCATCAAAGCCATCATCTCTTTGGCCCCTCTGGCACAACTACCCCACAAGCCAAGCCCACCAGCTCAGCTCCCCTGACACCATGGCCCCATGCAATCCTTCCTTTTTGTCTGTCTGCACCCACTGCCTCTGACTGGGGTTCTCTAAGGGCAGGAGAGCTCTACCCTGGGGGCAGCTCACCAGAGGCATCGCCGTGCCCGCCCCAAGCCCAGGGCTCCCAGAGGGCAGTGCCACGGCAGGTTCACCTTCATACCCTCACTCCCTCCAAGCCCAGAAGACTGCATGGCTCAAAGCTGGTGCCATGTAAACATTTGCTGAGCAAAGGAACAAACCACTGAGTAGTTCCCAGTCATCCCCCGGCTTCTCAATGGAGGCGGGCCCCTGGCCACCCGTCCTGTGACACCCTTCCCAAGCAGAGACAGGCCCTCTTTACCCTGCAGGAAGAACAGGTTGTCAACATCACGAGCCCCCTCCGAGGGGGCCTGGGTGAGCGGGAGCAGGAAGTCCCGGTAGCCCTTGAGCAGACAGGCCATGAAGCGGAGGAAGGCTCCCTGGACCTCACGCTCCAGCCGGGCCCGGCGGCCGCACACTGCCTCGTAGTCTGTCAGCAGGAATTCCAGGGATGCCTCCTCCTCGGGTCCAGTATACGCTGCGGACCAGGGCAGCCTGAGAGTCAGGCCGGCACCAGCAGAGCCTGCTCAACCCTGCTCTTTACACAGATGTCTCCACCGCTACCTCACCACCTCCAGCTTCTAACACAGCTTCCACCAATACTGACTAAACAATTACCCTGAGGTAGCGGTTTCAAGCCTCCTCAATGACAAGCCTGACCTTCCCAACCTATTTAGGAATATTAATATTGTATGCCCCTCCCTCCTGCTTAAACTGGAATTTAAATTCCCCTC
Source organism: Equus przewalskii (assembly GCF_037783145.1). Classification (NCBI taxonomy): domain Eukaryota; kingdom Metazoa; phylum Chordata; class Mammalia; order Perissodactyla; family Equidae; genus Equus; species Equus przewalskii. The sequence goes on along the minus strand of NW_027228747.1, from coordinate 1,190,720 downwards.
ATTTCCGCCAAATGAAATCCTAACTCCTCTGACCTCCTCGAGTAAGGGCTAGCTCTCCACAGGCCTCCCCAAACTGGAGGTTTAAAGTCAACGACAGTTTCCAGCCTCCCACCCCACCCAGGCTTCTCACTCTGATCCAGCTGCTGATATAGGTTTGTCAGTGTAGCCAACAGAACTTTGTAGGGTCTGCGGGGCAGAGTCCGAGGGGAGAGGGGCTTCTTTTCCTCAGTCCTGTGAGATAAGCAGGAGAAAAAAAGGGTAATGGGGTTCCTCACTAGCCTCCCCTACTTTTTTTTTTGTGAGGAAGATTGGCCCTGAGCTAACATCTGTGCCCATTTTCCTCTATTTTGTTTGTGGGATGCCACCACAGCATGGCTTGATGAGCAGTATGTAGGTCCGCACCCGGGATCTGAAATGGCGAACCCCGGGCCGCCAAAGCAGAGTGCGTGAACTTAACCACTATGCCACCAGGCTAGCCCCCTGCCTCCCCGACTCGTGGCCTGAGGCTCCTTTTGAGGAGGTAGCACTCCACACACCAGCCCTCTGGTGCCCCCCTCCTCAAAGCCCCTCTTACTGGAAGAGTGTGTTGGTATCAAGATCAACACAGATGACATCAGCAGGAGGGTCATGCAGATCGAAGTAGCTGGAGTGGATACCCACAATGAAGGGCACGGGGGCGCTCAGCACATCTGCCAGCACCAGTGGGCACAGTGGAATGTAGGGGCACTGCCAGTGCAGCGGGAAGATCATCTGAAGCACCGGGGAGAGAACCAGTGAGCAGGGGGTTGGGGCAGCAGTGGGGGGCACAGGAGAGAGAAGAGGCATTGGCCTTGGTGGGGAGTGCCTGTTGAGAGAAGCTGTTGGAGGTAGGCCCCAAAGAAGAGCCCCCAGTGGAAGCTGTATTGTCTCTCTAGGCTGTGCCCAAGAAGGCTGAGGAACACTCCCCAAGGAAGGAAAAGTAAGAAGAGTCGAGGCTGGGATGGGGGCACCGGAAAGAACATTCTGGGGAGGGCGGGCAGGGAAGGGTGGCACTCACAGAGACGAGGGCCTCGCAGACACTGGTGAGCAGGTCCGGCCGCAGCGAGTGGACTAGCAGTTTGTGCTCTGTGAGCACAGCCAGCAGCAGCGTGATAGCCAGCTCAGGGCCCAGGCTCTGCAGCAGCTGCAGGAAGCTGGCACCACTGTGGGCAATGCCAAGGTGGGGGAAGGGTCACCAGGAGACCCCTCCCTAGTCACTGGGCACAGACACCACCCAGGCCCAGCCTGAACAGGCTCAACAGCTGTGTCCACCTGCCTCACACCTACCATGTCTTGGTCAGCAAAGCCCCCCCCAACCTGGACACATACCTGAGGGGCAAGGGTGAGGACACAGGCTGGCAGAGGAGCAGGTTGTCATACGGGGACATCTGAGAGGCAGAAGAGCCATGGGTCAGGATGAAAAAGGCTATCCCCTGCCGACTCCCCTCCTCCCATCCAGCCCCACCCTGCGCCTCAGCTCTCACCTGCACCAGGATGCGGGGTCTCTGTGGGGAAGGGAAGGGGACGTTGTGAATGAAGTGGGAGATGTGCCTGGGGGACAGAGGGATACGGGTCAGAGGCAGCCTCCCCAATCTACCCCACCGCCACACCTGTCTACAAGAACCTTCTTCCCTCTGAACTCCACCTCCGGACCTGTGTCAGTCGACAGAGACTCCATTATATATAGAATTTGTGCAAATCAGAAAAGAGATCCCGTCTGGGCATGCGCAGCCCCCTGACAGGACTTAGCTAGCAAGTGAGGACTGGATTTCAGGCCCCACTCATCCCCTGAGGCGGTGGCGTTTTTGCAGTGGACACGCTGCACAACTGCACACTACAGCCCACCTCATGCCCCGGCTCCAGCCTAATCTCCTCCATCTCTCCTGGCCTCCCAATCCCCTCATAAGCCCTTCCCAGCGTCAGGGGAGCCGTGCTCACGCTTCCAAGGGTAGGCGGTGGGGGCCTGAGACGGAGTAGCGGTAGAGGAAGGTGAGGAAAGCGCGGAAGGCAGGGAAGGCAGGCCAGCGGGACAGCACGGCGATGGCGCGGCGGCTGCGCACGGCCCGGCCCCCCAGCGCGCGGCCGCGCTCCACCGCGCTCAGCAGGCCCAGCGCCCGCGCCTGCCGCTCCGACAGCCTGGCCCGCGGGAACGCCTCGTAGAACTGCAGGGCGGCGCCGTACACCTGGCAGGGGGCAGACGCCGGTCAGGCGGGCTCTGCATAGCCGGCACCCCTGACCACGCTCCACACACCCACCTTATCACCAGCTGCGCCCGTGAGCACAAAGGTGGAGAAGACGGGTACGGGGTACTTGGTCTGGGCGGGCCAGCACTCGACAGTGGCCCCCATGGGCAGGCAGAAGACCGGCACGGACTCGGGCAGCGGGAACGCCTCATTGTCCTCCTCTGGGTAGCGGCCCAGCAGTTCTGCACCCCCAGCAGAGTGAGGGGTACCCAAAAGGAGGAGGGTCCATCAGACTCCAGGGGAAGACTCAGGGGATCCCAGAGAAGGGCCAAGGGGCAAAGGGGATATGAGTTCTGGGGACACCGCAAGTGCCAGTCAAGCGGCACCAGGGCAGAGGGACACGGAAGATCAAAGGGTTGGAGAGACAAAGGGGCTACTCACCTGCCTCATACACCAGAGTGTTGGCCTTGGCCAGGCCCACCTTGTAGCACAGGTACACCGCTGGGCCCCACTGCCCAAGAAATGGCAAGAGACAAGAAGATACACAGCTAACAAAGGTTTCTTGGGTCCATTTTCTCCACCACCCTTAAGAGGTCTTCTGTCTTTAGAACTCCCACTAATCCTGACCCCCGAGACCAGAGGCATCCCTCTCGGCCCACCCTTGCCATTAGAGGCCTGGTCCTTCATGCCCAGTGTCCACACCCTCACACCAAGATGGTGCAGGCCTCAGCTCTTGGCCCAGGGCCCCACTCACCATGCCAGGGTTGAGGTTGCGGGGCAATCGGCAGTACGTGTGAGGGGTGCCCTCGCCCTTGCTGGGCAGCACCAGGCAGAGGTCAGTAATGCCCAGGGCATGCAGCCCTGCCCCTTCTGCTGCCCGCCGGTAAGTGAGGTAGGTGCGGGGGTGCCCAGGTCCTGGAGGGGCCAGGTTGGCTGAGTGGCTGTAGGGTGTCGTGTCTAGCACTTGGAAGCCAGGCTTGGGACGTTCCTTCCCCTCATACAACACCCTTGGCACAGAGAGCAGAGACATATCAAGAGGTCAGGAGAGAGCAGAAAGGCCCCAGTCCTGCCAGATCTGCCTACTTAGTCCTACCTACCTGCCTTGCAACCTTAGCCTCATCAAACCCCAACACCAGGGCCCACTTCTTCGGTGAACTCTGCCATCTAGCATCCTGTGCCCCTCTTCTGCCCTTGGCTCTACTTCTTGATCAGTGACAACCCCTCAAGCCTTCCCTGGCTCTCATACTCATTAATAAACGCTAAGAATAAAAGCTACCATTTATTGACTCTGTGCTAAGTCCCTTATACTGATGATTTCACTTAATCTTCTCATCCACCCTATGAGAAGGTATTATTTTCCCCATTTTGCAGATGAGGAAGCAGGCCCAGAGGGGTTCAATAACCTGCCCAAGATCACATAGCCAGCAAGTAGTGGCACTAGTACACCAACCCAAATCCATGTAAGGACTAAGTACATACAACCTAGGCCCTTCTTCCTGGCCTCTAGCCCACTCTCTTCCCATTCCCATTGCCCATCCCTAATCCCATCCCTCTACCTCTCCCTGCCTTACCCCAGAGTCCCTCCCAGCCTCCCCCGGTGCCAGCATGGGTAGGGGCACACACCCCAGCTCAACGAGGGGGGGTTTGTCACGGCCCCTGCGGTAGCAGATGACAGGTTGAGTTCCTCCCAGAAGCCCAGCACTGAGTTCCAAGGGGTGGCCCCCAGCAGAAGCCTGGATGCATGTGTAGCCCTGGGGCACCTCCTCGCCCAGTGCCCTAGCGATGACTGCCACATCTGTGATGGGCTCAGCTGGCCGGGGAGGGCGCAGGGGCCCACTGGGTTCAGGGACCCACGTTTCCTCAGGGATAGGTGCTCCGTTCCCTGCAAGCCCAGCTATCACGAAGTAATCCACGAGCCGGGGGGGCCGCTCCTCCGCCATGGCCCCCCCCTCACTCACTGCATCTGGAATGGTCAAGTTTGGGAGAGATGAAGCAAGGAAAACTGGGGTTGCCATGGCAACCAGGGTTTACCCCCCCCCTTCCTAGTCTTTCCAAGGAAAGGCAGGATCCGTGGTCAGCCAATCCTGAATTCTCCCGCCTGTGTCATCACCAGGACCTCACAGCCCACCCCAGCTCCTTAAAGAGACCAAGATCCTTCCTCTCCCCGAAGAACCCAAACTCCGCCACACACAGCTAACTTGGACTCTGTCATCATATTGTTCCTATATTCCTGTTAAAGGCCCACCCCTCCTCACTCCCTACACATACAGAGTTATAACAGAGATCACAATTTTTATGTAAAGGCCTGCAATGACATCATTCATTCCGGCCATGACATCATGCCAACCTTACAGTCTTTTTAAGGGTTTGATCTTCCTACTCTAGTTATGACATCCTAAGAACCTCATGAGCCAGCTAATGTTCTTAAAGAGCGCACCTTGAGGTTTTCATGAGGCTCCCATAGGTCTCCAAGAAAGCCCACAAAGCCTAAGCTTTAGTGTCTTTTCACCAGACTCAAGTGTCCTTTCTCCTAACCTAACTCCACTAACCTGACAAAAACCCACTGCCCTCCCACCTCCGGGGTCCTTACATATCCCCAGTTAGGTCTATCCCCAGTTATGTCCAAAGCACTTGTGGGAGACAGTCCCGGCCATCCCCATGCCCTCCTCTGCGGAGCCCAGAGACGGAAACAGGCCCACAATGGGCCTTCAGTAACTGTTCTCACCTGCCTCCATGGCCCAACCCCAGAGAGTAGGAGCCCCAAGGGTCCTGGGGAGCCCCAGGGTGCAGAAGCTGGGAAAGAGCTTGGTGGGTGGCTTGCAGCAGAGGACCGGAGGCGTGAGGGGTGCTTCAGAGGGGAAGGGAGGTGACTTCCTGAAACAGTGGAGGGGAAGCTGCAGCTCAGCGGAAGTCAGCCTGTGGGTGTGTGGTGGTGGTGGTGGTGGTGGGGTTCTGTTGAGGGTGCCAACACAGCATCATACCAAATCTGAACCTCAGACTGAGGGACCTTGAGCAAGGCAGAGGAGGCTCAAACTGGGTCCAGGACGTACAGTCCAACAGGGAAGAGGGAGCAATGGAATCTCATGGAACCAGGCTGGCCCTCTTCCTAACCGGAGCCTCTGGCCACACACACACACACACACACTCACACCCTAACTCCAGCTAAATTTAGCCTTCCCATCTAGGAGGTGAAGCCAGCAGTCAGCGTCAGCCTCCTGATTTAGCTCTGGGGTACAGCCCCGGCCCTCGTGTACTGCAGGCAAATGGGAGCCCTATGCCCCAGGCAGCAGGCAGGAGCTATTAGGTGGGGCGAGCCGAGGGGCGAGTGGATGGCTCTCATCCGCAGAATCTGAGCATCCGGGCCTCCCCTCGCCAAGCCAGGGAAGAGTCCTGCAGAAGGCAGCCCTTTCTCCCTGGGGAAGGCAAGGGGCACTGGCGCCACTCCGGGTCCCTACGCCCACAAGCCGGGCGACGGGAAGTTAGGGTTGGGGCAGAGGGCGAGCCGAGCGGGAGGAGGCTGAGGAAGGAGCAGGAGGGCAGAGGAGCGGGCGCGCTGGTGGCCGGGGACGTGACGGCAGCAGCGCCGGCCGCCGCGTGACCCGAGCCAGAGGGAGGGGTGCTGGGGCTCCAGACCCGCGGGAGCCAGAGGGGTGCAGGGTGCCGGGCACTGCTAGCTAACTCCGGGCTCTGCCCTCCCCTCCACTTTCACTTCCCCAGGACAGAGGAACCGGAACCAGATGTGCTGCGCCGGAGAACAGCTGGGGGATATCCCCCGCCCCGACGGCGCTCCCTCCCTTCCTTCCCCGCCCGCCGCCCCGCCCGGTCCAGCCCCTACCTGCCTGCCCCTCGGCTCCCCGGCCGGCCGGCCCGCTGGCGGGTGGCTCGAGGGCGGGCTGGCTGGCCGGCGGGCAGCGGGGCTACCCGGCCCCGGACATGGCGCACCCGACTTGGGCGCCGTTCCCGCCGGGGCGGCGAGTGAAGGAAGAAGAGGCGGCCGAGGGCGCCGGGGCGCGGGACGCCGTGGAGGGAGATCCGGGCGATCCCAGCGTCCCCGCCGCGCTGCGCCACGCGGGGACTGTGCTGCCGGCGCTGCTAGCTCGGGCCGCGCGTCCTCCCGGCTCCTGCCGCGCTGGGGGCCCAGTGCTCCTCCGCGCGCCCCGCTTTCTCCGCTCCCCCCACCCCCCCACTCCGGGGCCGCGGGCGCCGCCGCTCCCCCCACCCCCCCTCCCCGGCCGGCGGCCGTGACCCTGGCAGCGCCTGCCCAACGCCCAGCCGCCTGCAGCGCGACCCCTGGCGGCTGGGAGGGCCCCTTGCACCTAGGCAGCTTCCCACCGCTCAGGACACTCACGCTAGGCAGCCCAGTAAGTCCAGGGCGGGCTCCCGTCCCGCCCTCCGTCCTAGTGAGATGCGGCAGGCATGCCTGAGTGAAGGCCCTGAAGACCTAGGCTGCAGAGACCCAGGTGACTCCCCCGACTTCCAGGTTTAGGCCACACTACATTCCCCTACGGCCTAAGCCAGAAGCTCTCAGTTCTCTTTTCTGAAAATGACAAGAGCTTTGGAAAGAGGAAGAGAGGCCAGGGCTGTAGGGTGTGGAAGAGTACTAGAGGTGGGGGTAACTGAGGAGGGGCACTACTTTTCTGACTATGCTAGGTGGGGAAGAGAGAAGAGGGCAGATTCAAATGGTCAGAGGGCTAGCAACCCAAGTCAGAAAGAGGAAACCTCTTCAGAACATGGTTAGCACTCAAGCATCTGTTGAATGAATGAGTAGAGAAGAGTGGGAAGGGTGAAGCGAATTCATGCATACTGAAAAGGCAGGAATGAAACCTAGGAGCATGCACCCAGGGGCTAGCCAGGTACCACCTAACTTCTAGGTCCTCTGGCTTGAAGGGCCATAAAGAGGGAGCCAACCCGAGATCTACCTCTGGCATCAGTAGTTGTTTCTAAATCCTCTCTCCTTGGGAGCTTTAACACTAAGGCCAGCTACCCCGGGAAAGCTGGGGTCATTCTACTGAAAACAGACCTGTGAGCTCAGGCAGCAGTTGCCCCCTCACCTCCTCACTCACTGCCAGGCCTCAGCGTTGAGGAAGAGCAGTAACTTGTCTGGCCAGTCAGAGCCCCTGTCTCCTGATGCTGCGGCAGGGCCCTGGCCAGATGGGAAGGCACATGAGGGCACATGTGCTGCCATGGGAACCTACATCCAGCCTAGACTCCCACATCCAATGCCAGGTACAAAGTCTGAAGCTGGGGGGGCCCTCAATGGTGCTGAGAAGATGCAAAAAGCGTAACAGATGAAAGAGCCTATGTCCCCAAGAACTCCCTAGAGCCCCAGCCACATCCCAAACAGCAGCCAACCACAGGTTTGATATGATTTTTTTATTAACATATAATATATTTAATAAAAAATAATATCCACTCTGGCTCTCTCCTCCATTGCAAGGGGAAGAGTAGTGAGGAGGGGCTGGCACTGCCCACCCCTAGGCATCCGGACAAGCCCTGCCTCCGGGGCTCCCCTCTACCCCCTGCTTTCCAACAGGCTCTGACCTCCAGACAGACGGTTCAAAGTTACAAGTGCTTTAGGCTCTCCCTTGAACTCCCCCCAGGCCCACCCCTTATGCAGAATTCAGGGGCCACCTGGACAAACCCCCCACTTTTTCTCATTCTTGGGATCCCTCATTCATGTCAGAAAGAGGATCTGGGGGCAGAGAGTGGAGTCTCTACTGGCCAAGGGGAAGGGAGGAAAAGGACAGTGATGGGGGACAGGGCTAAGAATAAGGGATGGTGATGAGGCCCCCTCACTGGAGCCGGTCACTGCGGAACGAATCCTCCACAGCTGGATCAGGCAGCAGGGCACAAGGGTCGCTCAGCATGTTAAGCCCTTCCAGGCCAAGTGGCTCCATGCGCAGCTCCTCCTCCAGCCCCAGCCCCAGGTCCAACCCAGCTGTTGAAACCTCAAAGCCGGGCACTCCAGCCAGGGCCGCTGCAATCTCCTTAGAGAAACCTGGGGAGGAGTCTCCTGTGTGGGCAGAAGAGATGGGTGAGGAGCCCATGCCCTGTAACCTCTTCCAAGACCCATCAATCCCCTGCTGCACCAGCAATCACTTTTCTCCCTCCTTCCATCCCCCCCACCCCCACCTCTCACCTGTGAGAATGATGTTAGGCCCTGAGCCATGGCGGGAACAGTGGGTCAAGTTCTGGTGGTTGAGAGCATGGGGGTCTTGGGGGCCACTCACCGGCCCCTCACCCCCTAAAAATCCAGGCCCTTCGGAAAAGCCAGGGGGATCCAGCCCCAGGCTAGCTGATGAGCTCTCCATGCTGAACTGCTCCAGCTATGAACACACAGATAGACCCTGAGGAAGTGGACTTCAGAACAGGGTGTTCCTGCATGTCCCTGCCTAGCCCTACTAACACATCCCCCTTTGCCCAGTAATCTTCACCTCCCAACCCCAGGAACAAAAGCAGACACAGATGGAGATGGCAGCAAGCAGAGCAACAGACACAAGTACAGGGCCCCAAGTAGGCGAGGGCACCGTACCTGCTGGGACAGAGCACGTGCATGCCAGGAAGAGAACGGGTCAAAGCACTAGTCATCAAAGAGCAAGCTGTGTGGAGATAGCTGGGGGAGAGGGGCAGGAGTAGGGGTCAAATGCAGGAAGAGAGGAGCCCCAAGTTGGCAGTGCCGGGTTACCCGGGGGAAGGAGGATCTCCCCCAACTAGATCTCCCAATTCAGAGTGCAGTGGCGACACCACTCAGGCCCCGTCCACCCACCCTACCCCTCCCCTGCTTCTAACCTAGGGAGCTGGGTACTCACGTTCCCCAGGCTGAAGTCACTCATTGGCCGGTGGTAAGACTGTTGCCCGTGGCCACTGGAGCTGGGTGGGTACAGTGTCCCATAGTGTGGCTGCCGGCCTGGGGGTTGCCCACCTGAGGGCTGCACTGAGCAGGCCTGAGAGGGCAGCCCTGGCTGCTGTAGAGGCTTTGGGGTAGGTGGCTGGGTGGGCAAAACCAAACTTGGGGGGCTGTATGGATATGGAGGCAGCCGCTGGTCAGTGGGCAGTTTACTGGTGTCCAGGGGGACGCCCTAAAGAGAAGTGAGGAAGAAGGGAGAAGCTGACCCCTCAGCGTGCCCCTCAAGAGGACCTCTTAGGGCTTCCCACCCTCTTAAGCTGCAACCATCTTCAAAACAAACCTGACAGCGTTCTACTGGGCGTCCCTGGGGTTGGGTACAATTACTCAAAAATGCTTATCAAAATGAAAGTGACTGAGTGAGGCTAATACAGGAGAATTTTGAAACCACTCCAGAAGTAAACTATTGTTAAAGCTGGGTACTTTAACTATTATTAGTAATCAAGTACTTGTGACACACCTCACAAGTGACTGAGGCATAACAGTGAACTTGAAAACTGTTGTTCTAAAGCCTTGAAGAGGACAGAGGGAGTGGGAGAAGAAGGGGGGAAAGAGGAGGAAAAGAGGGAGGAACTGAAGTTAGGCTGACTCCAAGCTCCAAGAGAGCAGAGTCCTTGCTGGCCTGGCCTTCATCTTTCCTACAGAAAAGGGGTTATGCGTAAAGATGGAACACAGAGCACACATTCCAGGGAAGGGTCATGGGGGAGGCAGGGAGAGCAGGGCAGAGGAGAGGGAAAGAAGGGCATTCAGGCAAGAGGAGAGGGGAGCAGAGAGCAGAAAGAAGAGAAGGATGAGGAGTGGGGGAAGGGATATGCATCTGAGCACAGGGGAAAAAGCCCTAAACTAAGAGTTACAGTTCTGGTCCCGACTCTTCCTAACTTGCTGTGTTAACTTGCGGAAGTTACCTTCCCTCTGGACAGTCTCTTCATCTATACAGTGAAGGGACTGGGCTCCATGATGTGACAGTCTCTGACTCTATAGAAAGCTATGAAAGGAGGAGGGGAGATGGGACAGGGGATGGGACAGGATGGAGGCATGAGGAAAAAGACAGACAAGAGAAGGAGGAAAGGAACAAACAAGGGAGGAAAGGGAGAGGATAAGCTCCTATTTGTCAAGCATGCACCTGGGCTGGACGTTGTGCTAAGCACTCTACGTGGGTGCTTTCCTTTGATCCTTACAATACCATCCTTGTTTTATAGATGAGGATGCTGAGACTCACAGAAGTTAAGTAACAGTCCAGAAGACTGCTAGTAAGAGATGGAGCCAGGATTTGAACCAGAAAGCTTAACCCCAGGGTTTGCTCTCTTAAGCCAAGAGGAGACAAGATAAAAGATGGGGCAGGTAGAGGAGACGAATGGAAGGGGATGGATGAGACGAGGAGTATGGAAGGAAGAAGAAGAGGTACTTGAGGAAAGGAGGGTGGGAAGGGAAAGAACTTGGCAGAACAGAAGGGGAAGGGAGACACACATGTAGGGAAGGCAGCCATGCATACCTGAGTGATGGAAGACAAGGTGGGTGACATTGTTGGCGAAAACTGTTTGGGCAGCTGCTGTTGGGACCTTCTGGCGTCGGCTGGGCCCGCGGGCAAACTCAGGGGGCTGAGGGGCACACGGCGGTGGCGGGGAGAGGCCCCAGGGGTAGAAGCTGGGTAAGGGGGGGCACCCAGCACAGGAGATGAAGCAGAGGAGGAGGAAGAGGAGGAGGAGAGGGCCGGGGCACTGAGTGAGGGGTGACTCAGGGAAGTGGTGGGCAGTGCATGACGGGCCAAAGAGGAGGCAGGCAGTGAGGGGTGACTGTGGGAGCCCTGGAGCTGGGGCTGAGGACTGCTCAGGGAAGCCTGGAGGTTGGGATTGCTTAGGGAAGACTGCAAGGATGGGTGGCTGAGAGGTGAATGAAGTCCTGCAGGCACAGACAAAAAACCAGAGATGCCAACATTACTGATGGGAACAAGGCCCCTTTCTGCTCAGAATGAGTAGCAGTGACCAGACTATGGAAGTGGCAACACAATGTCCTCCCTACTCTCTCCCTGACAGTGAGGCTGGCATTGCCCACTTGGGGGCTGCTCTCCACCTTCTTTCTAGCAAAAGCCACATCTACTAATTCTCACTGGCAGAAAATGGCAGTGAGAGAATCCTTGGGTGGACAGGTGAAGGGCTGGTGTGGGCAGTCACAGGAGGATCCCAGGTACTCCAGCGTCCCACCCCTTCATCCTCCAGCCAGGCAGCACCTCACGGACACATGGCCAGGAGAGCCACTCACCTGGCACATCATAGCCTGGGCCCAGGCCTAGGCTCCCACTGATGCCCAGGTGGGTCATGGTGTGGGTCAAATTGGAGGTACTGTTTCCCCCACTCAGGCTGGGGTAGGCTGTCTCCTCTGGGTCCAGGGGGGTGGGCAGCGGTGGGGGAAAGTGCAGGTTGGTGAGGTCAGGTAGGGAGCCTCCCGTGTTCATGGCAGGTGGGAGGACAGGCACATTGGCAGGCTGGTCAGGAGACGGAAAGATGCTGGAGGAAGGAGAAGAAAACAAAGATGTAATTGGTGGCAGCAGTGGTCAGGGAAGAGCAGAGATCAGCCACCCACATTTCCCTTTACTCCCCCTCCCCCACCCCCTCAACCAACCTCACAGAGGTACTTACTTAATTCCAGGGACTTCACAGGACCGAGGGCGGGAAGATGATGAGGATAACTGAGGAGACAAGGAAGAATGTGGACAATGAGGACAGTGCTCTGTGGAAGACCCTGGAAGACTCGCCCCGTGGAAAGAAGAGGGTAGTGGGCCACGTCTACCTTCTTGGCATCCCATGGCTTCAGCAAATGCTTGTCATCTAGCAAGTTCTCCTCAATAGCAGGGACTTGAAAGAGAAAGACCAGTGATGAGAGGGTTGGAAAAGGAGCCAGTAAGGCAGATAGAAAGCAGAGGCAGGCAGGAGGGAGACCAGCTCCCTGGTCCTGTGGAAAGCCCACAACACCAGTCCATTCTTTGGCATTCAATACCCACAAGTGGTGAGAAACACACACCTTTGGAGTCCATTTCGCCATCCAGAAAACCTGCAAAGGATGTGGTGGAGTTGGTTGCAGTGTTCATCTGCCTACCTGCTTCAAACAAAAGCTTCATGGCTGCTCCCACCTTGGGACATGGCCACTTACCTCCACGGCGGCTGGGGAGGACACTGGGAGGTGCAGGGCCTGGATAAGTGTCCTGAGGGTTGGGGTTCATCACACTTGTGTGAAGGGCAGAGTCAGAGCTTGTCCTGTTGGGGGAACAGAGATGGGCTGGCACTAGTGACCTGCTCAGCAGGGGAAAACACTAGGTGGGCTGGAACAGGGCAGGAGTGAGGGAGAAGGGCTCCAGAAACTACAGGTAAGAGGAGATGTGGCCTAAAGAAGGCAAGGGCCATCACCTGTTAAGTGCAGACGGTAGTCGAAACAACTGCCCTTTCTCTGCAGGGAAATTGCCCCAGGGCATTGTCCTGCGATAGAAAAACAAGGTCATGAGGAGGAAGGCTTAGCAATGGACAAGACAGCAGGCATGGGGGTTCAAAATGTGGGGCAGCCAAGGTGGAGGAGGAGAGGGCTGGGCACTGAGGATCATGCCTCTTTCTTTCTGGTTCTTCTGATATCTGTGACCCATGAACTCTCTCCCCCAATAAACATAGGAGAGCTAGAAATTCTCAACTTCTATCTGCCAGGACAAGCTGAATAAGAATCTTGGAGCCCAGCAACTCTGCTGGGTATGAGTATTAGGCATGAGATAGGCAGAGGAAGGGTTCAGAAATTGGAGTGCCAGAATACTACATCTGGCGCCTGCTCTCAACAGGAGACAGCCATTTTCACCTGCCACCCTGCCGTTCTCCCCTCCCCCTTACACACACACACCCCAGCTAGCCACAGTTACCATTGGTCCTGCCCTGGCTGGACTGGGAGGCTTGGCCACCCGTGTCAACATGGCCAAGACTGGACTCTGACCCACCTATTCCACCTGCCCCCACCCCTCCCAGCCCTGCTGTTATGGGAGGAGGTAAAGCCTAGCCCAGCAAGCCCAGCCCCAACCCAAGCTCCCTCCAGAGACATGTCAGAGAGTGGGCAGGAGATCCTGCCTGCCCTGGACACTGACCTCCGCCAGCTGGACTCCGGGGGAGGAGATAAGTAGGCAGGACTGTAGGGAGAGCTGTCAATGTGAACAGCACCAGTTAAGGAAAAAAGCGAGGAGGAGATGGATGGGATAGAGATCAGATGAGAGAATGATGGATGCAGCAGATGAGTTATTTCAAGAAAGAAATACCTTTCACCTCTTCTAAAAGAAGCAACAATAGGGTCAAAGATTGGAACTGGAAGAAGGAATGAGGCATAGTGGAGCTGAAAAAATATAGAAGAATATCTGGGCAGGGCTTGGGGGAGACAGGTCTGTGGAAGACTCTGAGACTGAAAGCTAAGAACAGAAATTTGAGGACAGAACCAAACCCCTGCAGCAGAAGACCTATCAGGGAGCCCGGCCTCTGGCAGCAGAGAGCAAGCTGAAGTAAGGCAGTCAGAGCCAGCCAGAGATGGAGGGCACGGACTCAGGAGCACAGGAGCCAGTGCTGGCACATGGACCAATGGTCACTTTTCAGGGAGGCCGGGTAAAGGAGAGCTCCTGGAGGAGGATGGGACTGGACAACACTTAAAATCTCTTCCTACCATGAGTTCCGGAGGAACCCCATCCCACCACCCTCCAGACTCCCCAAACCCTCGTGAAGGATATGTGGCGGGGATAGCGGCGGAGCGGGGACACCATTCTTCGAGGATCTCGCTGCACCCGTTCCACCAGCCCGTGGTGCCGAGTGCTCCGAGATGAATCCAAAGGTGAGTGGAGGGGGCTCTGCCAAAAGAGACAGGTGAGTCCACAGGGGAAGCTGCCTGAGAGCCTGCACTCCCCGCTGGCTGGTGTCCACTCACCTGGAACTCAGCCAGGCCACAGCCAATCTGGTTAACGTTGGGCAGAGAACCACCATAATGGGAGCTCCTTGTGTATGCCAGTCGCAGTTTTTGGGCCTGTAACTGAGAAATGGACGACAAACAGGAGTGTTCCAGAGGGTCCTGAGCACTGTTCCTGTTCCTTTGGCCACCGCTGCCATCCCTGTCTCAAGGAAATGCTACTATAGCTGCTGCTTTTGAGAGATTTGCCAGCAGAAAAACCAGTGCTGGGGGAAAGATCCACTGAGACCTGGCACAAACAGTCCACCTAGCTCTTCTGCAGGCTCCCCTCATCAATGACATCACTAATGCCTGGCACCACCCTGCCAGGCAGGGCCTGACACTATGCTCAGTGCCTGACCCAGTTGGCATCAGTCTAAACAGAGTCCTTGAGGGGATTCCAGGAGCCCCCAGGCTAGTCACATGAGTTTAACTCCTGGGGAAGGGCGCCTAATAGGCATCTCTGCTTTCCCTTCCAGATGCGTCCAGAACTAATTGGAAGATGCGGGGAAGGACACAGGCGGATGCCAGAAAGCCATTACTGCCAGCCTCTTTCCTTCCCACTCTGGAGGGCACAGGCTTCTAGGCTCTGCCACTTGCCCAGCCTCAGAAGGCGACACAGAGCCTGCACTTTCCGAACTAGAACATTTAAGGAATAATGGTTCTCCTAGCTGGAAAAAGTGCCAAAAATAAGAAGCATTCTTCTACCTAGTCCTAAAGCCCCTGAATTGGCAGGGGAGCCTGGAGAACGGGGGTGAGAGAGGGAGCAATAGCTCACTCCAGCCCCTGGCCTTATCCCCACTCTGGGGAGATACATCTGGCACTGGAGTAGGACAGCACAACCCTCCGCCTGGCATGGTTTTAGTCTGTCTACACATCTCATGTCCCTCTGTGAGAGGTGAGCATCTACTTCTGAGGCTCGGCCACTGCCACCAGCCAAATAAATAGACCCAAGGCAGCTGATGACTGGTAAATTCTAAGAGCTTCTGGAGATCACACTCTTGTGCACAGGCCAACATCAGAATTAACTTTCTGTTCCAAGAAGTCAGCCCAGTGAGTTTAGTGGGCACTATGCTGACCGTTGGGCCACTTCAAGACTGCTATTAATGTAAATGATAACCCCAGCCTCTCAGCAATATAGGCCCCCCTGGCCATGTATGCCTCAAATGAGCTCTCCCAGACAGCCAGACAACAGGCTGAGCCCCAGGTCTCTTTTATCTCTAGCTTTAGACCCTTGGGTGTCCAAGCCCTGGCCATGTATACCCACTAGACTTTTATGTGCAGCAGAGAAGTCACCCACCAGGGACAAGCTAGGCGGAGGGAGCCTTTTGACAGACCAAGGCACTACAAAGACAGAAGCCCCAGCTTTGAATTTCTCACAGCCTTTCTTTGCCCATACAAGCCCTAAGATCCCACCATGCCACTCCTGGAGTCACAGTCTAGAGGGCAGGGCCTCAAGCCGTCAGCTGGAGATCAGCCATTTGCTCACCTTCTTGCCTCTGCCCCCACCATAATCAAAAGCTCCTAAAGGGAGCAGTCAGCAGTTAGAGACCATGATCCTCATGGCAGTTAGAGGCGGTTATGCACATGCACACACCATTTGCTTCCCTACCTAACTCTCTCTGGTTCTGACTCCCACAAACTAGGACACATGGTCTCTAGAGACTCAAAGGGGAAAAAAACACAAAAAAGACTAACAGAGCCAAGGGAGACACAAACAGAAATACAACCAGAGTCACAGTCATAGACGCAATCACAGACAGTCAGACCAGCAGAAAGAGCTTTGAAATGTGGTAGTTATGTTCTACCATTTCCCCTTAAATTCCTTCTAGCTCCTTGCCCTGAGGGATCACTGCAATATCCTCACCTGCTGTTTTCAGAATAATGTGTCCCCAAAGTAGGATACCAGCTGGGAAAACTCCCACCCCTTGCTCCCTCTGACATTCAGCCCCGGGAAGCAAGAAACCAAGGCCAAAGGGACTTCAGAGGCAACTCTGCCAGGATGCCTTCTTTCTGGAAGTTCCCAGGAATGAATATTCCCTACATATAGAAGATTCTCCAAGGCACCCCATAACTGACCCATAAAGCAGTCATCTCCTTAGAAAGCTCAGCAAACCATCGGGTTCCACATTACCTACAGCCAACTAGTTACCTGGTTTCGAGATTCAAAGCCCTACCTCTCCTCCAAGGCAGCCAGGGCAAAACACCAAGCACCAGTCTGTGAGCAATGGACCTCACCTTCATTCACGTCAGGAAACCACAAGAAGTATTTGAAAAAGGAAGCAAAGGGACGGGACGCAGGAGGGGACTTCCTGCCCCACTATACCCAGCGCTGCTGCTCAAACCACTCAAGGGGCCCTTTCCCGGAGGTACTAAAGTGCCAAGTGGCACAACAGGGCAGAGGAACCAGATTGGAGGAGATTACTAACTCTGAGGAGCCAGATTAGGGCAAGAACACCAAGACCCCAACCCAACATCGGGGATGCTTCAGCAGAGTCCCCGAAAGGACTCAATCAGAGATGCACAAGGACCACCCACCTCCAGCCTCCGCCGGGCTGCAGGGGACTATCTCCTCTCTCTGCCCTCTCCCACCTCACTTACTCGACCCCTGCTCATTCCCAAACCCCCAACCTCTCTTGTGCTTCAGCCTCCCCAACCCCCACCCCCCGGCAAAATCCGTCTTCCTGCCCCTAGGCCCTCAACCCGCGCCTCCCAGACGGAGGCGCCCGCTGCCCCTGCCGCGTTCCGCCTCCTTCGCTGAGGCTCCCGCTCCCGCCCCGCCTCTCGGCTCCCCGCTCCATAACTTCTCTGCTCTGCTCCGCTCCCGCTCCCCGGCGCGGCCCCTTACCCGGGTGGAGCCGATGTCCATCATCACCTCCTCGAAGGCCGCCGTCTCCTCGGCCTGACGCTGCTTCTGCAGCGCGATCTTCTCACTAAACTTGCGCGGATTGGAAGCTGAGGCCGTGGCCGAGCCGGGCCCGTTCGCCCCCGACGTCGCCATCTTCCTCCCCTGTCCCTCCCCGCCACCCTCCCAACACAAGCCACGGCCTGTGCCGCGGGCTCCGGCCCGGCTCTTCCAGCCGTAGCCGCCGCCGCCGCCTCAGCGAGCACCGCGAACCCGGCCCCAGCCTAGCCCTGACCTGTTGCGCGCGGGGACCGCCGGGAATTGTAGTTTGTTTACGTAACTCCTTCACAGCTCCGGTCACACAGCACGGAGGGGAAACGCACACCATTTCCCGCCATCCCTGTTGACTCCGGGAACTGGGAACTTTGCTCCTCCCTGCGCGGGGCAAGCTGGGAAAAGTAGTTCTAAATTGGTCCGTAGTCTATCAACACGAAGGGGCGAGGGATTTAGGAGACAGGAAAGGAAAAGAGGAGGAAAGGGAAGGGGTGGAGACAGGGAGGGAAGAAGGAAGAGACAAAAGAGTAAAAATTTGGTCATCTTCAGAGAAGGGGACTAGAGGGACCTGAAAGAAAACAGTGAGACCCGGGAATTTAAGACAGCTATAAACATCTGGGACGCATGCCTTCTCAGACTGACCATGTGCCCACCCCTTTCCCAAGACAAACGAATCAGATACTGTACAGCTGTATAGAAACATCTTTTATTTGGGTAACATGTCCCAAAACAGGTCAGTTAGTAAAATAGATTCTAGAGAATATGGCCCTATGCACAGCCCTCCCTCCCCCAAAAATAACCCTGGAGGTGAGTCTTCCCCGTCCCCCTTGGGCTCCTCTAGTATAAAAAAAGTTTTGGCAGCTCAGTGTTTATCGTCTGGGCCTGGGGCACCATGCCCACATTCAGTATTCCTAGGGTGCAGCAGTGGTAGGGAGCCGTAGGTCTGCCAACCCTACCCCTACCCCAACCCGGCAAATGTTTCTGCCCCACCCCAGGATCTGGGACCAAAATAAAGAGCAAGCAGGCCCCCTCCACTGAGATGCTGGGCAGGGCTCAGTGCCATCACTGTGCTTTGAGAAAGAGGGAGGGGATTTATTTGGCACTTTAAAAATAGGAGTAAGCAGGACTGGCAAAGCCATAGAAGGTGCCAAAACTGGCAGAAAGAGGCCATTTGGCACTAGTCCCTTGGGAGAAAGGAAGAGGGAGATAGATATGAGAGTAGGAGCTAAGAAAAGTAGGAGGGGTCCAATCCACTAGCTGAAATGGGATAGAACCAAGAGGACTGCTGACTCTGGGCCTGTGCCCGCTCTATACCTCTATCCCACAGCAGCTGGGTGCCCACTTCTGGCCTCCCCACTGTCAGCTTGTCTCTATGTATAGTGTCTGACTCCTGATTCTAGCACTCAGTGTCTTCTCAATACTGTCCCTTGATCATGTCTCTAGTGACTTGACCATCCCTTGTCCCTTAGGCCTTGTCGCTTGGGCCCAGTCCCCTCTCATTGGTCAGATAGTTCCAAGGCTCCGTCCCTATCTCCCATAAAACTCTGTCGTCCTCAATTCCTCCCTTCCCCACTCCTTCCTATTCCCCACACACTGGAGGAGGGGAGGAAGGTCAAGGGAACCTGACACCCAACCTCCCCTGCCCCTCTTGGAGCCCCCTAGACTTGGATGAAGAGCAGGCCAGTGAGCAGGGCAAAGCCTGCTAGGAGCAGAATGACCTTGAGGATCCTCTGCTCAGAAGTGGCCAGCTCCTGGGGCAAGATTTCCAGGAAGGTTATATAGAGAAAAGTGCCAGCCGCCATGCCCTCCAGCACAGACTGAGCCAGCTGGTGCAGTGGCCCAGCTGACTCTGCCAGAGCTGCACCCAGCCCAATGCCCAGAGGTGTCATGCATGAGAAGAGAATCCCACAGCCAGCCACCACTTGCGCTCGCAGGTGGCTCTGCAGCAGACGCAGGGACAAGCTGACTGCCAGGATACCCTTGTGGAGCAGCAAAGCCAGGCACAGCTCCATGGCCCGAGCCCGGTCTCGCTGCAGCCCCACCGCCAGCCCCTCGAACACTGAGTGTAGGGCGAGGGAGAAGACCAGTACACAGGCACGCAGGGCTGAAGGGGTTGTGGGAGCTCCGCCTGTCTGTGGGACCCCTGACCCATCATGCCAGTGCTGCGGCCCACCATTTGCTGTTCCCAGCAGAGCCCTTGTCTCCTCTCGAGGCGGTGGCCCCGACTGCTCCTTGTAAGCCAGCGTGATCTGCTCCATCACCAGGACAAGGAAGAAGCCCATGGCCAGGATGAACTCTTGCAGGGGGAACTGGAGCTGTGGGCAGAGAGGGGAGCAAGGAGTTCAGGAGACAGGCCAAGAGTGGGGAGGGGGAGTCAGATGCAGAGTCTAGAAGAGTCCCAGTTACACAGACTTGGGGTCCCATACAGACACAGGGCCACTCTTGGTCACACAGAGATACAGAGTCACTTGGTGACAGAGACACAGAATGCTATACAATCACAGATTATGGTGTCACTCAGTGTTACATGTAGACCAAGATTTCTCAACTTTGGCACTATTAACATTTGGGGCCAGATAATTCTTTGTTGTGGGGCTGTCTTGTGCACTATAGGATGCTTAGTAGCATCTCTAGTCTCTACCCATTAGATGTGAGCAGCAAGCACAACATCCTCTCTCCCAGAGTTTTTTTTTTTTTTGAGGAAGATTAGCCCTTGAGCTAACATCTGCTGCCAATCCTCCTCTTTTTGCTGAGGAAGACTGGCCCTGAGCTAATATCTGTGCCTATCTTCCTCTACTTTATATGTGGGACGCCTACCACAGCATGGCTTGTTAAGTGGTGCCATGTCCACACCTGGGATCCAAACCGGCGAACCCGGGGCTGCTGAAGCAGAACGTGCGAACTTAACCGCTGCGCCACCAGGCTGGCCCCTCCCCCAGAGTTTTGACAATCAAATGTCTCCAGATATTACCAAATGTTTTGGCGGGGGGGAGGGGGGCCTGCAAAACCACCCCAAGTTGAGAATCACTGATGTAGATGTACACAATGTCACATGTAGGCATACAAAGGGTCACACATTGGCCCACCTTCCCAATTGCTCACACACAGAGCCACATACTGTCCCAGAGACATTCAGGCTTACACACAGTCACACGGAGACACAGGTCACTCAGTCACAGCCACATGGAGGGTTACATCCAGTGTCACTTCCTTAGTCTTAGGGAAATAAAGGAAGAGGCCAGGGCGCTTTCCTCATGCCACCACCCAACTGTCTCGGTTTTTCCTATGAGCCTTATGCCTTGGACTTGATCTTCCCCACATCTTACTTCCTTGGGCTATCATCTTTTTGATCAGCAACACCAGGCCCCTAGGAATTGCCTACTACCCTTCCCAGGCCTATAGGGATCTCTATCTCCAACCCCTCAGGAAAGTGGTGAGAGGGTGAAGATGATTCTTGGAGCACTGTTAACTTCCTGGAGGATGGAACTGAGAAACCCACAGAGTAGGTCACACACCTGGTAATAAGGCTCCTCACACTGTCTCACAGGGTACATCATAGGGGTCACAAAGGGACTGGGTGGGGAAACCACAGAAAAAATTATGCCCTATAACTAAAAATCACAATTCATAGGGTCACATGCCAAGAGCCTTCCACACAGTCATGGAGTGACACAGGAACAGATCCACACAAACCACTTCCCTAGAGGTATGTAACTGAACATACCCACACAGACAGGACACATGCAGCTGGCCAGTGCTCACCGTTACATGCAGGGCCGCCAGGGCCTTATCTATGGCAGCCAGGTAGTCAGGCAGCAGGTCCAGGAGACAGGTAGCCAGAAAGACACCCCCTGCGAAGCAGCTTACTAGGCTCAGGGCTTTTTGGCGGGAGGCTAGGCAGGAGTGGAGCACAGAGGGGAATGAGTAAATGAACCCCCTCCAGGCCCCACTATCCCAACCCAAGCAATGGTCACTCTTGCCTTCCCCTCCTTAGGTCTCCTTCCAAGCCTCAGAGCCTTCCCACCCCAGGCATCCGTGGCATCAGGGAAAAGGATAGGCTCACCTGAGGCTTCAGGGTTAGCTCCGGGCCGGCGCAGCACACAGATGGGCACCAAACTGCACATGAGAGTGAGCAGCAGCAGCAGCAGCAGGGCCCCCAACTTCACCTCCAGTCCCACAGGTACCGGGGGCTCTGAGGCTACCGCCTCGGGTCGCCACACCAGGAGCTCTGGCTCTCCCCAGGGCCCCATGGTGGCTGTGGTAGCTCCAGTGACTCTCAGACCTAGGAAGACAGAGTGATTGGGCGAATGGTCACTAAGGAAAAATGGGGCCAAGGAAAGGGGAAGGTTGGTCAGCAGAGTGCAGCTCCCTCATCCCAGCCACTTTCTGTCCTTCCCCCACCCAGTGTGACTCATCTACTCCTGTACTGGGAACATTCCTCTTTCCCCTCAGACTTTATCCTTTCCAAGTGACTTATTCAGAGTCCCAGCAAGGGGGAAACTGAAGTGTGAGGACCGTGTGGCTATCTCAGCACCCTTTCACCTGGAGCTCCTAGAGGACTGAGGAGCCGGGGTCCTCTAAGGAAAGCAGAGGCCAGGTCCCCGCTCCAGGAAGGAATGGATGAAGCGATGGGGCTTCGGGGCTGTGGAAGGATGTCGTGGGTAGCTTCGTGGACCACCTGAACAGGGCGAGTTTGGGTGCGGGATCACTCTCCCCCTCCGGTTTCCCCAGCGCCATCCCCCCGAAAGCAGAGAGCGACCACTTCAGGCCATAGGCTGGGACGTTGGGGCAGATAACTACAGAGGGGCTCTAGGGGTCTGGGGTCTGGGACGGGCTGACACAACAACTGAGGGCGGTGTCTGGAAGTCCGGGCTCCGGGAGGCGGGTTCAAGGCCGCCAGCGTCCCGGGAGGCAGAAGAAGAATGTGAGAGCCAGGACTCCGGCTCCTAGGCCCCGGGAAGGCGGGCGGCAGACCCAGCCTCCGCTCCCGGGGAGGCCGCACTCACCTCCCGAGGGTCTCACTACGAGGCATCCGCGCGGTTCCGGCCGCCCGTCGGGAATTCCCGCCCCCTCCCCATCGCTCCCCCTCCCCCCGCGACTGCTGCGTACCCGCCCCCGCTGCCAATGACAGCGCCCGGCGGGCGGGACCCAGCTGGGAGTGACGTGAGCTAGGAGCAATCGGAGACCAGCAGCGGGAGACCGGCGGAGGCGGGGACCCGGGGCGAGTCCTGGAGAGCAGAGGAAGGGGCGAGGGAGCGGACTTCGGGGCTGCGGGCCTAGGCTGCTGTGTGGAGGTCTGGTGGGCTGAATCTGGCCGGTCGACAAAGGCTTTGATCGATTGAAGATTTTAAAAGAGGAAGCTGGAAACCCTGCGGGCAAGGCTCCTGCCCCATACCCGCCCCCGCATTCCCAAGTCTTCCGCTCCCACAGCTCTAAGGATATCTTCCTGGTCTTGGGCCAAAGTCTTCTTACCTATCTCTTAGAAGATTCTAAGACTCCCTCTGTGCACCTTGGCGCCAAAGCGAAAGCCTTCCCTTCTTAGGACTGATTTCCTTGCTTGACTTCCTTTGCCACCACCCACAAGAAAGAAAAAAGACAAGGCAGAATTGGAAAAGGGGGATGAAAAGAGAGGGCAATTCTGGAAAGTCATCCCTTCCTGACTGCCAACGGCCTGAGCGGACTTCTCTGCAGCCTTCTGCCTTCAAGTGGGTATAGAAGTGGTGGGACCCATCTCAGGGGGTGCTGAAACCCAGCTCAGTGAAGAGCTTTTGGAAGTACGCTCCAATTTACCATCATACCATGCCTCAGGCATCTGGCCAGGTTCTCTCCAAACACATCTCCAACTCTCCAAGTCATCTCCCTCCAGCCCTGCCAGAGTTTTCTGTTCCATGAATGCACCAAGGTGTTTAACTCAGGGCTTGCACTGTTTCCTTAGCCTAGATCCTCTTGGCCCACATCCCTGTGCTACCAGATCTAGCCTCATGGGAGAGGAGGATACAAAGGAGGAAAATAAAGAAGGAGGCTCAGCCTATTCTTTTTTGCAAAGGTGAAAACGCCTCATTTCCTAAAGAAAGGACAGGGTGATCCCTCTGATAAGGTTCAGGACGTGGAGGCCAGCAACTTCCTTAAGAAAAGGGGGAATGGGGGCTGGCCGAGGGCATAGTGGTTAAGTTTGCATGCTCCACTTTGGCAGCCCAGGGTTCGTGGGTTCAGATCCCAGGCGTGGACCTACACACCAGTCATCAAGCCACATTGTGGAAGCATCCCACGTATAAAATAGAGGAAGATTGGCACAGATGTTAGCTCAGGGCCAATCTTCCTCATCAAAAAAGAAAAGGGAAAATGTAGGACTTCTTGAAGGAGGGGGTCTAGGAGAAAGGAATCATATAGTACTCTAAGATCAGGATATAAGTGAAATGCGTATTGGTGTCCCATCATTTAATAATAATTATCATTGCCATTCCAAGCTCTTAATTAAAAGATAAAAATTACTATTAGAGGCAATTCCAGACTATTCAGGGGGATATTATGCATGCTATTGCTTTCCTGTGGCAAACTGTGTTTTCAACAATATTGATAATTAGTAACACTAACAAGAAATCATGAACTGGGAGTCAGGACACCTGAGTACTAGTCCCAGCTGTACCTGTGATCTTAGGCAAGTCATTTTCCCTTTCAGGAGCTCGACAAATCAGGTGGAACAGAGAAGTTAGACTAGCAGATGATGCCAGAGGTCCCTTCCAGTTCTAACATAAATGGAAGCTGACTATATTTCCCACTTAATCATCTCTGCACATGTAGCTTGCCGGAAGCCCTTTGAAACCTTCTTGATCTAGGAAAGATCTAAGCAAGGACAGCTCTGCTTTCCTTAGAACTCTGCATTAGTCTAGGAAGCTTGCTTTGTCTCTTTACTTCTCCAGCAAGATGCAGGGAGAGAAGCAGAAAGACAGAGTTGGGAAATTTGAGAAAGCCCCAGCAGGGTAAACCAGGGTAGTTTAGTATAGTGCGAAGAATATGGACTCAGGCATTCCAATCTTGGTTCAGCTACTTACAGAGTAATTTTGAGAAAGTTACTTAACCTCTCTCTGCCAGCTATGAGTTGCTATGAGAATTATACAAGTAACATGAAAATGTCTGACCATACAGTAGTTACTCTGTAAGTATTAGATCCTGTTCCAGTTTTTACCCTTAGCCCGTTCAAACTTTCACAAGAAGAGCAGTTTGAAATCTGGATCCACACCCTAACTTTCCTGCTTTATTCACCCAGCTATGCTTTATCTGGAGCTCTACTGGGGAGGCTGGCAGACAAAATCATACCTGTATCAGGATAGCTCCATTATTTTATTTAAAGTGTATTCCTGGGTCATCAATCCCTAGACCAAGGCAAAAATCCCGAGTTTTGGTATTCTCCTTTCTAGTCATGGATCTTTATCTCCTCATCGGTCAAATTAGTAAAATATTACCTGCTGTGTTTACCTCAGAGCTGTTGTGGATTAAGTGAGAGAACAATGTTTATGAAAACATTTTGTAAACTGTACAAATGCAGGACACATACTGCTGTTGGTAATTAAACAAGAAGACAAATTCCCACATCAAACCCAAATGACTTTTTAACCTTTCGCAGTTTTCCAGACCCTTGTCCCTCCGTTAGTTAAGAGTCCTGTGAGCATGTGTGTATAACCGCTGTTCTTTATCAGTAGCATGAGGCACAGATTACGGATTTGGACAACGCGCCATTGCACGATTTTCCGCCGGCTGAGTCAACGCTCTGTCACTTAACTTGGGTCAACAGGTTATTTACTCCAGCCTAGGTAATAATCTGGGTTTTGGAGTCACGTGGCAAGCGAAACCAAGCCATACCGCTCCCACCTGTATTCTCAGAACTTTGCCCCAACTTCCCTACTGTTTGTCTTCTGGTTCTTACTCTCCCTGTGGTCCCGCGGAACCCAATCCCCGCGGAACAAATAAATCCTCCGGCCCCATTGGCCTCGCTCCCTCTCCGACAGCCCATTCTGACCAGTTACGCTGGAGCCTGCCTCGAGAGGGTGATTCCATTTGCTCAATGCCCTGCCCCTCAACCCCTCACGTCTTTAGCTTCCAATCAGACTCAACTGTGGGACAAGCGCCATGGGGTGGGGGAGGGGATGCCGCCGTAAATCTTGGGCAATTCTGTTGATTCCTTCCTTCTTTGTTTTCAACCTTGCCACGATCTCCTTAATAAAATTGATGGCCGGAGAACAGTCACGTCCTGTGCTCCAGTCACAGCCATTTCTAGCCTTCCCTGAGGAGCCACCAAAACCCTCAGGAAGATTTGCTATCGCGAGGAGAAACTGAGGCAGAAAGGACGAGGCTGCCTAAGTTTTACTTAAGTCGAGTTTGCGGACGCTGAGCCTTTTAACCCCTTGCCCCCAGATACAGTGCCCCTACCGTGGCTCCTGGCTAGGTGCAACCCACTTTTTCCTGGTGTAAGGCTGGGGGCGGGGTCTAGCTGGGCAGGTCCAGGATGCGAGATCCTGGAGGAAAGAAAAGGAGCAGTGTTTGGGGCCGTCAGCAGGCTAGGCTGGCTTGGCAGGGCTGGACTCTTCCTAAGAGGTAATATCCAGGGGGGGCCCATTTGTCTCAACCAGAGAGATAAGGTGGGAGGCAAGATCTTCAGGTAACAGGTGAGGGGGCTGTGCACGTGAAGGGTTAGAGGAACCCAGAAGCTGTGGGGGGTAGGGGGGTGGAATGCTACCATCCTCTCTCTGCAGTTCTCCTCTCCTCCAGTGCCTCCCAGCAGAAGGATGGATTTCAGAACCCCTGAGCTGCTGGACATGTGGCTAGAGCCCCCAGAAGATGTCTTCTCAACAGGATCCTTCCTGGAACTGGGATTCCACTGTCCACCTCCAGAGGTCCCTGTGACTAGGCTGCAAGAACAGGGGAAGCAAGGCTGGGAGTCCAGTGGGGGCCTTGGCTGTGTGAGTGTGATGAGTGGAAGTGTTGGTGGGTTGAGACACACCTCTGATAAGAAGCCCAAGAGGCTTCAGCCTCCACATGGAGAGAGGTCTGAAGACAGAGCCCCTAAAATAGACATGAGCTGTAACAATGCCTATGTCCAAGGATAGAAGGGACTGAAACTGAAGCATGAAGGATCAAGGTTGATGTCAGGTAACATTTCCAGAATTCTTTCCTGTAAGCATCTATACCCTCTTCTACTGTAGGGCCTTCAAGAGAGTGAGCCTGAAGATTTCCTGAAGCTTTTCATTGATCCCAATGAAGTGTACTGCTCAGAAGCATCTCCTGGCAGTGACAGTGGAATCTCTGAGGACCCTGGCCATCCAGACAGTCCCCCTGCCTCCAAGGCACCCAGTTCCCCTGCCCTCTATGAGGTTGTCTATGAGGCAGGGGCTCTGGAGAGGATGCAGGGGGAAACTGGGCCAGCTGTAGAGCCCATCTCTATCCAGCTAGGTCAGTGTTCTTTGTGGGAAGAGGACAATGGCCCTTCAGGTCTAGCCCTAGCCCTGGGGTTAAGGGACTAGTGCTAGTGCCCAACCTGTGCCACTCCCAGACCCTGCTGTTGTCAGGGGTACCCTCCATCCCTTTTCTCCCAGCCACCTGTGTCTCCCTCAGATCAGCGGAGCCCACCACTTTTGATGCCTGATGCCTGCATGGTCAGTGAACTGCACCTTGATGCTCATGCCCACATCCTGCCCAGAGCAGGCACTGTAAACCCAGTGCCTCCCGTGACCCTGGTGAGTCTTGGGGTCAACTGGATCCAATACTCTCTGATACACACATAATATAGCCACACAGATGGGGAAAGGGGGTAAAGGAGGGGGAAACTGATGCTGAACTTTGTCCTAATTTTTGCGACGTCAGGCCTGAAGACTGGGGAGACATAAGCAGCTTTAAGAGCAGGAAAGGACAAGGGAGGCAGAGCCCTTGTGGGTAAGGTGATGATAACTCAGTTAAGGAGAAGGTGGAGTGAGGGAATCTGGGACTAGGGCTCAGGAGAAAGCCTGGACCTCTATGCATTGTTTGTTCAGTCAGGGCCATTGTCTCAGCCTTGGGTCAGGAAGTAGAAATGGGACAGGCCGCCTGGAAATCCAATTGGTTACTGGACACAGGGTATAGAAGCAACTGCAACTACGTTTCCACTGGAACATTTGTCCAGGGGCACCCACTGCCCAGGGCTACAGTGTAGGGAGTAACACTTCAGATACCGTCCCCAGGCTGGCTGGGCTGGTTCCTGCAGTGGGGGCGCGGAGGGGACCTTGCTCACATCACTGTTCCTTCTTTTATCCTGGAAAGGACTCCTTGTGTGCAAAAGGCAGGGAACAGGTTCTGGCCTCCCTGGAAATCTGTGGTTGAAGCTGGGGCCAGAAGCCAAGCCAAGTATCTTAGAATCCTGGGCTGTGGGACATTAGAAAGTCTGATCTTTCTATACTTGAGTTGCATCGAAAACACTGGGAGTTTGTGGTTGTTTTGTTTTTTAAATAAAACCCTCTAGGCCTCATTCTCAGAGATTTTGATTGGTGGATTGGGAGGGACACCCCTATAATAGTTCCACCAAATAGTTGCAGGAGCAAGAAGGGAGCATCAGGAAAAGGCAGATGGAAGAAATGGTTTAGCTAAAAGCCAAAGACCCATCAGGAGGCAAAAGCAAAAACTACTTCCTGTTAAGTCACAAAGTGAAGCATAAACCTTTCAAAAAGGAGTATTAGAAAGGCAAGTTACTCAGTTGGCAGGCTCATGTTAACCAGACGCCATCTACCCTCCCCATGCACTTTGTGATGAGAAGTAACTCAGTCTGGTTACCCTTGGGGAGTTCTTTGAGAGGAGACAGCGCTTCAGTCTGACAAGTAGGGCTCAGACCCTAGGGGAGAATGGGTCACTTCCCCAGGGAGCTCCCTGTGGTTGACCAGGTGACTGGATAAAATTCTCTGCCTAGTAGAAGTTAATGGCTGAAAGGGAATCATTTGCCTGCTGTAAAATAAAGCCTGATCTTTGCCTGCTGTTAGAATTAACCTTAGTGAGTTCCTCCACATCCTCTTCAAATACTCCTAAAGTTTGGGGAGATGTGCTCTGGAACACAGGCCCTCTCTAGCTTGCTCACAGTGCCAACGTCCTAAGTCTGTGGGCAAAGGATATGACAAAACCTCCTCTTGTTTTCCTTCTCAGCCTCAGGAGGTCCCTTTGGCTTGATCCAGAGCCCATCTGAATTAAGGTCCCTGCCCTTCACTTCACTTCATGATTATTCCTCAGTGCAAAGGGGAACAACGACCAGAAGGCATGCAAGGGGAGCGGCCTGGGCGATGGAAATGGGATGACCCTTTCCCCATTCTCATCACATCTCTTCCTCTTCCCCACCAGCTGCCCTGTCAAACCTTATTCCTAACAGATGAGGAGAAGCGTCTGCTGGGGCAGGAAGGGGTTTCCCTGCCCTCTCATCTGCCCCTCACCAAGGTAACATGCTTTCACAAAGGGCATCCCAACCCAGTGGCCCCACCATGGCTTCTGAAGAGCCAGAATCGCAGGGGCGAGTTGGGGAGTTGGGAGAGGTTAAAGCCCCAGGAATGACATACCCTGGCCCCCAGGCAGAGGAGAGGGTCCTCAAGAAGGTCAGGAGGAAAATACGTAACAAGCAGTCAGCTCAGGACAGTCGGCGGCGGAAGAAAGAGTACATCGATGGACTAGAGAGCAGGTATGTTTGGACTCACATTTCTGGCTTCCCATGCACCTCGTCTGGGCTCCCTTCCTTACTAAGGCAGGCAAGGTGAGGGACTCACATGATTGCAGAGCCTTGGTCTACCCTTCCACACTCCCTAGGGTGGCTGCCTGTTCTGCACAGAACCAGGAACTACAGAAAAAAGTCCAGGAGCTAGAGAGGCACAATATGTGAGTGAAAGCATAGTGTGTGCTTTGGGGGGAAGGGTGTGGCCCACAGGGACACCATTCTTGGGCCCTGGTTCCCAGATCTAACTCTTCATTCCTCCTTCCCCAGCTCCCTGGTGACTCAGCTCCGCCAGCTACAGATGCTCATTGCTCAAACTTCCAACAAAGCTGCCCAGACCAGCACTTGTGTTCTGGTACCATTAATCTACTTTCCATCTCCCCTTACCTCCCCCATCTTCTGCCACACTTCCATCCTGATACCCCTACTCCCTAGCCATACCAATCTTCCCATCCCTCATGACCCTAACTGCCCTGTGCTCCCTTTATTGTCCCCATAGCCCAAGTGTCCTCTTGCTTCTTCTCAGATCCTCCTTTTTTCTCTGGCTCTCATCATCCTGCCCAGTTTCAGCCCCTTTCAGGGTCTACCAGAAGCTGGGCCTGACGATTACCAGCCTCATGGAGGTGAGAGGCAAGGGCAGAGTGGGACTCTGTTCTTCAGGGTAGTCAAGAGGGGGAAGAGAGGTCCTGTCCTGTCTAGGATCCCCTGCCCAAGGGAGCACTCTACTACTGCCCTTTTTCCTTCACCCACAGTGATTTCCAGAAATATCCTGACTCACAAGGACATGACAGAAAATCTGGAGACCCCAGTGGTAGAGTCCAGATTAGGGGGGCCACCTGGGGGCATAAATGGCTCCACAAGTACACTACTTGAGAAGATAGGAGGGAAGCTAGGCCCCAGCCGGCGCGTCAGAACTGTGCTGCATGCAGATGAGATGTGAGCTGGAACACTTCCTGTCCCATTTCCCAGTCGCAGTAAGGAATCAGGGCTCCCCTATGGTTTTGCTTTCCCCTGAGATTCCCACTCAGGGTTCTTTGGCCTCAGGGGTCTAAATCACTTCAGGACACCCTAGATGTCTATATCCTGAGGCCCATACCCCGTGAGGGGACACCTCAAATACTTTTGTCGTGTATCTGTGATTTTATTTCTTCTTTGGGCTTAGGGTTGAGGGGAAACAGAAGTTTTGGTTGAGAAATAAACTTTTTGCTAAAACTGTATCCTGAATGTGGTAAATGAGTAGTAGAGGGGGGAAAGATACGTGTTTGGTAAACAGGGCTAAAGTTCCCATCCCCTTTCCCTCTCTGCCTCCATGACTTCTGCCCCAAACCAATTACAGTAGAGAAGGAAACTATTTTACTCTGTTTATTGTGCTCATTAATGATCCAAAGGAGGAAGATGGGAGAAAGGGGGTGCCACCACAAGGTTCCAAAGAACCAGGGGCATAAGCCAGTCCATTCTACTTTCTCTGTCTGAGGTAGGGTCGCTAAGACCCATATAAAAGGGGAGCAGGTAGCTATATGGACTCGATTTGCTTCCGGACCTTTTCCAGAGCCTTTCTGTCCAGCTGTCGCTGACGAATGATGACAAGGCAAGCGAAGACCAAGGCCACACCCACGACAGCACCTTCAAATTTCCAGAATAAGTGTTGTTCCATCACAGCTGAGCGGCAGCTGAGGGCAGGAAGAAACAGTTATTCCCAGGGAAGGTCAGATAGCCTCACTCTCTAATCTCTCTTCTACTTCAGCCTAACCAAGATATATCCAGGGGGAAAAGAGAAAACCAGATTCAGCCTTCTAATGTGTTTACAGTACATAAGTCCCACTCCGATATATCATTTCATTTTCTGGTGAGGGAAGCAGAGCTGGTGTTAACCAATTTTACTCATGAGAAAATATGGCCAGTAATATAGTGCTGAGGAGTAGAGTTGGGACTTGGGTTCAAGTAATTTGGCTCCAATATGCCATGCTACTTTTAGACCAAGAAGAAGAGGTGGGACTATCTACCTAAAGTCCTAGGAGCAGAGGTGAGCTAGGGGGTTTCAAGAAGAGAAATAGCACTTGCCTTTTGAACTCATTCCTCTTAGATGAGCTGCATGTGATTTTCTCCACATACCCTGTGGAACCACACTCAGGGGTGGTTTTCTGCCAGGAGAAAAGGACCAAAGCACATGTTAGGAAGGGGCAGCAGGAGAAGCAGAAAGGCTGCCAGTCGAAGGGGCAGGTGCCCAAGTGCTATGGCTCAGAGATGGTAGGCAACAGAGATCTAATGAAGAGTTCTGATGGGGATGGTGGAAGTGGCGGCTGCCTGCTTAGAAATGTGTGTTAGAAAGAACATTCCAGGGGCAATAGTCTAGGAGAGGTGGGGACAGGTTCCAGAGCCTACTGGATTAAAAATGAACATAACATGGTTATTAGCTAAACATTGCCTTAACTTGGAAAGAAAAGGGCACATTTTCGGGGGGAGATAAGTTAAGATTTGGACATATACTGAGACTGCGAGGAAAAAGACGAAAAGATAATGCAGAGGCCCACTTAGTAAGACTTAGGGACTGATTAGATGTGGGAAAAAAAGGGCCAGAAAACAGATACTCACAGCCTGGAAACTAGAACATGGAGCACACTCTTCTGCCACCACAGACTCTTCCACCAGCCAGCACGGCAAATTTGAGGCGCTCACTAAAAGGGAAGAGAAATGCCAGCCCCAGACCTCATTTAGAAAATATTTCTCCCAAAGCTTCTGCCCATTCAACTTCCCAGCACAGCTGAATGCCCTCACTCTCCATGGTGCCGCCCTTTTCCACCTGTGCTCTTGGTATATGGGAGGATGTAAAAACGAAACAAAACTATGGGGGCGCGGGGTTCTCAGGCCATCACCCACCTGACAGCTTCTCCTCCCGCACCGGCGCGTCTGCTTGGCTGCAGCGGGTGAGGGGGAAAAGCGCAAAAGTCAGAAACCAGAAACCAGACCCCCTCCCCCGCCACCTCGCCTCCGCGGTGCAGGGACACAGTATCCCTCATCTCCGGGGGCGGCGACGACCCGCTCCCCTCGTCCCCCCTTTTTCCCTGCCCTCAGCCCCTCCTCACCAGAGCTTTAAGGTGACAGCGCAGAGCAACCAGCAGAGGTGGCGGCCTGGGGGGAGGCCACGCCTCCCCGCGCCCGCAGGCATGGGGCGCTCAGGGTCGCGCCTGTCCGCTCGACTGGCCTCGTGCCCCGGCCGGAGCGCAGAGGCGGCGCTCGTTCCGCAGCCCTCCGGAGGTTCCAGGTCAGGGCTGCGAGATGCTGGGGCTGCCTATCGGGCCAAAGGCTCTACCGGGGCGTCCCCATGGCCACGGCGAGAAGCCAAGGCGCATCGATCGTTCGGGGCTGCGCGCCCGGTCTTCGGCCGCTCGTCGGGCCTAGCAGCCCCTCCCCAGCGCTCCCGCTCGCGGCGCGGCCATCTTGCCCCGCCGAGGATCCCGAGCGCGGGCCGGTCGGCGGGGGCGGGGGCGCGCGAGCTGCCGCCTGTCGGGGCTTGTAGTCTTCCGGGTGGTGGCGGCCGTCACGGCGCCAGTGCGACGACCGCGGCCATTGGCTCGCGCCGCGGGGCATGCTGGGCCTGGCAAGCCTCCGCCGGAGCGGGAAATGGCGGCTGTGAGGCTTGCCTGCTCTCTCGCTTCGCTGCTCCCTGGGCTGTCGCCTCCTTACCCATTCTGGGCTCGGTCAGCAGCGAGACGTAAAAAAGAACAATCCGTCGTCCTCTCAGGACTTTGCTCCCTCCTTAAAACCCGCGATTCACCATTCACCCTCAGCCTTCCGGACACTCTTCCCCATCTCATCCTTCCCGCCTCGGTGGATGGTCAAGGGAGAAGGGGGGTTGGCGGCCCAGGGATGGAGGCGAAACTGCACTTTCTCCCGAGACCCACAGTGAACCTGAAGGCTTCCCTTGTCTCTTTGCTCCCACTCAGCTCTAGTACTCAGATGTCACCTTCTCTTAGCTTAATTGCTAAATTACTCCCCAGAACTGGTCCTTTGAATAACCTCAAATGTTCTCGGCTCTCTCTTGCTCCTATATAATGGAATAATCTTTAGTGCAACGAGGAAAGTACGAGATTTGAAGTCCCAATGAGTGTTGTGTCTAAGGTGCTTATGAGCTATGTTACTCTAGGATGGTATCTGGTTCTCAGTGTTCAACATAAAATGGAAATGCTAATATGCATTTTTAGGGTTTTTTGGCGAGATGCAAATCACCTGTGTATGAAAACACTTTCCTTATTCTCTTCTAATTATATTGCCTTACATTTGTATCATACTTTTTGAATGCAACATTTAGCTCATTTTGATCCTCCTCAGTAATCCTGAGGAATCAGAGTTGGTATTATCCCTGCTTTATGAGTAAGCTCAGAGTATAAGTGACTTGTCCAAGGTCACCCAGCTAGTGAGTGAGAGCTGAGGCTTGAGCCCAGACTTTCAACTCCAGGGCTAAGGATTTATGTCTGTTTTCCATCCCTATGCAGTTAAACCTTGATACATATCCAGAACCTCAGTGACTTGACCCACACTCTGGGTTCATGCTTTACTGTCTGGGAACATATTGGTCACTATCCTAATGCTGCCAGAATTGTCCTAGTTTTACATATACGTATGTCAGCAGCCTCCCAGACAACTGGATCATGTGAGTTTAGTTTTCTTAGATGCTCAGTAGATAGATAGGAGGTACTTAAAATAAACTTTATATAATAATAATCTGGACCCCACTTCTCCAGATCAAAGGGCTTATCCCCATACTTGTTTCTTGCTAACTCTGTTCCACATTCTCCTCCCCCATAAGTTTTTCTAGCCTAAAGACCACAGCTCCCTCCTCTCCCCAACAGCCCTAAGGACTAAAGCACTTTATTTTGGGATTAACAGCGTATCTGGCGCTATATCCCATAAATTCTGTCTTCCCCCTAAAACTTAAAGCTGGCTTCTCAAGAGCAGAAACTATCAGTCTGTGGAAAGATCATTGGGTGGGAGTTGGGAAAAAAAAAGCCTGGTGAGGGCTGAGCTTTAATTTTGCTTGAGACTATTTATGCATTCCTTTAAGTTAATTATCTGCCTGTTTGTGTCAATAGTGGTATGTTGGGGCCGGCCCGGTAGTGCAGCAGTTAAGTGTGCAGGTTCCGCTTTGGTGGCCTGGGGTTCGTTCGCTGGTTCGGATACCAGGTGCAGACATGGCACCGCTTGGCAAGCTATGCTGTGGAAGGCGTCCCACGTATAAAAAAGTAGAGGAAGATGGGTTAGCTCAGGGTCAGTCTTCCTCAGTGAAAAGAGGAGGATTGACAGCAGTTAGCTCAAGGCTAATCTTCCTCAAAAAAAAAAAAAAAAATAGTCGTATGTTACAGAAAGTAGGGTGTGGGTTTTTGCCCAACAGTTTTTAGCTATAATATAAGTTTTGGCTGATATCTTTTAGTATTGTTACTCTTTACCCAGTCCTACCATGTCTCATGACAAGCTGTGAGATTTTATAAGATCTCACTTCCAATAGCTGTCCCAAGCAATTGAATAGGATCTCTACAC
This sequence comes from Equus przewalskii, assembly GCF_037783145.1. Taxonomy (NCBI): domain Eukaryota; kingdom Metazoa; phylum Chordata; class Mammalia; order Perissodactyla; family Equidae; genus Equus; species Equus przewalskii. The sequence continues at coordinate 1,156,515 of NW_027228747.1, read as the reverse complement.
TGAAACTGGATTTTAAAATACCTGCTCTGGGGTATGATGAAGATATCAGTCAGTTTTCTTCCTGGGATTCATAAGATGCAAGTCTTTCCTCATCTCGTGAGCAAATTAAACCAGCTGGGCAGTTGACTACAGAGCTCAAACATAAGCCACACATAAGGATCATTACCTCATTGAAGTTTGGATACTTAATACAGTTATCAAATCATTTCCCAGGTTCTTCTCCCATCACTGTCGTACTTTTTTTGAGTGTTGTCTTTTACCAACAAAACAATAGCACATGGGGCCAGCCCCGTGGCCTAGTGGTTAAGTTCTGCTTCGGCAGCCCAGGTTCAGTTCCCGGGCACAGACCTACACCACTTGGTGGTGGCATGCCATGGTGGTGACCTACGTACAAGATAGAGGAAGGCTGGCACAGATGTTAGCTCAGGGAAAATCTTCCTCAAGCAAAAAGAGGAAGATTGGCAACAGATGTTAGCTCAGGGCCAATCTGCCTCAGCAAAAAAACCCTCAGCAGCACAAAAAACGCTTTGCTGCTGACTCAAGGGTTGTGCCACAGATTTGCATACTGTAGGCTTGGGGATTTCTTAAATGCCTTGAACATAATATCTATGAATAAAATGAGAGGATTTTTCTAATAGTGTTTTGTCCAAACCAAACCTGACATTTTCATTGTCCTGTTAAAAGATCAAGTCTGTGAGATAATTTTGCTGTTTAATGTGAAAGGGTAAAGGGAACTATGCATACTTGAGGGCCCTGTATATCAAAGCCAAGCTTTCTGGTGGTGGTTCTTTTGCTTCCCAATAGTTTTCCCTCTTTGTTATGCAGTAGTTAGGAGCTGTGTTTGTTAAAATTTGCTTGTCCCTCTTCTGCTAAGTACCACCCAATGGTTATGTTTAACTTGACCATTGTGCTTGGTACATAGTAGATGCTCAATAAAGTATTTATTAGTAAATGAACCTCTTCTGTGTCTCATTTTCCTCATCTATAAAAGCAGATAATAATGCCTACCAGCTGCCTAACGGCATTCCTGGCAAACTCAAAGGTGCTTGCAGAAATCACTGGATACACAATCCCAGGTCCTGTTATTTCCCTGAGGCTTGGGCTGTCACTCCCCTGGGGAGGCCCAAGAAAGAGTCTTCCTCCTCTTTCGGAATCTCTTAGACAGGGCTCTGCCCACAAGGATCCTCTAAACCCCATCATGGAAAGAAGATGTCCAGACTGTCAGGGTCTCTGTTCCTTGCTGTTTTCCTCATCAAATAAACAGCTGGGGAAGGGAGAACTGCAGGACTAGTCCTGGCATCACAAGAACCCAGCCAGATTCAGGCAGACCAACCACCTTAGAGAGGGAGGATTAGGTTTATGAGTAGAGAGCAATTCCAACAATGATGGAAGTTACCCAAACCAGGGACATTTGTGCAAATGGCAGCCTTTAATACTGAGAAAGACCATGTAGAGTGACAAGACAGGACCAAACCTTCAGAGGGTGGCACTGAGCCAGCCTCTCACAGGACGCTAAAACCTGACCCAGTATGAGAATAAAGCAATCATTTATTTACATTTATGTTTGCCCTGGAAACAAAGGGAAGGTCTGAGGCCCAGGGCCATGTATCCCTCCTTTCCTCCTCCCTATCTCCCTACCTCCTTCTCACCTTTTTTCACTTCCTCAATTCTTTCTCTTCACCTTGCCTATTCTGCCTCCTTTCCTTCTTTTCCTCTTTCCTTCCCTCTCCTTCCTTTTTTCTTCTCCATTTTCTCCTCATTCTTCCACCGTCTACCCATCTCTATCACTCCAAGCCCTACCTGCTATTTCTCCCCTGCCCAGCCGCTCAGCCCTGCCTCCCTCAGGTTCAGCCTCCAGGCTTAGGGTGGGAAGGCAAAAAGGGGTCCTCAGCCCAGGGAGCACTTGTTGGTGTTCTTCTTGTCACAAGTTTTCAGGTCAGTGCTGGGGGACTTGTTGCTGTTTCCCTAGATGGAGAAGGGCACAGGGTCAGGATGAGAATAGCTCGCTGGAGTCTGAGGCTATAAACTGTTTGAAGGGGACCCACCCTCATGCGAAGTCTTAGCACTGCTCCCCTCCTCAGTTTTTACTCCCAACATACAAATACATAGTGGGGCTTAGCCCAGCAGAACCAACTCACCGATCTCCGGCTTCCTGACTTGAGCAAGATGTCCCGGGCCAGGGAACTGAAAGCCTAATGGGGAAAGGAGAGATTGGTCAGAACAGATTGGAGGGGAAGAAAAATCTATCTTCCAATACGTCATCTCTTCAGGGGGGGGAGTGGGGTGTCTCTCACCTCATCCACATTCATACTGGATTTGGCACTTGTTTCGAAAAATCGGATTCCATGCTCCCGAGCCAACTGTAGGGAGTGAAATGGGAAGAAGAAAGTTGAAGAAAGGGCAGTAGCCAAGTCTTCTGCAATCTGACCTTATCTTGGCCCTCCCAGCCCTTTTCCAGAACATTGCCCAGCTTGGTCTTTACCTTATCGGCCTGCTCCTTCTGCACCTTCCTCTTGGCCTCCATATCACACTTGTTCCCCAGCAGGAGGCGCTCCACCCCAGCGGAGGCATTCTGGGAGCAAAAGGGTAAGATGAGTAAAAGTTGGGTCCTGCTCATCTTCACAGTCCTCTTCATCCTCCAGGTTCTACCCAATTCCCCCATCTCTCTGGGAGGGTCCTTACCTCTTTGATGCTCTTCATCCAGTTCTGAATATTCTCAAAGGATTTCTCATCTGTGATGTCGTATACTAGGATAATGCCCTGGGGGATGGCAGAGTTCACAATGGAGCCTTAGACCATATTCCCCTGTTTAGGCTTCCCACTGTCCTCTAAATGACCCTGCGAGTTCTATCCAGGAGTCTAATCACTAGGCCATGTGGGGCCCTCTGCAACTCACACTGTGCCCCCCATTTTTCCCTGCTCCAACCCCTGCCCCTCTGTACTCATAAACCTACATTCTACTGCCTCATGCCCTCATCCCTTGTCCAGACCCACACTTCGTACCATGGCTCCCCGGTAATAGGCAGTAGTTATCGTCTTGAATCGCTCTTGGCCAGCTGTGTCCCTGAAGAGGTGGAATATTTCATGCGGTGGGATAGAGGGAAGGGCTCTTCAAAGAGAGCATTCCCCTTGGCTAAGAATTTAGCTTTTTATAACAGTGTGGGGCTGACAGGAACAGAATAAGGAAACAGCAAAGGGGGAAAGGGATGAAAGACAGTTGGGCTAATACTGAGAGATGGTAGAGGCCTAAGAAACAAGATCTTTCTGGTTTATTCACTGGATGCTTACTCTGCCAAGCACCGCGTATGGATCATTTTATATGTATGTGCCATTTTATCTAATCTTCACTCTATCCCTGTGAGACATGTTTTATTATCCCTATTTTACAAATGAGGAAACAGATTTGGAGAGGCTAAATAACTGACGAGGGTCATTCTGTAACAGAGCCAGAATTTGAGCCACAGCCTACTCTTATCTATTTTGTCATAAATCCTCCATTAAGCCTCTACCACTTAAACACCTTCAGGGGCTCCAGCTTCCTTATGACAGTCAAGTCAAACCTCTGCACTTAGCTTTCCAGGCTCTCCATAATTTAAAGAGAGTACTAGACTTAGAGTCAAGTATAATTCTGCTATTTGCTATTTAACTGCTTAGAGCCTGTTTCCACATTATAGCTCAACAGCGATTTGTTGTCAAGTTCAGAAAATGCTCTGGAGCCAGGAGAGGCAAGAGAGTTAGAAAAAAGCTGAAAATAGTTAAGCGAGCAGGAAGAGAGATGGAAAGACATCTGAGTTAGGTGACAGAAATGGATTAGGAGAAGAACTGGAAGGAACAATGGGGAAAGGGAGAGAAATGAAGCAAAATGGAAGGAAAAAGTTTACAGGAAGTAAATGAGGAGGTCTGGTTAGGAGTCCTGGGGGATTCACTCACCAGACTTGCAGTTTGATCTTCTTCCCTTCTATATCCACAGTGCGGATCTTGAAATCAATTCCTAGGGTGGAGAGTGCACACATGTACGCGTGTGCATGTAAAAGTGTGTGGTAGGAAAGACTGGAATGGAGCAGCAGCAATGCCAGAAATTCTGAAGGGGAGGCACTTGAGAAGCAATCTTGTTGGAAGTGTAAAACTAGGAGAATTTTCTCAAAGCTGTATTTGTACAGCAAGCATAATTGTTTTTACTTAGAGTTTATGGACTTTGGGGCGAGAAGGTAATAAAAATTCTGCAGGGAGGCTTAGGGCCCTTAAGGGACCTCTTGAGTAGTCAGACATGCCAGCTGACAACTCCCTCAATTCAGTCTGTCTCCTCCAAAATATTACTTTCAGATTTCTGTTCCTTTCTGGTTTTTAGAACCCTCTACTCTCGGTACTCCACTTACTCTCCTGGCCCTATAGGGTAAAGAGTGAGGGAAAAGTAGCTGATGCCACTCTATGTGAATTAACTAGTAGGCCAGGCTTGGAACCAAGAAAGTCTGAGGCTGAACAAGATTCCTCCTGAGACTGAACTAGGAAAGAGGGGCATTTTTCCTTTCCCTTTCTAATCAGAATTGTCTAGAGACTCTCCTTGTCCTATTTCCCAGGCCAGAGGAGATTAAGAAAGATGAGAGAGGAGGAGGGGAGACAATGTTCTTGGTGGAAACTTGGGCACCTCCCCCAAGCCTGTTGGGAGCCCCAGGAAGGAGGCTGAGTCACCAGGCTGACTCAGAGACCCCAAAAGTCCCCTCTTTCCCACCTTCCTTACCAGGCTGACTGCATATTCATGATCAGTCCTTGGGCCACCCTCCAGCACACTCGGCCACTCTGTTGCACCCTCCCTAACCCCCTATCAAGTTGAGGGGCAAGGAGACTAAGAAATAGATGGTAAGGTGGGGGATACAATGAGAGAGTTTGAAACTCAGCGGGACAGAAAGAGGGTAGCAGAATTGTGAGAAAGATGTTCAGGGAGAGGGGATACAGGAAATATGGAGAGTGGATCAAGAGTTCTAGGTGAATGGGGGTGGGGGAAGCGGAACTGAGAGAGAAATAGAGAAGGGTTCATGTGGATTTGAGGAGATGAAGGAGAAGGATGGTACCAAGAAAATGAGGGGCTGGCCAAACTGGAGTTACCAGGAGACCTCAGAGAAGTTAGAGGTTTGGGTACCATCCACAGACATGTATGGGGGATGGGTCTGAGACAGGGCTGAGGGACTGGAGTTTAGAAACCTCTTTCTCAGGGGACTGAAAAGAGGGGTCACCAGTAATTCAGGAGCCGGAGGATGAGGGCATAGGGGAGTCCGGGGTCTGGGATATGGCCAGTGGGCTCACCGATGGTGGAGATGTAAGTGTTGTTGAAGTTGTCCTCTGCAAAGCGAATGATCAGACAAGTCTTGCCCACCCCCGAGTCCCCGATCAGCAGCAACTTGAAGAGGTGGTCGTAGGCTTTGGCCATGGCGGACACTGGGGGAGCCGGGGGAGGGGTGGGGAAGCGCCGGGCACTGGTAGGCGGGATTGGAGGGTTGGCAGACAGAGCAGCCGGAGCCCAGGCCAGGAAGAAGTTTTCCTCCCTCTCCGCCCAGGCTCCGGGAAGGAGGAGAGGCGGCACTCCTCTGGGCCCCACCCCCTGCCCGCCCACCCCTTTCGCCCGGCCAGGGCAGCCAGCCCAGCCTCCTCTTCACTGGGCTTTCCCTTCCCAGCCTAGGCTGGCCTACCTCTCTCGCCATTTCCCACAAATTTTTGCTTACTATCGTCCAGCTCTTGTGACCTAACTTTTCCAGTCTGAGGCCAGAGAAGCTGGAGTGAAGGGAAGTAGAAGATTAACCAAGATGATCGGTGGAAGAGGAATTTTAGAGCAATTAGGGGAAGGGAAAAGTTTGGGAAAATAAGGGTGACGGAGGGGATGGCATTGGGACTTAACAAAAACTGAAGGCTGAGTTTTGGAAGGGCTATTCAAGGGAGATAGAAGCTTTCTGGGACAGTTCTAGAATTCTGATGTTAGTGTTCCAAGCCCTTAGTTCTAGAATCCCCACTCCTTTTGAAAAAAGCGGGATGCCTTGGAGTAGGTTAGTTGTTGTGTCCGTCTGCCCCCTGGTGGAACACAATGAAAATTAAAATTAATTATACACTGAATCAGCCCCACCTTACCCCAATACCAACAACCACCAACTCCCCCGTCCGCCCTCCGCGCCTCCCCGCCCCGCTCGCCTCCCCAAGAGTTCACCTAGACACATTCTGGGGCTTCAGATGAAACAGACTTCCTTCTGGGACCTTATGTGTGATTTATCTGACAAGCAAGCCCAGGAAGACAAATTGGGACTACAAATGTCTGGTCTCATTTTTTTTGATGAGTTGTGGATCTTTTAACACAGCCCTGACCAGTACTCCTGATACTCCACTGAACAAGCTGTGAATATGTAGCCTGGGCAACCAGGAAGCTGAAGTACGGAAAGCATGGCTATAAAGAATCAAGTTTATTTTCGCCTTTGGAAAAAATTACTCAAAATATCTGCTTTTCTAATAGTGGGTCAATAGAATCGTCTTTGTATAACAATAGTGTACTGGTTGTGAGAAGGCATCTTTTGTCACTTCACTTATCCTTGTCACCTTCTGTGCCTAAGTTTGTCCCTTCTAAAACACAACTATTCGATCCCCTTTTGTCCATTCTCTCACCTCCCATTATGTCTTCAAGCTGTGTCACAAACCTTGAGTCTTCTCTATTTCTCCTCACTGGCCAAACCACCTCTCATCAGCCCTTAACACTTCAATTTTCATAGATTGTTCTGATAAAAATCCATCAGTTCTTTTTCTTTTCATCTTATTTTGCCTGGATCTGGACTTTTTCATCCACCGTATTATTCTTGCTCACCTGTCTAAACTGTATTTATGCTGGTGTATATCTTGTTTCACTGGAATCTCATCTTGGTAGTACTCTCCCCTTAGCTCTCAGAGCTTCGGCAACAATGCCTTTTCCTCCATTGCAGGCTCATTCTGGCCTTAGGTTTTGTATTCACAAGCTCTTCTCTCAGCCTAGAATGCTTTTCCCCCAGCATGTTGTATGACTGACTCCTTGTCTTTCAGATCTCAGCCTAAATGTCACTTCCTCATAGGTTTTTCCCACCCACCCAACAATAATGTGCTCTAACCAGTTCTGATTGGCTCATGAGGACAGATTGTGCATGTCTCTAACTCTGTGTTTATTTATTTATTTTTTTAAAGATTGGCACCTGCACTAGCACATGTTGCCAATCTTCCTCTTCTTTTTTTCTTCTTCTCTCCAAAGCCCCCCAGTACATAGCTGTATATTCTAGTTGTAGGTCCTTCTGGTTGTGCTATATGGGATGCTGCCTCAACATGGCCTGATGAACGGTGCCATGTCCACGCCCAGGATCCGAACTGGTGAAACCCTAGGCCGCCAAATTGGAGCATGTGAACTTAACCACTGGGCCACGGGGCCAGCCCTTCTAACTCTGTGTTTAATGACGTCACATTGGGCATTTGAAATCAGCCATGGTGGGAGTATTTATACCACTGACATTAGCAAAGACAATAAATCAGAGCTTTCTTCCACAGAGCTGGTTGTTAAACTTTTACCAGCACATCTCTGATTGGAACTCACATGCTTTACCCTATTCCTTTTCTCTGGAATTAACCAGGTCCCCAAATGCCATTTGGGTCATCTCATTCCTCCGTTATGACAAATGAACATTCTAAACCTTTGGTCATTATTATAGAAGATGATGCTTTGGTCGTCTTTTTCCTTTCTTCTCATTCCTTGTCAAAGGTGTAAATCCTGCCAAAATTATAAATCTTGGAAGGGCAGTGCTGGTGAAAATGGGGGAAAAGGATGCGGGAATGTAAACTGGCACAAACTTTTTGGAAGGCAGTTTAGTAGTACTTTGGACAACTTATTTAACTTCTCTGGGCATGACTTTCCTAAGCTGTAAAATGTGCATGATAATAGCATCAACTCAATAGAGTTGTGAAGATTAATTAACATATGTAAAGCAGCCAGAAGTATGCACATAGTAATCACTATATAAGTGTTTGATGTAATTATTGTCAGAGGGAAAGGAGTGGAAGGAGACAATTAAAAAAAATTTTTTTTTAAGATTGGCACCTGGGCTAACAACTGTTGCCAATCTTTTTTTTTTTTTTTCTGCTTTATTTCCCCCAACCCCCCGCGGACACAGTTGTATATCTTAGCTGCAGGTCCTTCTGGTTGTGGGATATGGGACATGGGACGCCGCCTCAACGTGGCCTGATGAGCGGTGCCATGTCCGCGCCCAGGATCCGAACCCTGGGCCGCCGCAGCGGAGCCGCGAACTTAACCACTCAGCCACGGAGCCGGCCCCCCAAAATTTTCTTTTAAAGATTGCCACCTGAGCTAACATGTGTTGCCAATCTTTTTTTCTTCTTCTTCTCCCCAAAGCCTCCCAGTGCATAGTTGAATATTCTGGTTGTAGGTCCTTCTGGTTGTGCTCTGTGGGACTGCGCCTTAGCACAGCCTGGTGAGCAGTGTCACGTCCGCACCAGGGATCTGAACCAGAGCACACAACTTTACCGCTCGGCCACAGGACTGGCCCAGGTTAAAATTTAACACTGCTTAACCCTGAGTACGATGGGGGTGGCGGAAACGAGGAGGACTTTCTTTTCTAATATTTACGTTTCTGAATTGTTAAAAATGGGCAGACTAAACCAATTGAAAAATAGTAAAGAAATTTAAGAAGTCCCCACATGGCTCGGTCTCGCTGTTTTCAACTGTTAAAGTGTAGCAGGAAACTTAAAAAGTGTCTATTTATCCCCTGACAGAGATCAAACGCTGACGTTCTTAAGACAGCAAGCTCCCTCTCTCAACATGGCGACACACTGTGTCATGACTATCATTTAGAGACCTTCCGAAAATGGCAGCCTCCTCTCACCCCCACCACAAACAAACCTTGAGAGAGGGACCTTCCCAAGATGGCGGCTGAAGGCCCGGGCGTCACTTCCTGCAGGATGACGGATATAAGGAGCAGGATTTCCGCTTTCGCTCCTTTCCGGCGGTGACGACCTCTCCACGAGAACATGCCTGTGAGTTCCTTGGTCCAGGTTTCGGCGGAGATCTTGCTCTTCTGTCCGCAGGCTCCCCGCACGCTGATTTCGGATCGTAGAGGGCCTTCGTTTGCCCTCCGCACTTCCTAGGACATTAACCACAGGGACCGCAGAGGCCCGCGGGGCCCCCTGCATAGACAGGAGCAGAGAGCAGATAAGATGGCGGCCCAGCTGCGCAGACACCAGGGGCGGCGAGGGGCGAGCTCTCCCCGGTGTGTGGCAGTGGGAGCTGTTTTCGATCATCCCATTTTCGCCGTTGGTTTCTAAATCTCTGCTTTTCTGCCTCTCCTAGCTCGCAAAGGATCTCCTGCATCCCTCTCCAGAAGAGGAGAAGAGGAAACACAAGAAGAAGCGCCTGGTGCAGAGCCCCAATTCCTACTTCATGGATGTGAAATGCCCGGGTGAGGAGATAGCTTGCAGTATGGGGACAGCCCTGGACCCCAAGAACTGGAAAAAGGTGTAGTGTGAGCTGTGCCGTACCCTTAAAGCAGCCCTGGTTTCTTAAAATTCGAATGTGTGAGATGGGTACAGTTCTGCATTTTAGTGTCCAGAGTGATCTGCCATCAAAACTCCATATACAAACCCTGACATTTCTTTGTGTTCGGAAACAGTGGGATGATGGGCTTCTGCTTTGGTCGTTTTATGTACTTGAACCTGAAGGCAAGGGAGTGGATACATTGACCCCTTACTGACCGTCCCTCCCTGCCAAGTGGAGCATCCTCTTGACCCTTGAATAATTGTTGATTCCACTCCTTCCCCTTTCAGGCTCTGGGATGGTGGTCACTCATTGACAAAAAAAATCATAGGTAGTCCACATTGCTTCTGAGTTGGATACATTAATACATACTTGGAGCTAGATAATCAAGTTTAAAATAGGATAGTAATTTCAAGAGTTTACATAACATGCATGTCTTAGCAGTTAATACATGATAGCATACATGTAAGTGAAGAAGGGCATGGAACATATATAACTCCTTCCTGATGTTTTTCTAGGATGCTATAAGATCACCACCGTTTTTAGCCATGCACAAACAGTAGTTTTGTGTGTTGGCTGCTCCACTGTTCTCTGCCAGCCTACAGGTGGAAAAGCAAGGCTTACAGAAGGTAAATGGTTTAATGAATGTTGTGATTTTGGACTTTGAATCTTCTAGTGAGAGGGATCCTGTATAATATGTTATCAGACTGTCTTGTAAAGAGAGTTGGATTCCATAGTCTTTTCCCCAGAAGTATTACCATAAACCATGTATTTCTTAATCTCAAATGACTACTGTCTAAAGCTGAGATGGATGGGTGATAAAAGGAGCTTCTTATGAGCCAAAGCTGATAATGAGGTCCTTAAGTGACTAGTAGCTAAAGGAGTTGAGAAAAATAGAGAGCTTTCCTGTGGGTAGATCATCAGGCATCATTTTGTTTTGTGGGAGTGGGCAGGGTAAGTAGGCTGCTGTCAGTTAACCTCTGAAACTTTCTTCCAGGATGTTCCTTCAGACGGAAGCAGCACTAAAAGCACCCTGAGTCAAGATGAGTGGGAAACCATCCCAATAAACACATTTTGGATACATCCTGTTTATTGTCTTGTTTTACTGCTAGGAAGTTCCTACCTCAAGTATTCAGGGGCAACCAGAAGAGTGGACTGCTAGAGTCATTTGGGGCAAGTAAGTGGCCAAGTACTTAAAAAGTCCATTTGGGATATTTCTGTCCATGTAGGCTCATGGAGTAAATCTTTGGAGTTTGACTAAAAATCTGAGATAATATATAAATGGGATATTTACTTTCAGTTTTATGTTTTCTTAGAATTAAGAACTGACAGTTGATCTTCAAAACACAATCTAACACACCACTTTAATACAAAACGGCTTAGAATTCTTTATGAACAGTTCTCTGAAGCTTTCTTTGGAGGCTTGAGATGAGTCTAGGGGTTGCTGCTAGGCTCCAGGTCTAGGGCTAGAAATCTCCAGTCCCCTACAGTTGAGGGGACTCGTCCAAGCAGAGGTTAGTGCCTTATACTCCATAGCCAATGTTGTAGCCGACTTTGGGCTGGTGGGGGTTGTGGACTCACGAAGGGAGGAGGAGAACGTGTGGAGGTATAAGAACCTAGAAGTAAAGGAGGAAGGGAGGGAGATGAAGGGTGAATAAAACATGGATATCTGAAGTTTTCAAAGATAAGGATGATTCTTTACCTGTCGGTGATGTGCCTAGAGTTGGTACATAGACAACTGGAACTGTCTGTATCTTGTTTAGGAAGGCATTGTATGCTGGAAAAAGAACAAGGGAGATGTCACCAAAGAGGCAGATCTATTTTCACTGGAGGAAAGCCTTAGGGGCAAAGTCAACTCTAACATTTAGAGATTTAAGTATTGCTATAAAAAAGTAGTAATGCTTCAAATTAAATAACTTCATAGTAATATACTTACAGGGAGTTTTTATTCCATGAGTTTTTAGAGGTATTTTCTTTCAATTTAGGGCTAAAAGATAGGGGAAAATGCAGGTGTAGACAAGTTGCTTGAATTATCTCTAGCTATGAATTTGAACAAAACTAGCGATTATATCAAGATTTAGCAGTGATTTCCACTTCTGAGTAGTGTGTGTTTGCCACGTCCAGTTTATTTCTGCTTGGTAGTAGTAAGTTGAGTAGGACCTTTAATCCACTAGATGGGTAGGGAGTCTAAATCAGTTTCAACTGCTTGTCCCAAATTAGATGTGATAAACAGCTAATTTTCATCCTCGTTTAGTTTGTGAAATAAAATGAAGGCAGTTTCCAAGTCAAAAGTCCACGGTGCTGAATGTAAGGACTCCTTACCTAGAAAGATGAAAGCTGTTGATGCCACCACCGCAAAGAGGGTAAAGAGGAGGACCTGGTAAGAACCCATAAACTTCTGGATGACACCTGACTCTTCACATGGAGCTATGCATTGGCCAGAACAAAACAAGATAATAGTTATACATCCAGGGCAGATGCTGCATTTAAAAACTTGGGGGTGGTCGTAAGTATCTAGCAGCACTCAAAAGCCAGCCCTCTAGGAAATTGTTTTGCATTTTGCCAGAGTAAAAGTTGAACTGTATTTGGCTCCTCCACCTCTCTCTTGTTTTTTCTTATCTCCAAAATAAACTCCTTCAATTCTTGAACGTTTTATTTCTATGTCCTAGCTTACAAAAGGGTATTTAAATCCTCTGCCACTTTAAAATGCCTGTTAACCTTTCCTGTGTACTTTGACATGCTTCCCTTCACCAAATTTGTGACAGTCTATGGTGATTGAACTTTTAATTCTAACACCTCTAACCTGAAATATTTCTTTGGATTACCAATGACTTAAATCCAGGCACCTCTTGTCCTTTTTTACTCAGGATGTCATTTCTTGGGAGCATTCTGATTTGTATATAACTTTGTCCTCAATAAAACTTTAGACTTGTGTCTTTGAAGCATATTTGGCATCTGCCTTTGGTTATTTCAAATTCTTCAATGCTTAAAAAATGAACTCTCCCTGCCCTGCCAAACTGCCTGAACTTCCAGGCCTTCTCCTATAAATTGTCACCAGGCCCTCCTAACTAGTTCCTATTCTGCATCCCTAGTATAGGCCCTATACCTCTGGACTCCTAACTGGTCTTACCTCTTCACTGTGCTCTTTCACAACTTCACACTGTTTACAGACTGCTTCACTGAGGAATAAGGTTGCTTGAGGTGCATACACTAAAAAGATTAATACTAATCCCTCTTCGAGTCCCACTGTTGAAAGTCCAAATAAAACTTAGGAGGCACATTACCCACTTTTCTAGCACCCCTTTGTTCTGGCTACCTTGAATTAATTCCTTTCTCTCCACTTGGGCCCTGTCTTTAATCTGATTTCTGCGGTAGGTACCATGCCTGGCATAAACCAGTAGGTGCACTCATGCCTATGTCAATGAGCTGAAGGTTGGGTTGGGTATTTGTATCTAACCACTCCCACCCACTGTGGTAGTACTGTTCCCACTGGTCCCTCTTATCTCCAAGAAGTTGCAGGGGTTCTAACCATTTTTTTGCTGTGGGCAACTTGGGCAGTCTGGTGAAGTCTATGGCTCCCATCTCAGAATGTCATTAAATGCAAAAAATAAAATATGTTGGAATAAAGGAAACTAATTATATCAAAAGAGAAAACCTAATTTGTGATATAGTTATACAGTTAGCAAAATGTTAAAAGGCCTAGTTTTGATACAGTAGTATGTGTGCTTTAGTGACAGAAAAGTATATAGCTTTAGGGGTGACAACTACTGTAATTTTGAAGTGAAATGTTTTGAGATGTGACAACTGGAATATGAAAACACTTGGATTCCATTGGTGACAAAGTCACACATACTGCTGATACTACTATAGTTTGTTGCCTATATTCATAATCAAATGCTAACCTTCAGTTAGAGGTTAATTGAACATAAGATTCAATTTTTTTTACCAGTCAAGGTAATAGACACCTTGAATTCAATCCATGGACCCTTGTGGAGATCCATGACCCTAGATTTAAAAACTGCTCTAGGGACTGGCCCTGTGGCCGAGTGGTTAAGTTCGCACGCTCGGCTGCAGGCAGCCCAGTGTTTCGTTAATTCGAATCCTGGGCATGGTCATGGCATTGCTCATCAAACCACGCTGAGGCAGCGTCCCACATGCCACAACTAGAAGGACCCACAACGAAGAATATACAGCTATGTACTGGGGGGCTTTGGAGAGAAAAAGGAAAAAAATAAAATCTTAAAAAAAAAAACAACTGCTCTAGTAGGAAGAGTACAGATGGGAGTTGCACACTTTCTAGTGATGGAACCTTGAACATCTCAATTTCCTCAACTCTTTAAAAGGGAAAAACCTCTACCTCCTTAGAGTTATGAGAATTAAAATAAAATGCATATAAATGTGCTTAAGATATTTATTGACCAGTACATATCAATTGCACATAAAAATAAAAACCTTTCTCCCATTAGGACATGTACTAGGGTTCAGTCTAATTCCTAATAAAGATAAAGACTGTCTCCATTGAGGGATGAGCAAATGTAAGTGACAAATATAAGCGGGATGGTTCTCTGGCTTTCCTAGCACCTGTTTCCATAACTTTGTTCCCATCCCACCCGAACCTGGCATCATTTCTAAACTGAGTAATGGCTGGAATCAGGATTTTGGAAAGCTAAGTCTTGATTCTAGGGTTATCACCATTTGCCCATTGCCTGATGCAAAAAGACATGCTAAATACTTTAGAAGAAAATGAAACACTTATCAAGAGGTTTAAAATAGGATAAGTAGTACACTTATGAAGCTGACAAGCTTATGTTAAACTGACATTATTTAAAAAAATTTTTTCTTTTGAGGAAGATTAGCCCTTAGCTAACATCTGCCACCAATCCTCCTCTCCTCGCTGAGGAAGACTGGCCCTGAGCCAACATTCATGCCCATCTTCCTCTACTTTATATGTGGGATGGCTACCACAGCATGGCTTGCCAAGCGGTGTCATGTCCGCACCCAGCATCCAGGCCGGCGAACCCCGGGCTGCCAAAGCAGAATGTGCGCACTTAACTGCTGTACCACCAGGCCAGCCCCAAAACTGACATATTCTTAAATATGTAAGTTAAGTGTAGCATCCATCTAATGATAAAAAAGCTACCAGAACGTTCTATTTTGAGTAGGCTTGGAATATAAAGATCCATGCCAGTTTGAGTAATCTTGGTCAAGTGGCTGAATGTTTCCCATTAACTAAATTGTGGGTGATACATTCTGTCTTCTTTCCTCCTCTAGATTAAAAATAGGAGCCTCCCATGCTCACCTGCACCAGACTTATCCTTCACAGCTCTCGCTAGCACAGCCTCTCTTTGACTGGTGAGCACACAGGAAATATTGATGAAAACAGGTGATGCCATCTGCTGGAGGGAAGTGAAGTTGACTACTCTTACAGGGTAGATGGCCAGGCCAGGCATGAGGGAAGAGTGCCTATGGCCAGAGACCACTAGAACTGGAGAGCTGGGGAAGACCTTGGAGAAAAGATAAAATGGCACTTGTTTGAAAGACAAAAAATCAGTTTTGTATCAATACATTCCAATTTTAAACATATACAGCAAGACACGTGGATTTCTAGTTCTAGCTAGCTGTCTGACAATGTCATTTACTTTTTCATACTTAGGTGTTTTGAAGGATAAGGGAAGCAAATGATCTGTGAGAATAAAATAGGCTTCAAAAAAGCTTTAAACTAGAATTCTGAAGATTGTTTTAAGATAGCACTGGTGTTATCTTCCAGATTGACAAGCTCCTGACCTAGATTTTGGACTGTGGGAGCCCCCCCGGCGTTGTAAAGGGGACAGATTTTCTTCATTCTGTTTAAGAATTTCCTATGGTGAATTTTATTGAGGCATTCAGTAACTTTCCTTTACCCTTGGACTGGGAATGAAAAATCTCTTTTTCGAAACCCTGATTTGTTCTGTTTTGGTTCAGTCCTTAACATACCTCTAGCTTCTCAAGAACTGTATCCACTCCCAGTACTCTTATCTCCACGATGTCTTGTTTGTGTCTAAAAACCAATTCTGACTGGTTGATGTAAAAGGCTGGGATGAAAGGAATGAGGATTCTTTGCATTCCATTCTTGCTGCGTTCACTGACTAGTGTGGCCCACCCATAGACTGAGGTGTCAGCCATGCTGAGGGCCTGGAGCAGCTCCTCTGACTGGGGTCGAACCTTGATTAGGCAGACATAAACCCCTGAAAAAAAGAGAAAAAACCAAGCAGGAAGGTTCAAAGGCTCTACTGAGCTAACTGAATTAGGATAGGAAGGAAATGCAAATTTAACATGCAAATTTTAAAGAAAATGTGAACTCAGTTTTGAGTATTCAGTATTAGCAGTCTTGTATCCCCAATAGGGTAGGATACCAAAGAAAAAGAAAACAATCCCAGAAAACCCACAAGTGAACTTGTTGCTTAAGAATACCATTATTGGTAAATCAACATGTCAGGGAGTATTAAATAATATAGTGAAAATGGAACTTAGTGGATATAGAACGAAGTAGAGTTGCTGAGATCAGAAAAGGGTTTGTGAAAGAAAGGCAAGCTTTGAACATGGTGTAATCACTTCTCTATCAAACCACATCGTGATGGCCTTACTTCTGTCAACAGTATTGTTTTTCTAGTTACCCACACAGAAGGCACCTCAGCTGTCTTTTGACATCCTTTCCTTCATTCCTATATCCGGTCATTCTCCAAGGCTTGCTGACTCAGCCTTTGAAATGCCTCTGACGTCTGCCTCCTCTCTTAGTATCCTCGTCTAGACCCTCATCAGTTCATGCTTGGCTTATTGCAATGGCTCCATTTATGAGTCTCCATGCCTCCCAGTCTTCTTTCTTACCCATTCCGTATACTGCCACTAGATACCTTGAAACTGCTTTCATCTTGTTTTTGAAAACTTCTCCAGGGCTCTATATTGCCTGGAATGTCCTGTTCTCTTCATATCTACCTCATTCCTAGTCTTCCTTCTAAAGGTCATTTCCTCTGTAAAACCTTACTTTAACCCTCAGGTTTGATGTAGATACTCTTTTCTTTCTGTCATTCAAGTGTCACATGCATATCTTTATTCTATAACTAATCACCCTGTGCAGTACCAGAGTTAAAAGCCTTGTCTTACTTCTCTTTGTACCTCCAGTGCCTGTCATGGTACCAGGCATTCTATTTGGTGCTCAACAGTTTGCTAAATGAAGCTTCCTTCAGTGGTTGCTCTTTACCCATAACACTGAAACTGCCTGGCAGTTGAGCGGAAGCTCTCCCATGATATAGCTCTATCCTAGTTACGTTTGACATGAATCCTCTCATTTTAGATCGGTTGATTTATATAAAGTTATCCCAACATTGTACGTATTTCCACGTTCCACTTATTAATGCTATTCTTCTGCTTGGAATATCCTTAAGTTCAACAACAAACATTCAAACACTGTGCTACTTCTTGGGGATAAAAGATGAATGAGACATAATCCAAGCCCTCACAGAGATAACAGGGATTAATGAAGGAAATAGTAAATTATAATAGAAAAGCACAAGGTGTTATAGAGACGTGTTAAAAGTTTGTTGAATGGACTGAATGAAAATGTGGATTGAGAAAGATTCCATAGTGATATAGCAGATGAAACTGGAAAGTCCAATAAGAAAGTGACAGTTGTACAAATGTGAAAATAAGGGGGAAGCTACATGCACCTGGTGGAACCTACCTTTCTCCATGCTGAAATCTGAATGAACATGAAAGACTTTACTTGCTGGAATGTCTAGCAAAGTATTACTGAACTGTACATGGCACAGCATGAGGGTCTCTGGAAGCAGTATTCTTGTAATGGCCAAGGCCTGACTTGGGGTGCAGGATCCTGATAAGCAGAAAAGAGGTAAATAGCTTTGTCACTAACAAGAATTTCTGAGGGGCTGGCCTCGTGGCCGAGTGGTTAAGTTCGCACGCTCCGCTGCAGGCAGCCCAGTGTTTTGTTGGTTCGAATCCTGGGTGCGGACATGGCACTGCTCATCAGACCACGCTGAGGCAGCGTCCCACATGCCACAACTAGAAGGACCCACAACGAAGAATATACAACTATGTACTGGGGGGCTTTGGGGAGAAAAAGGGAAAAAAATAAAATCTTAAAAAAAAAAAAGTATTTGTGAAAGGGGGGACCATTATATACAGGCAGATTGGTATCTAAAAAAACCAAGAAACAGGATCAGTTCTGCTTGGCTTGCTACAGCTGTCTACTTGCCAGCTCTGTTGGCTCCTGATATAGTCAAGGTGAAAGAATAGTGTAAGACCCTGCCTCTGCTAGTTTGTGAATGAGTATAGTGGGACTTCCATTATTAATATCGTAGGTGGGTTCCTCTTTCAAAGGTTTTTGGAATTCATCAGTGGGAATAAGACAGATGACAGGGAAATTGGGCATCTATTAGAAATCAAAGCATTACAGTTGTGAGGTAGCTTTTAAGTCTTGGAAGGTTTGTTTTCCATAATCAATTGCAGTATGATTCAAGTCAAAGATCTCTAGAATTTCCTTACAAGTGGTGCCTTAAACAGGAGCCACATAGCCAGCAAGAAATGAACTGGCGCCATGGTTGGGTCAGCTGCAATGGATAGCATTCTAGATTAAATAGGAATTAGTGTCCTGTTAAGATTTTCCCCTGTACAGTTTCTTAATGGTCTCAGTTTGCTGAAGCTCTTTCTCAATTACCAACAGTCCAGTGACCATTCTCATCTTTTGGAGACTATCAGCAATGTCAAAGGAACTGTTTCATGAGATTTCATAGTAAGTTGGGGTTTAGGAAAAATTCTGCAGGGAAAAAATTGCAGTCTGTCTGTAAAATCATAAGGTAGACAACAGTGAGTGAATATGTTATGAAGAAACATTTAGTGCTTTGTAAAAGAACCTGGAAAATTTAAAGATTCAAATATTCCTATTTATACACACTTAGATTGTATTTGTAAGATTAAGTATCTAATATGAAAAGAAAATATGTTAAGTGCTTAAAAACTAAAGGACAAAAGGACAGAGTTAAAATTGTCTTAAGTTTTATAGATAGTAATTATATTCTGGATTTCTCTGCTTGGTTTTGAGTGTTCTCTTGACTGAAAAAAAAAAAGATCTCAAGTTTATTCTTTCTTTAGGGAAAAAAAGGGAATAAAAGAATGTACATGAACTTTGGAGAGGGACATGTCTACCACTTCTGCCACTAACTTGTAACTTGTTACCTTGTACAAGTTACTTGCTCGTAGACTCGGTATTCCCATCTTTTAAATAATAATAACTACATGATGAGATTGTTAAATGAGTTAAAATACATAAAAATTCCTAACATAGCATCTGGAATCTATTAGGAGCTTCTTGTGTTTTAGTTTTCTTTCTTCCCCTTTTTTTGGACAGCAAATCATAGCCCAATACAGAACAAAAAGAGAAACAAGAATACACAAGGCAAATTTGCTGAGCAAGTAACATTTCAGATGTCACCTAGTCTAACAATTCTCAACTATGGGGAACCTTTAAAAGAACTGAATCGTAGGCCCTGTCTCAAACTTATTAAATCTCTGGATGGAGCCTAAGAATCTATTTTCTAAAAATTTCCTTGGGCAACCTTGAAAGTTAGCCATGTTTGGAAATCCCTGGTCTAGGCCACTTCCTGTTTTCAGGCAGGGTTATAACTAGAAAGAAAATAGTGACGAGGTTGAGCCTATTTCAAAACCTTAATCCAGTCATAATTTCTGAGGTTTCATAGCTCTCAATGATTTATTTGTTAGGGTGGAGTCAATTTTGAAGTGAAAGGAAACTTGGATTGCTAATCCAACGGGATAAGTGAATTGAGGGAAGATGGGAAAGATGAGGAAAATCACCTAGACCTATAATGAGATTCCTAACCTTTAAGATTGACACCATTTCTGCCAGTGGTGATGAAGAGCTTGAACACAGTTGAATTGGGGGTATTGGTGAGGTAGGTCTTGAGGTCATAACTGAGTGTTAATCTGGATGATGCATTGACCACCACCTGTCAGCAAACCAAAGGAAAATCTTAGATACGTAAGTTCCCTAAGAATTTAATTCTCTCCCTCTCCACCCCTCATAAATTATTTAACCAAAAGCATCTATTTCACACAAATGCAAATTGCCCTTCTAGTGATCACTTATTTGAGAACCACAAAATTGTTCACTTTTGAGAAGAAAATAACACTTTTTCCTAAAAGGAGGTCTTTGTCTATTTTTCCTTCTGACATACCTTCCACTTGTATGACTCCATATTAAAATGCCTTTGAAGACAATTGCAACTTTCTTTAGAAAGTTTTCTCTCTCTCTGTTTAGTTGCATATAATCTCAACCTTTTCTGAAACTTCAAAGTACTTTGCTTCTCTCAGTATTCTTGTAATGTTCTGCCTTATATTGTAGGGTGTTTTTTTTGTTCTTGTTTTTTTGTTGAGGAAGATTGGCCCTGAGCTAACATCTATTGCCAATCTGAAGATTGTCTCTGAGCTAACATCTGTGCCAATCTTCCTCTATTTTGTTTGTGGGACGCCACCACAGCATGGCTTGATGAGTGGTATGTAGGTCCACACCTGAGATCCAAATCCTTGAACCCCGGGCTGCTGAAGCGGAGCACACGAACTTAACCACTGCACCACTGGGCTGGCCCCGTAGGTATTTTTTACTTGTTAAAATCTCTCCTATTAGTTTCTTTTTACAAATTTTTTTTTAAAGATTGGCCCCCGAGGTAACAAATGTTGCTATCATCTTTTTTTTTCCTTCTTCTCCCCAAAGTCCCCCAGTACATAGTTGTATATTCTAGTTGTGAGTACCTCTGGTTATGCCATGTGGGATGCCGCCTCAGCATGGCTTGATGAATAGTGCCATGTCCACACCCAGGATTTGAACCAGCGAAACCCTGGGCTGCTGAAGCAGAGTGTGTGAACTTAAGCACTCGGCCAGCCCCTCCTATTAGTTTATAAGTTCTTCAGCTTATAAACTAATAAGTGCTTATAAGTGCTTAATGATTACAATGAGAGATGATGATAATGATGACTCCTTTCCGCACTAATATCTTCAATTTAAATGCAATATACTGTCCAGTCTCCTCAGCACTACCATAATGTGTTTTTTCAAATATTCAAGGACACTTAAAACCAAGTTTGTTAACGTTAAGAGCTCAGTGAGGAGAGGAGTTTTGTCTTCTTCATCTTTGTATTTCCAGAGCCTAACTCAATCGCTGACACATAACAGGGCTTAGTGAGTGTCTGCTATTAGTAAATAATTAAATGAAGATTGTACGGGATACACAAACTGGAATATAAGTGACCTTTTGAGCTCTGTAGCTTCTGACACCATAGCCCGTTCCCTCCCTTGCCTTTTGTGATGCCGTTTCTCCTTGCTTTTCTAGACCTAGACCCTTCCCTATCTCTTTTCTGGTTGTCTTCTCATGCTACCTCTGTCCTCAACCCTCTTATCTGCTCATGATACACATTCTCTTTGGATGTTATCCAATTTTTCCCTCTCTACCCTTATAAACTTGCTGAAGTCACCCTAATTTACTTAGTAGTCTTCAAACACAACGTATACTTTCATTTGCCTTTGCTCATCTATGCCTTTAGTCTAAAAAGCCTTCTTCCCTTTTTCTGCCAGACAAATTCCTAATCCTCAAGACTCAGTTTAAATGTCACCTCTGGAAAATTTAGCCTTAATGTCTAGGCAGAATTAGTGACTTTCATCTGTATTCTAAGAGCATTTCTGACATATCACTAGTAAAGCACTGATCAATTATGTTGTAGTTATTTATGCCATCTATATGTAATTATGTCACCACTAGATGTGAGCTCCTTAAAAGAAGGTACCAGATATCATGTGAGCATTTATTAGGCAATTTACTCATCTATAAAATTGGGATAACACTTTACTTTGCAGGGTTGTAAAGATTAAAAATGTTAATTGTACTGGATGTAAAATCAAAATTAAAAAAAAATAGATGCAAAGTGACAATTCCATAGTAGATGCTCAAAAAATGATAGCTGTTACATTTGAGGAATGGAAAGAGGAACAAACAAGTTCTTTGGGTACAGAGGAAGGAGACACTTCATGTGTTTAAGGGGGAAATAGAAAAGGCTTCATAAAGCCACCCTCTTCACTTACTCACCCATCTCACCTCCTCAAGAATATCACTCCAGCCATTCTCCCTACTCCTACATCAAATTTCCCTTCTCTAGTGAGTCATTCCTAAGTCATTATTTCTCCCATTTAAAAAACATAATCAACAAAACAAACTCGACTCCAACTACTTGAAGAGCTATCTAATATCTACTGTCTTCAAGGCCTCCTTTCCAATTCTCCAATCAAACTTTCACTCCCATCATTCCACTGAAGCTACTCAACAAGTCACGGGTCTCCATATTGCAAAAACCATCAGCTCAGTTTTCAGCTTACTTGACCTATCAGTAGCATTTGACGTGGTTGATCACCCCTCCATCCTTGAAATACTTTCTTCACTTGGCTTCCAGGACACCAGAATCTATGGGTCTTACTCCCACTTCACTGGTTGTTTCTTACAAGTCTCTCTTGTTGGTTCTTCTTCTCTCAGAGCTTTTAATATTGAAGTGCCCCCAGAGCTTAGTTCTTGGTTCTTTCCTCTATTTATACTCATTCTCTTGGTGATCTAATGGCTTTAAATATCATCTCTATGCCATGGACTCCCAGACGTTTATATCCAGCTACTTCAACATATCCATTTGACATCTAATAGACATCCAATTTTACATGTCCAAAACTGACTGCTCTCTTCAGAACTGTTCCATCTACAGTCTTCCCCATTTCAGTTGATGGCAACTCTGTCCTTTTAATTATTTAATCAAAAACCTAAGGGGCCGGCCCCATGGCACAGTGGTTGTGTTTGGCATGCTCTGTTTTGGTGGCCTGGGTTCGTGGGTTCAGATCCTGGGCATGGACCTACACCACTCAGCCATGCTGTGGTGGTGACCCACATATAAAATAGAGGAAATTAGTACAGATGTTAGCTCAGGGCTAATCTTCCTCAAGCGAAAAAAAAAAAAATAAGGTTAAGTCATTCTTTATTCTCTCATATGCTACATATAATCTGTCAGGAAATTCTATTGGCTCTACCTATAAAACATATTAAGAATCTGATCAACTTCTCACCACCTCTTCTGTTACCACCCTGGTCCACCATCATATCTCACCTGAGTTATTGCAGTAATAGCCTCCCAACTGGTCTCTCAGCTTCTACCCTTGCCCCTACGTCTAGTACCAACCTGTAGCCACAGTGATATTTTAGAATATAAATCAGACTAGTCATACTTCTGATCAAGAATCCTAATCACTGTTTACCTTTATGTTTCAGTAAAGTTTGTTGACTGGTTTTATATCTGATACATGAGTATATTTCTTTTCCTAGGATGTCTTTTCTATATGCATATTCCCATATATGGAAATAGTCACCCTAGTTTCTTCAACCCTGGTATCATTAGGTTTACCTCTCGATATGTTTTCACCACTCCTGGGATGTCATGAAAGATTGTTGTTATTCCTGGACTCCTGGCCACTCCAACCCCAGTGACAATGTCTGTTTGTAAAATATTGTCAGCAGAAATCATCCATATCCCAGGTTCACCTAGGGAAAGATAAGAGAAAGCACTTGGCTTCTACCTTTGATATAAATTGATGATCACTCTGACCCTACTCAGAAACCAAATCAGTAGACCATTCAAGTATACAGATATCTCTTCCCAGGAGGAACACCCAGCTCTGAGGATAACTTTGTTTTTTCTGAATGTCAGGCTCCCCTTCATATATCATGCCAGCAAAATAAAATAAGAACTACTGACCTTCAGAATCATAAAAGGAGTTACTTAGTTGAAGAATGTAACTATTCCTCCATAGGAAAAAGAAAAACTCTTTTTATACACAGGGATAACTCTGATTAAACTTTGTTTAGACACTGCTAAGGATGAATCTGCTTTGAGCTACTGATTGATACCAGCAGGAAGACTGCAAGAAAGTGACAACTGGCAGGAGAGAGGATTTGTTTACTTTGGCTTAAGTCTCAAGGTGGCAGAGGAATGCCAAAGGTTAGGTTAGATTACTGATCCTGGCATGTGGCCCTTTTGTTTCCTCATCCAAAGTGGTGTAGATATGGGATGCCCCAAAAATTCCAGAATGGAAGACAGGGACAATCCTGACAAAACCTAGCAAAAGAGAGTTAAAAAAGCCTCTGCTTCATTGACAAGAGATTAACAATCATGGGATTGTAACTCTGATTGTCAACCTTAAAGCAGAGTTAGCTCACTGGCCCTGGATTACACATTAGTAGTAGTTCTTTGCAAATCACAGGATTGGAGGATTTGACCTAGGCTTAATAGAGCTCCCTTTGTATCAAGTCCAAAATATACAGTTAATGCTCAAGTCAGGTCCAACATTACATCACTTTACCCAAACACATGTATCCACAGTCCCAGAAGAGAATGCAAAGCCAAAGCCACATACTACCCCAGCCAGTCTTACTTGGATGGATTATTTGGATGTATACAACCAGTCAGTGCATACCACCTTGGTATATGCTGTCTATAAGCCCAAAGAACTAACACTCATTTCCTAACCAAAGACTGATTTTCTTTAACTCAACAGTACATCTTAGAACAGAAACGCTCTGCTGACCAGTAGAGTTTACCCAGTACAAGGCCAAACCTTATTACAGTGATAATATATGTAGGAGTTAGGCCTTCAAATGTGCCTAGCAAACAGTGTACACACAATTGGTTCTTAGAACTAAGGTTGTATTGTGCTTTCCTTCCTTTTATCTCATCCTTTACTGCCCTTCAATTTAGCAGTTACCTTCCTTCAGAAGCTGGGAATGGGGGAGAAGGCATCATACACTACGCTGTCTACATATAGACTACATACAGCTATGCATTCAATAGGCACTTGATAAATATTACTGGCTTACTTCTAATTGGCTGGCTGTTGAGAGAAATGGGCATTAACTGAGAATTATGTGAAAAATATTAAAACACACACAAGTGTTTTCTTTCTTAGAGAAAGGTTTTAGATAATTTGGAAAAAATCCTCTAAGGGATGAGTTGCTTTCTAATCCTGTCAGTTGTGAGTTTGAGAAAGGGAAGGTAGCCAGACCGTTCTGGTTGAGAAGGTGAGTACTGAAGCAGATGACATCTCCGACAAAGGTAAGCTTGGTGTCTGGCTCAATGGCATGCTCTACAGCAACAGGAATATAATCTGCCATGCCTGGATGTCTCCGGTCCCAGAGCCCCACAAGTGTCACCCCTCTGTTCACAGCCTGGGCCATGTAAGTATAGTTCCTTTTCCCTGGTCCAATAAGCAGCAGGTCATCTCTGAAAGTACATGAAAGGTTTACATGAAAGGTAGAAATCTCTGAAAAGAGACAATAGTTAGAAAACAGTTCTGGGGGCTGACCCTATCACAACATTTATATTCCACAGCTCAAAAGTTCAGAAGGAATTCTACAATGGAGAGTAAGCAACTAGGAGCCAGGAATCAGATCTATTTACCTTCTTATATATAGTGCCCAGTAAGGCTTTTTTTTTTTTTAATGAAAAAGATTGTTTTTCCAGCATGTTATTTTGATAGTAATGCTCCAGTTAGCTCCCTATGGGAGCTTTCTGTAAACTAGGACTTGACAGATTCAAAACATCCTGAAATTCTTTTTCATTGAACAACTAATACCATTCTGGTCTTTTCCCCATCTCAATGAAAGAAAGATGGATGCCAAGTGCAGAACGCGAGAGGAATTTACTGGAGCTGCTATATAATACGAGTCTAATCTGCAAGATACCTACCACAGTATCAGCACCATTCCTTTGACTTCCATACCTGTTCAGAGCCAGATAAAGCTGGGTATTGTGTGTGTGGAATTTCTCTCCGATGCTATTATAAAACTGAACAATGAAGGTGAGAGACATGCCCAAGGGAAAGGCTGATAGGGTCTTTCCTTGGGCTGTGTATAGCTTGGGTTGGCTGCTCATTCGCAGGTATGTCACTGGTGCTACCTGTGCGAGACAAAAACCCACTGGTACAGTAAAGGATGTGTTGGAGAAGAGCTGTGGCCATATTCTGAGATTTATAATCAATGATAAAAATGATGTTCCTCTTTTGTAGGAAACAGCTCTTGTTTTGAGATGACTTAATTCAGAGTGAAAAAGAAATGTGACAGTACAGGAAATGGCTTTTTAATTACTGAAGCTGTGGGAATGTTAAGAGAAGCTGGAGCTTTTTGAGGAAAGGACCGCAATTCATCTATTTTGTACAGAGTGTTTAATATTTATTATCATTTATTTTTTATTTTGTTATTAGCTTATCTTTTATTTTTTTAATTCTTTCTTTATTCTCTCCAAAGCCCCCCAGTACATAGTTGTAGGCCCTTCTGGTTGAGCTATGTGGGACGCCACCTCAGCATGGCTTGATGAGTGGTGCCATGTCCATGCCCAGGATCTGAACTGGTGAAACCCTGGGCCGCTGAAGGGGGGCCTGTGAACTTTACCACTCAGCCACGGGTCCAGCCCTAATATTTATTATTAAATAATTGATCATTTATCAAAAATATTATAGATTGTGTTTTCACACTGCAAGAGATAAGCTATGATACAGTAAGAGAAGTCCAGTTTTGAATCCTAGCTTCATCATTTCTTCACTTCATTTAACCATTCTAGAGCTCAGATTTCTTATCAGTTTAATAAGGATAATAATGCCTGCCTCATAGGGTTTTTGTGGTAGTTGAAAGAGTTAATATACACAAAAGGACCAACATAGTGACTGGAACATACCAGGTGTTTAATGCCTAAAAATTTTTTCTTTTTTTTTTGTGTTAGACTAACTTACCTCTAAAGTGTCTTCTAATTTTTAATTTTTTATTCTAATAACAAAGCCTAATATTGATAGTAATAGTTCTACAGTTATCCCACACCAAGCCTTTTACCAAAGCTTCTCAGAAGACAATCATACCAATTTGAAGCTAATCCCTTTTATAACAAGGACTCTAAAGTCCACTTTAATTTTGTGGTTTATAACCATTTCAAGATTGTCCTCTTATCTTACAGTTCATTTCTGACTTCCAGAGAAATTTCTAGTTCTTGAAAAAGGAAATCTGCCTGTTAAGGCCATGGTATTCCTTTTATTTTTTTTGAGTAAGGTTCTGAACTCACCTGAACCCCAGTTATGGTTGTTTGGTTGACTCCAAAAGGTTCTATAGAAGTAACTTCCAACACAGCAGTACCTGCAATGGAACCAGCTTTCAGGAGCCCTTCACCATCCTCCTCAATGACGGATGAATTAGGGAAACACTTGAGAACACGGGAACTCACAAAGGCGGCCCCTTCCCTAGGGAACAAATGGAGCAAGTGGCATCTCTTGGGGTCTCTGTTTGACCAGAAAGAAAGGAGTAGAGGTTACCAGGATCACTGTTAGAGGCTGTTCTCTGAAGAAACTGCTTGCCATTCTCCATGTCGTGTGCTTATTTGTTCCTCAGGTAAAAGTCTGCCTTTGGATTATGCTTATCTCTTTAAAAATCAAATCCTGTTACACATTTATCATTAAAAAATTATTTGGCCAAAAGAATTGAAAACAGATTTTCAAACAAATACTTGTACATGAATGTTCATAGAAACACTATTCACAATAGCTAAAAGGTGAAAACAACACAAATGTCTATCAACTGATGAATGGATAAACAAAATGTGTTATAGCCATACAATGGAATATTATTCAGTCATAAAAAGGAATGAAGTACTGATACATGCTACATCACAGATGAACCTCAAAAACATTATCTAACTGAAAGAAGCCAACACAAAAGATCACATATTGTATGATTCCATTTATATGAAGTATACAGAATAGTTAAATTCATAGAAACAGCTTATTAGTGGCTGCCAGGGACTGAGAGGAAGATAGAAGGATGAGAGAAAGATGAGCTGCTTAATGGATTTGGGTCTCCTTT
This sequence comes from Equus przewalskii, assembly GCF_037783145.1. Classification (NCBI taxonomy): domain Eukaryota; kingdom Metazoa; phylum Chordata; class Mammalia; order Perissodactyla; family Equidae; genus Equus; species Equus przewalskii. The sequence continues at coordinate 1,128,987 of NW_027228747.1, read as the reverse complement.
AGTGGTAATGAAAATGTTTTGGAACTAGATAGAGGTGATGGTTGTACAATATTGTGAATGAAAAAAATGCCACTTTAAGTACACTTAAAATAGTTAATTTTATGTTATATAAATTTCACCTCAGCTGAAAAAAAATTGTGGGTTAGAAAAATCACCTAGAAGGCAATAGTTCTTTCCATGTGCAATGTTTTACTGAGGGTAAAGTTGGAACCTGGCCTGCCCTTCTCCATTCTCCTCACCTGTTGGTATGGAGTTTGAGCTGAGAATTCATGGGCATCAGAATTTGCTGAGGTTGGCACTCTTGATAGAATAGTTGGAGTTTTTCAAACACCTATAATGAGAAGTAATGTTTTTCTCATTTCTGGAAAAGACAAATGCTGACCTGTACTCACATGAAAAACTACAAATCAACAGGCTGCCTATCTTCAATTGAGCCTACTGTTCCATAGTATTTCTTTCCAAAATGAGGCAGGCAATTAAAACAAACCTAGATATTCTAGAATATATAACCTAATAGTAGCCCTACCTCTGACCACAAGGGACTGGGCATGTGACAAAGTTTACACTTACCACATCCTCTGTAATACTTAGATATTAAGTATAAAATAATTTTGAATTTTCTAATTTTAGCTCTGATAACCTGAAAAGAGATTTGAGAACAAAGAACCTATAATATTAAATTAGTAAAGGACACTATTCAGTGACTCCTAGTGAAGTGTTCTTTCCTCTACCCCTCACTGACTCAGAGAACGAAAACCAAAATAAAGGAGAAAAAAAGAAAAAAATAAGTCCCATATTCAGAGGTAGAGGAACATTTTGCCCCACACAAATGATAAATTTTTCTTTTGAATTCTAAAAAACATTAGGGCCATTTAGCTTTCAGCCTGAGGACATCTGTAGAAATTATTCATACTCTTACACCTTACCAGAAGTTAGGATTAGATTTCAATCTACCTACGAATATAGTTAAGTATCATAATATCTATGTTAGGCAGAATGGCTCAGAAATTCATCCCTCTTTAGTTATTGTGGTGTTCATATCCTACGCTCATTGTGTAGGGAGTTGAGAGGAGTGCATGTGCTATAGTTTCTAATGTCAATACTTATAAAGAGGCAATTAGCAGGAATGACAAAGATCTAGAAACTATAAATCTGTTCCAGGGATCCCTCTAGCAATTTCTCTATTAGGACTAAGCTCTTCATGGATAATAAGAGACTATATACCTCCTTGATATACAAAAATAAGACTTAGGTTTGGACCTTACCAGGATCTGAACTTCATGAGATAGTTCCAACAAATTCCCCTCAAACTGCCCAGAGGAACTATTCATATGGCGGACAGTGACTTTGATACTGGTCCGGCCAGCTGCTTTTGTGTGGACAACCATGGCAAAGTTATTCTCTGCTGGGAGCTGTAGAAAAACCTAGATAGTGAGGGGATGGATTAAGAAATATTCATGAATAAACACTGTGCCCTTCCCTCTTTGCTATAACAATAAGGACAATGAGTCTTGGAAATCTAGAAGCTACCTAGAAGAACTATACTTTCAGGGCTTATTTTCATGGTTATTTCTTTTCATATTCCCAGCACCACAGTCACCCCTGAAGTAAACCTCTGCTTGCAGTGCTCAACAAATTCGGGCAATCTGGTAAGATTCTTATGCTATCTCGAAGACAATTCATTGATAGGAGAAGAATGGAAATGAAGGAAAGGGTTTGTAAACTGGGTTCAGACAGTAGAACTTGAGATGGGAGAGAAGGGAGACAATCTACTGCTGGAGTTCAGAGTGGTAGCAGGGAAGGAAAAGGACAAGAAGGGGAAGCTTCTATTTTAGGACTATGCTAAAACTGGCTCATTATCTCCCCACTTGCTTCACTCACCATTCTAGTCTGGACTGGATAAGGATTAGACCTGGACAAATTTCTGGTAATAGGGAAGGTAGAGCCAACACTAAAGCAAATGTTGAAGTAGGCACCTGCCTACCTTTTGGGGACTCACTTCATGTCCTATCTCCCCTGCCTTCTTGCTGTCCAGAGTCCTCAAGATCTTCCTTCTAGCTCTCTTGTCTCACATAGAGTCCCAAGTTCCAATATCACCTTTCCCTCCTCCCCTACATAAAAATTCCCATTTCCTTTGTGGAATCTCAACAGATCTCAATCAGTTATCTGGAAGAAAGTCTTATGCTAAAGAACGAGTGGTTTATAATTGCTTAAGCCAAGTGAATCTCTAAATGGTGACATGACAGTGAAGGAAATCTACCTTGTGGGGCATTGGAGACCTTTCTATTGCCTATTTCATAGCCCAGTTTGCCTATGCGGGGTCTGAGGCAGAAGAAAATCTTTGTATAGCTCTCAATCATTTCTTCTGCTAGAGAAAAGAGTGATGTTTTAGGGAAGAAAATAGAGGAAAGGAGAAGTACAACAGATGCTAAGGCTGAAGCCATCCCCTGCTTTCACATAATCTCTATTTGCTATTCAAGACAAAAAGCCAAATCCCTCTGCAGAACTCCAAACTAAGTACAGTTCCATTGCTCCTCACTTCCAAGTATAACTAGGCTCTGCCCATGACAGATAGGAGACCCGACCATCAGAGTTTCCCTAGATTATAGATCTAGGATATTTTTAGAAATATTGCAAATATATATTTTTTACTTTTTCTAGACCTTTCCTCTTTGCTTTTTCGCTGGCTCTAGAAATACCCTACTGATTCTAGCTCCTGTAACTGCTCTGTTCTCTCCCAAGGTCTAATTCTTTGTTCTTGTGGGCACTGAGTTGTGACCTACTGGGTACCTTGGCGTCAGGTTCCTACTTCCTAAGGTAAAGCCCAGACTACTTTATCCATGTCTGCCGCTGTCCCCAGACCACCTCGGGTGGGTTCCATCAAACTGATGATCAGGTAAAAACATCAATCTGATGATTAGGTAAAGTTTGTCTTGTAGCATCCATCTTTCTTTTTTTTTCTTTTTCAGGCTTCAGAGTAAGGTTTAATGTTATGTGTATTAAAACATCAAAGCTATTTTCAGTAATAAAAGGACTTAGGTTGCACTGTGGCTTTCCCCCATGTCCATCCTGAGGGTTTCAGCCACTGCAGATGAAGCAGGTGTTGAATTGGGAGGAGCCGGCACGACCAAAGGGAACCATGGAGGAGCAATTTAATTAAGTCCTTCTTAAGTCTGCCATTGATATATGGCACTCAGTCAGAATCAGCTGCCAGTTGGTGGCCCACACCAGCCCCACGGCATCCACAGCACCCCACATGCTCACAGTGGGAATCCAGTTCTCCCCAAGCTCCCAGTACCTCAGGCCCAGAAATATCCTCAGCATCCACCTTTCTTACTGTTTTTTTTTTTTATTTTATTTTTTGGCACCTAAGCTAACATCTGTTGCCAATCTTCCTTTTTCTTTTCTTCTTCTCCCCAAAGTCCCCCAGTACATAGTTGTATATTCCAGTTGTAGGTCCTTCTGGTTGTGCTATGTAGGATGCCACTTCAGCATGGCCTGACGAGCAGTACCCTGTCCACGCCCAGGATCTGAACTGGTGAAACCCTGGGCTGCCGAGGCAGAGCATGCGAACTTAATGACTCGGCCAAGGGGCGGGCCCCTACCTTTCTTACTGTTAATGTCAACTGCCCATCATGCAGCACAAACATGATTATTAACATAATTAAGTGTGTCTGAACATGTTAAAAGATTATTTTACATATTTAAACTCTGTGTATATATACTTTATGTTCATAATGTGTTACTCGTGTAACATAGTCATCTGCTCACAAATACAACAAATACAATAGTAAAGGAAACATTGCTTTCAAGAGCTCTTTCCAGCAAAGTATATTAAAAATCATATAGTGTTATCTGAGTACTCAAATTTGAATTCCAGGTATGATTTGCAGGTTTCTAGTGTTCACAGAACAATAGGAAAAAGAGATAATAATATTGTGTAGTTTAGAAAGTGAGTCAATCTAAAACTTATGATGAAATAAAATAAATTTAATATCAAGATCCCTAAGGTAATATAATAAACAAAAAAATTCATACCTCTGAATGCCTGGGCACCAGATCCAATACATCCCTTTTGCTCATGGACCAGTGGAATGTGAGCCCAGGGTTGGCATTGCTGAAGGAGAAAGGGGTCTGGGTACTGGTCACTCCCATGACATAAACTGGCATCTGAAAAGAAAAAGTGGTTTTGTGCTTTATATCCTGCCCAGCTGGCATTATAAAAATAATGAACTCAGAACAGAGTCATCATACTGACCTCAGTAGCTGTGATGAGTCGAGTTGCAGCTGCAAGGATCCTAACAGCCCTTAGCTGAACAACTTCAATCTGCACTTCATCCTGCTCAATAGGGTGGAGAGCAAGCTTAGACTAGGAGGGAGTGTGTCAGGTGGACAGACGGCTTATGATACATAGTTTGTTTGTTGTTGTTTGGGGCATTCAACAACAACGAAGTACCATAGATATGTTTGTTTTTGTTCTTTACATAATTCCTTAAGGATAGGGACTATGTCTTATAGCAATGCCAAGTACTCTGTGGGTTTTTCACTAAAGATTACGTATTTCCAATGCCTGGTTAGGAGCATGCCAAATGAGGGGACTGAAAGGGTTTTCCTGGGCTGCTAACACTCTCCTCATCACCACTCCTTCCCCCACCTCCCAGTATGGTTCCCAGAAGGAAGAAGAGAAGCAGAGCAGAACAAAGAATCAATACCTGGGAAAACACAATGACTTTGCCAGTATCTTCATCTACTGTCTGGATGGTACCATGGACCACAGCTGTGCCAACCACCTTCCCTGTAACTTGCCCCCTCCTATTAACAACAGCCACTGTCTGGTTACTGATGGAGAAGTGAATGATAGATTGGGGCTGGGGGCCACCTTCGGATATTACCTGGAATTTAAACATACTGGTGAATGCCTGGAGAATGGGTAGAAGTCACATCTCTTTTCCCAACATTCTGTCCAAGCAACTTGACTTCATCTTCCCCCACTTCCTAACCAGCATATCCCATATAAACTCAAATGCAGAAGAAATGGAAATGCTACAAATATCCACAGGATTCCAAGAGGTAGTTTGTACCACATTCAGCATGGAATAGGGAAAATAGTAATTTTGTTCTTTATCAGATCCTGTTGAACTTGGCTGGGAACAGACAAGAGGAGGCCAGTAAGAAGAGGTGTGTGTGTGTTGGGGTGGGACAGAGGTAGAATGAGGAGAAAGGGTAAATCTTATTTTTCTGTCTTTAAGATCACCTGCATCATGTTAGTTGGAATCAGTGTCACTTTCTCTGGAACAAGTCTGAATGGAGGAAACACCTTGAAGGAGAAAACCAAAAGGACAACAGTGACTAACTAATTGATTTCATAACAAATGATCCTGCAGCTTATTCTAAGGAAAAAAATCCTAATTATGTAAAATGAAGTTATATACAAAGACATGTAGTTTATTTTATTTATAAATACAAATTTTAGGGGGCCGGCCTGGTGGCACAGCGGTTAAGTGCACACATTCCGCTTCAGTGGTCCAGGGTCCGCCGGTTCGGATCCCGAGTGTGGACATGGCACCACTCATCAAGCCATGCTGTGGTAGGTGTCCCTCATATAAAGTAGAGGAAGGTGGGCATGGATGTTAGCTCAGGGCCAGTCTTCCTCAGCCAAAAAGAGGAGGATTGGCAGCAGATGTTAGCTCAGGGCTGATCTTCCTCAAAAAAAAAAACAAAACAAATTTTATTTATAATAGCAAAAAATTCTAAATTACTTAAATGAGAATGCTTAAATAAGTTATTACATAACCACTCACCGGAATAAAAGTGGCCATTAAAATTATGTTTACAATTATCTTTGTTTTTCACTTTTTTCAAACATATATAAAAGTAGAGAGAACAGTTAAAAAACTCTCAGGTACCTATTACCCAGCTTCAACAACTTTCAACACATGGCCAACAATTAGCTTTTAATGACATAAGAAAATACTTTTGATATAAGATTAAGATGAAAAAAGCAGTATGATTCATCCATGTTAAAATATGCATTGGGAAAAAAAGTGAAGGAAATACACTGAAATCTTAATAATACTTGCCTCTAAGTAGTAGAATTAAAGGCTGTTTTCATTATGCATCTTTACATTTTTTTGTGCTTTCCAAATTTTCTACAAGAAGTGTATTACTTTTTTTTTTTTTTTTTAAAGATTTTATTTTTCCTTTTTCTCCCCAAAGCCCCCCGGTACATAGTTGTATATTCTTCGTTGTGGGTCCTTCTGGTTGTGGCATGTGGGACGCTGCCTCAGCGTGGTTTGATGAGCAGTGCCATGTCCGCGCCCAGGATTCGAACCAACGAAACACTGGGCCGCCTGCAGCGGAGCGCGCGAACTTAACCACTCGGCCACGGGGCCAGCCCCTACTTTTTTTTTAAAAGATTTTACTTTTCCTTTTTCTCCCCAAAGCCCCCCGGTACACAGTTGTATAGTTTTAGTTTGAGTCCTTCTAGTTGTGGTATGTGGGATACTGCCTCAGCATAGCTTGACGAGCAGTGCCATGTCTGTGCCCAGGATCAAAAGTGGTAAAACCCCGGGCCACTGAAGCAGAGTGCGCGGATTTAAACACTTGGCCATGGGGCCAGCCCAGAAGTGTATTACTTTTACACAGAAAAACAAAAACCAAAACCAAATTACGTATTGTTGCAAGAGTTAGACAACTATCAGTTTTTTCAGTCAAATGATTTTCAACTTGTGAAAACTAAACAGAAAAAGATAAATAATGCCAAATAACATGAAGTATGAATTTTGGATGAGATAATTTCCTTACTTCGATTTGCCGAGGAGCTGATGTGAATTTTCTCCCCATCTTGTCCCTGGCAATGGCCACAAGTGTGGATTGCCCAATAGCGACAGCTCGAAGGATATAATTTTCAGAGTATTCGTCCTGTTCCTCCATTAGCCTGCAATGAATGAGAAAGTTTTTAGGTGAGAAAGAGTTGAGGTTTTTTGTTGTTGTTGCTGTTTTTGTGAGGAAGATTGGCCCTGAGCTAACATCTGTTGCCAATCTTCCCCTTTTTGCTTGAGGAAGATTGTCCATGAGCTAACATTCATGCCAATTTTCCTCTATTTTGTATGTGGGATGCTGCCACAGCATGGCTTGATGAGTGTGTGTAGGTCCCCACCCAGGATCCGAACCTGTGAACCCTGGGCTGCCAAAGCAAAGTGCACAAACCTAACCACTACGCTACTGGGCTGGCCCAAGATTTAGTTTTAAGAGTGGTCAGTTATGCATTTTTTTAAGATGCTTAATATTTTTGGCTCATTTTAACTCTGGTTATAGGGAACTGCCAGAAAATGAATTTCCAGAGTCAAGACAAAGTTCATGGCAATGGCAGGAAGCTCCTGAAGGGCAAAAATTTGTTCTAAGGCTCCAAAGTAGCAATGTAAATATAGACTGGCAAAATTGCAAACACTAAACTCCCTTGGAATTCCTGTATTTCCCCTTTCACAGAGGGGAATACCAGTGCCTCTGCTTCTAAATGGATTTTTGAAGGTCTTCTAGCCTGAAGCACCCTCAAAGGATATCATCCAAGAAGAAGTTTCATAAAATGGAAATATTAATGAGACACATGATTATAGCCTGAAAACAAGATATCTTGGGTGATCTGGAAGGGGTATTTTGTAGAGAGCTGAATATGGGAAGAGAGTATGGGCTGAAAGGTACTGTGACAAAAAAGTGAAGAAGAAAGTCTGAAATAACCTAAGAGAGAGCTGACTAGGCTACCAGGAGGGAGATTCTCATGCTATTAAGCATGGGGAGAAAGAAGTACTGAAATGGTACTCACGTCAGGGTGACGATGGCAGAAGCCAACTGTAGTTTGAGCTCCATGTTTCTGAAATATTTATTTTGGAATGGGTGTTTGGAAGAGCCAAGAACCCTCACAGTTACTAACACAGTTTTACCTATTTCAACCTAGTAGTTAAAAAAAAAAGTAATTTTAGTAGAGGTGTCTCATTCGCCAAGGACAGTCTAACTCTTAGAGGGTGGCAAACTTTTATTCATGCTAAATGTTCCTGGTCAGTCTTTGATCAGATAAGCCTAATCTATGTGTACTCTTTTAAGTTGTTCTTTAACACTCTATTTTCTTCATCATGTTCAATGTTGGAATGTTGTTCTTTAAGGGCAAGCATTTCCATTAACATTACCAAAGGTCCTGGTATACATACACAGTAGCTGAGCAGAGACTATATTAAGTGATGCTAGATAGTGAGAATGAGGCCTGCTTCATTTATGAGATAAAGCAAACATCTCTCACCTTATCAATCAGATCGAGCTCCAGCTCTTGTATGTCTGACACCCTGAGGTGAGCCATTGCTGGACCCAAGAAAGCCAAGCACAGATCATAGACCTCCAAGGCGAGAAATCCAGGATGTACAGGAACTAACTAGAAAGAAGAAGATGGTAGCTGGGTAGAGAAGCAAACATGCTCCAAACATACTCACAGCAACTATTTTCATCCAAAGCGGAAAATACAGTATATTACTGCCTTCTTGATGGGAACTCTGAGAAATGACATTATGTGTCTTAGGTATAGCACAATATGTACCCTTAATGTGATGTTTCAGTTAATAGCAAAATATGTACCCTTAACAAATATTAACTGATAAAGAGCAGAATTTAAGTTGATTGAATTCAAGCAGAATCCAACATACATATCCAGCTTCTTAATTATGAACAGGGAAAGGATTTCATGAAGAAAACCAACCCCATTTATGTTGCAATCAACAGTGGAGAGAGAAAGTACTGAGTGGACTAATACTTTGTTTTTCATTCTTGCATTATAGCTCCTGCACAACTGCATGTTTTTCCATATAGTGCCTCAATCTCGCCTTTTAAAAACAAACATTACAACTAAGGTAAGTTAAATTCCTTTGAGCTCTTAGAAGGAAAGGAAATATATACATAGTTGATGTAAGGTATTATTTTATTGCTACAAGTCAACTAAAAGCAAATCACTTGGCATATGGACTATAGAGTCAGTTAATATTTTGAGTTGTTATATCCTGGCTGAAAACACCATACGCTCAGGTTATAAAGTCAACAGTACATCTAAGTATTCATATAGTTCTGTGCTGTGAAATTTACAGAAATGAACCTTCGTTTAATGGAAATTTTATAAATAGATGTCTCCTACACTGTCAGCTCAACCAGAACCAAAAATTGCCCAGTAATTTAGCTAGTTACAGAAAAAAACCTCTCGTTCAAAAAAAAAAGAGGCAAATGTTACTTTTGTAACAAGTTTGAGACATACAATGGAATTTTTCCAATCATTCTGCTAAGAATGAGTTTTTACCAGAGATTATCAGTCTGGGAATATTTCTAGAACTCACCTGGACAGAGCTTTCTGCTTCCAGGTAAGTAATAGTGACAATGTCCTGCTTACTGCTGTTGACTAAAAAATAACCAGATCCTTCCACAAGGCTAAATATTTCCTAAGGAAAAATCAGACAAACAATATTCCATTCCCTCTGGGTTATAAATAATTCAAAGAAAACAACTTTTACCTACCTAAGAAAGAGTATGGGATGAAAAGATTAAGGTCAATGGACCAAAGACAAAATATTATTAAAGTATAAGTCCTAAGGATATTGCAGCTAATTATTATATATACATTATATATGTGTATCAGTGATTTTCAACATATAAGTGAGCTTTTTTATTTCTATACTGTTAATTTTAATAACCTCGTACTCTCCCTTCCAATATGATTCCATTTAACTAGACCTATACAGCTTCTACCTTCACATCAGGATGGTTATAGATGGTGGCATTCTCAGGCAATACAGTTACATCATCCACCAGGAGCAGCTCCACAGCTGCAGATCTGGGCAAGTTGAAAAGTTCCTAGAAATGTAATAAGAACCACAAAGGTGAATATAAACTTTTAATTCCTCAGCTTAGTGAGAGAAGATGCCAGTACTGTTTTAAGTGCAAAGGTAACAGAATCATAGAGATGTGCAGTTCTCAGATTTACATCAGTTATAGATGACTCTTAAAGAAGAGCCTTAAATTTCAGTTATTTAATTTACATTTCTTATATAACAAGCTCTACTTACCTTTGGACTTTTCTTCTCTGAATAGCCCACAAAATTAACTCCAATGAGTACGGTTCCTTTTAACTGATGTACTTTAAGTATCTGATGACCTGCAGACGTGCAGAAAAATATCCTGTGAGAAACAGTGACATGTAGAATACAAAAGTGTCTCCAGAAAACCAAATTCTGCCTTAATTTTTACCAACTAGTGATTTATTGCAGGAGGAAAAAAAAACTGAATGGGGAAATACACAAGAAACAAAAAACTGGGTTTTTGTGCTGACTCTGCCACTATATTTCTGCGTGACCCTGGGCAACCACTTTATTTCTCAGTTCCTATATTAAATGAGGGATTGGGCCAGGCAAAATCTAAATTTCTTTCCAGCTCCCTTGGTCTGTGAGTCCAAACACAGGCTGACAACAGTGTATGGGGAAGTTTTTGTTTGATTTAAAAATGGCAGTGAGAACAAGGAGATAGTCCTTTCGAACCTTTCACTCTTCTAAACTGTTTTGTACATGTAAATATATCAGTCCCTTATTCAGAAATTTTAAATGGCTATTCCTTATTAGAGCAATTCAAACTCCTTAAACTAGTATTTGAAGTCTTCCATAATCTGACTGCTTTACCCATTCATTCTTTTTTCTATCTTTCTTTTTTTAAATTTAAGACAAATCTGCAACTTAGATCAATTTTTTTTTTTTTTGAGGAAGATTAGCCCTGCTAATATCTTCAGCCAATCGTCCTCTTTTTGCTAAGGAAGACTGGCCCTGAGCTAACATCCGTGCCCATCTTCCTCTACTTTATATGTGGGATGCCTACCACAGCATGGCTTGCCAAGCGGTGCCATGTCTGAATCCGGGATCCAAACCGGCAAACCCCAGGCCGCCAAAGTGGAATGTGTGCACTTAACCGCTGTGCCACTGGGCCGGCCCCAGGTCAATTCTTATTTTATTCTCAACACATGATCATGACTAAATCTGTGTAGCGTTTTCTCATGATGCTACATCCATCCATTCATTCATTCAATAAAGATTTATTGAGGGCCTGCTATATGCTGGGTACTATGCCAGGTAATTAGGATACAGAGAGGAAGAAGTAGGAAACACAATCCTTGCCTTCAAAGAAACCCACAGCTTAGTACGGCGACTAAGAGGCAAACCAACCCCTGCAATACAGTGTGATAAGTGCTGTTACAGAAGTATGTACAGAGCACATATATATAGAGTATATAAGAGCACAAAGAAGGAATATTTTCCTTAGATTGAGAATAGAGAGGGACAGAAAACTCCCAGATCACTAGAGGAAGATTTCAGCCCAGTGAAGATATGAGAAAAGAGAACATACAACATACGCAATGGAAAGAGGTGTGACAAGCTTTGTCATAGCTATGGATCTAAAGTTGTTGACTGTGAGAAAAATGTAGGGTATATGTGGGTGGTAATAAGAGGTGAAGCCAAAGAAGTAGGCAGGGGTTGGTATGTTAAGCTGCAACATACGAATTTTATCCTGGAAGAAACGGACTCCCTGAAGACAATATGGTGACAGTAAAGTCAGTTGTGAAGAGTATAGGCTTTGCTGTCACAGAGCTTGCTGCTGCATCTATTTACTGTTGTAATCTCAGGGCCTAAAACTGTAGCTAGAATATAGTAAGAACTCAATAAGCATGTAATGAATGAGTAAATTTACATAATGGGGATAACAAGGTTACTCTCTCATGGTTGTTACGAGGATTACATGAGAAAACGTACATAAAGTTTTTAGTGCAGTGCCTCGCATGTCATAAGAGCTGAGTAAATAATAGCCCAAAAAACAATTTTAAGAGAGAGATTCAGATTTGTACTTTAGAAAGATCATTCCGGACAGTAGTGTGAACGATGGATTAGAGAGTAGCAGATACACAATGAGATCAGTTAGGAGGCTACTCAGTAATTAATCAGCAACTGGTAATGCAGGATAGAGGTAATAAGGACACTAGTGATGGACTTAGAGAGGAAGGGATGAAACCAAAAAATATTTAGAAGATAACATTGATGGTATCTGGTGATTGACTGGTATAGGGTATAAGGAGCATCTCTTTCTTCTCCATCATTTTTTACACTAACTGTATCATACTATTTGTATTATAGTGTTATAGTATTATACACATATTAGTATTATGTTGTCAAGTTCTGTAGCAAAGCTCTTAAACTTGCTCTGAGTGTAAGCTCCTTGTGGGCAAGGAAAAGGTTAAACCTTATTCCTCCTTCTCTAGTGTTTCTTATTTCATTCAATGGTTATACCATCCATCTAAACGCTCATGCCAAAAACCTAAAAGTTAGCCTTTGTACCACTTTCTTCTTCACCTTTGGGATGGATCTGTGATAGACTGTTATATTAATGGCCCGCAGTGAATCATGCCTGCTGGTATCCATGCCCTTGAGTGGTCCTTGCCTACCTTGACTAGTTTTGGTCGGTGACTAGCTTCAGTGAATGGGACATCAGCAAATGTGATACAAGCAGAGGACTGATGAGCGACTGCACATGAGGGCTTGTTGCCCTCTTAGAATTTCATCTAGTGCCTCTTGCCCCATCTCTAAGTTAGTCTCACTTGCCTTATTCAGCTCATCCTTTCTATTTCCTCTTTCCACCATCTCGTCAGGTCTTGGTGTAAACATTACTTTCTTAGCATAGCCTTCTCTGTTCTAAACTAGGTTAGGTTCTCCTGTTATAAGCTCTTTTTTTTTTTTTTCTTCTTTTTTTTTCTTTTTTTTTAAAAGATTTTATTTTTTCCTTTTTCTCCCCAAAGCCCCCGGTACATAGTTGTATATTCTTAGTTGTGGGTTCTTCTAGTTGTGGTATGTGGGACGCTGCCTCAGCGTGGTCTGATGAGCAGTGCCATGTCCGCACCCAGGATTCGAACTAACGAAACACTGGGCCGCCTGCACCGCAGCGCGCGAACTTAACCACTCGGCCACGGGGCCAGCCCCACCCTGTTATAAGCTCTTAAAGCACCTCATATTTGCCCTTCAAAACACCTAATAAAGTTGTAATATTTGAAGTCTGGCCTCCCCAAATAGATTGTAAGTCTATGAGAGCAGAGACTATGCTTATCTCACTTACCATTATATCTCCAAGTGCCTAGCAGAGGGCCTTAAATGCAGTAGCCATTCAACAAATATTTTTCTAATACCTGAGTAATATTTCCATAGTATTAGGCAAATAATAGGCAAGCAATACATTGACAAATTATTTTTTCTATGTTCTTGTGAGAAGTGTTGAATCTTAGGCTCGAGTTTTGCAAACAAGGAAGTTTACCTTTACATTTTCTAAAAAATACAAAGATCAAATACAAATGGTGAGAAATGATAAAATCCGAAATAAAGCATAACCCATAAGGAAATACTTAGTGCAGAATTGTTTAGCAGGTATATGAAAGGATTTGTAAATTTTCACAGTACCATGTAGCCAGGACTGCCCACTGCCATCATCCTTTGCTACCATCTTCACTGAATTATAATTTTCAAAATGAGCTAGTGTTTCATTTGAGGATTTCCATTCTAGCATTAGTGAACTGAAATTATCAAACTTTCTCCTGTGTTGATCAAACACTGCCAGTTCCAGGACTGTGTCCCTCAGGCTTGATACAGGAATCTGCATTAAAATAAAAAGAAAGAAAAGAAAAGAAATAAACAACAGCTTAAGAGGCAGTAAGATATCCCTGAAGCTAGGGATCATGTTTTCTCCCAGTCTTTTTTCTTTAACAATTTTCAAACCTGCACATATGTTGAAAGAATAGTATAAAGAATACCTATACATACTTCATCTGGATTCACCATTTGCTTTCTGTATCTCTCCCTCCACTTTCCTACCCTCTGTGTGTCTTTTCTTTTTTTGTCAAATGATGTAGGCATCACGTCACTTTACCCTTAAATATTTCAGCATGCATTTCCTAAGAATGAGAACATTCTCCTAAGTAACAAAAACAATATTAACACACATAAGAATATTAACATTAATTCTGTGTCATCTATTTTACTTACTTACTTAATTAATTTTTTCCTTTTTCTCCCCAAAGTGCCCCTGGTACATAGTTGTATATTTTTAGTTGTGGGTACTTCTAGTTGTGGCATGTGGGATGCTGCCTCAGCATGGCTTGATGAGTGGTGCCATGTCTGCACCCAGGATCCGAACCAGCAAAACCCAGGGCCGCCAAAGAGAGCACACAAACTTAACCACTCGGCCACGGGACCAGCCCCTATGTCATCTATTACACAGTCAATATTTCAATTTCCCCAAATGTCCCCAAAATATCTTTTATACTTGTTTTTTATTTTTGATCTAGATTTGATCTTTTATTTATTTATTTTTTTTGGTGAGGAAGATTGGCCATGAGCAATCATCTGTTGCCAATCTTCCTCTTTTTGCTTGAGGAAGATTGTCTCTGAGCTAACATCTGTGCCAATCTTCCTCCATTTTGTATGTGGGACGCCTCCACAGTATGCCTTGGTGAGTGGTGTATAGGTCCGTGCTGGGAATCCAAACCTTCAAACCCTGGGCTGCTGAAGCAGAGCACATGAACTTAGCAATTATGCCACTAGGCTGGCTCTATGTTTTTTTTTTTTTGCAGGGGAAGCTTCACTCTAAGCTAACATCCTCCTTTTTTCTTCCTTTTTCCCCCTCAAAGCCCCAGCACATTGTTGTGTATAGCTGTGAGTTCTTCTGGTTCTTGTATGTGAGCTGCTGCCACAGCATGGCTACTGACAGACAAGTGGTGTGATCCCATGCCCTGAAATTGAACCTGGGCTGCTGAAGTGGAGTGCGCCAAACTTTAACTGCTAGGCCATCAGAGCTGACTCCCAATTTCATTTTTTTTAAAAGAAAAGCTTTTTTTTTCTTTTCCCTTTTTCTCCCCAAAGCCCCCTGGTACATAGTTGTATATTCTTAGTTATGGGTCCTTTTAGCTGTGGCATATGGGATGCTGCCTCAGCATGACTCGATGAGTGGTGCCATGTCCGCGCCCAGGATTCAAACCGCCAAAACACTGGGCTGCCTGCAGCGGAGCATGCGAACTTAACCACTCGACCACGGAGCTGGCCCTGATGTTTTTTAAAGACTGGCACCCTGAGCTAACATCTGTTGCCAATCTTTTTTTTTCTTCTTCTTCTCCCCAAAGCCCCCCAGTACATAGTTGCATATTCTAGTTGTAGGTCCTTCTGGAAACCCTGAGCTGCTGAAGCAGAGCACATGAACTTGACCACTCGGGTATGGGCCCGGCCCCTCAATTTGATCTTGATATATATATATATATATATATATATGTTCTTGGACAGAATGACTAGAATGACTCAACATCATAAAAATTTCAGTTGTTCTGAGTTTATATATAAATTTAACATAATCCCCACAAAAATACCTTGAATTTAAGGAAACCTATTCCCAATCATTATCTGATCACAAAGCTAACCAAGTAGAGACTTTAGTGGCCACAGAGGAGAAAGAATACAGACATTACAGAACTAGTTCAGTAAAGTCAATAAACAAACAAGCATCACTGCAACAGCAACAAAAACCAGTAACAACCACAAAATCTAATGAGGGGAAAAATCTTATCTCAGAATCACTACATTACATTATTTAAAATGTCAAGTTTTCAACAAAAAATTGTTAGAAATGCAAAAAAACAAGAAAGTATACCCTATACACAGGAAAAAAAAGCAGTCAATAGAAACTGTCCCTGAGGATGCCCAGACATTGAACTTACTACAAACAGACTTTTAATCAACTATTTTGTTCAAAGAACTCAAGAAATCCACGTTTAAATAACTAAATAAAAGTAAGAAAATGATATCCCATCATATAGAGAATATCAATAAAGAGATAGAAGTTTTAAAAAAGAACCAAAAAGAAATTCTGAAATTGAAAAGTATAATTGAAATGAAAAATTCACTATAGGAACTCAGCAGCAGATTTGAACAGGCAGAAGAAAGAGAGCTTGAAGATAGGTCAATTTAGATTATCTAGTTTGAAGAACAGAAAGAAAAAAGAATTAAGAAAAATGAATAGCATCAGATACCCATGGGATACCATCTAGTGTTTCAATGTATGCAAAATGGGAGTCCTAGAAAGAGAGGAGAAAGAGAAAAAGAGGAAGAAAGACTATTTGAAGAAATAATGGCTGAAAACTTCCCCAGATTGATGAAAAACACTAATCTAAACATCCAAGAAGCTCAAAGAACTCCACGTAGAATAAATTCAAAGATATTTGCATCTAGGGGCTGGCCCCATGGCTGAGTGGTTAAGCTCGTGTGCTCCACTTTGGCAGCACAGGGTTTCACCAGTTTTGATCCTGGGCATGGACATGGCACAGCTCATCAAGCCATGCTGAGGCGGCACCCCACATGCCACAACTGGAAGGACCCACAACTAAAAATGTGCAACTGGGGGCCAGCTCTGTGGCTGAGTGGTTGGGTTTGCGCGCTCCACTGTGGTGGTCCAGGGTTTCACCGGTTTGAGTCCTGGGTGGGGACATGGCGCTGCTCATCGGGCCATGCTGGGGCAGCGTCCTGCATGCCACAACTAGAAGGACCTGCAACTAAGAATATACAACTATGTAGCAGGGGGATTTGGGGAGAAAAAGGAAAAATAAAATCTTAAAATAAATAAATAAATAAAAATGTGCAACTGTGTACCAGGGGGGCTTTAGGAGAAAAAGGAAAAAATAATATCTTTAAAAAAAAAGCAATTAAAAATATGATATTTGCATCTAGACACATCATAATCAAACTGTCCAAAGTCAAAGAGAAAGACAGAATCATAAAATCAGAAAGAGAGAAGTGATTCGTCACTTATAAGGGGTCCTCCATGAGATAAAACATGGAAACCAGGGTGATGTTAGCATTGTGGCAGAGTGAGCTGTTCCCTTAGTCTCTTCCCCCTAAGTTACAACCAAATGGACATTCATTAACCAACAGAGGATTCCCTATAAAGCACAATAGGACATATGAGAGATCCATGCACCCATATATCTGAACTTGGGGGTACTGGATCCCTGGGAAACAGTGGAAGGATGTGAATGGATACCCTCCCCCTCTCCAGTGGCAGTGATTTAGGTTGCAGGTCCTCACACAGCAGCCAGTACAAGATTATAAGAGGAGGCAGGGGAGCAGGCAGGCCTGCGCATGAATGCTTTCACTTTTAGAGTGCCACCCAGCCTGTGGGAATGCTCCACACTCAGTGGCACAGCTCAGCCACAGTGTTGGTGCCCTCACCAAGTGCAGAAGCCCAGGCAAACTGCCTGTGAGCACAGAGCAGGCACATATGTGCGAAAGAAAGTGCCCACCCCCACCCCGCCTAACGTATCACTTGGCTGGTCCTGGCCAAGGCAGCAGCTCCACATGAGAGCATCTATGCATGTGTGTGTGACCTGGCAAGTGGCTGTAGCCAGGGGGAAAACACACATGAACCCTACTGGCACAACTTCCAGCAGATGCAGCAGGTTCAGAAAACACAGCTCCTGTCGCCCAACAGAGGTGGCAGGTGGAATCTGGGACCTAATACTACCACTATGTATCAGCAAAGGATTACTTCATCAAATACCATGAATAACTACATTAACACTCCAGAGCAGAAGGAAAATGACAAGTCTCCAGAAAGCAATCCCAAACTAACAGAAATTTACAATCTAAATGACAGAGACTTCAAAATAGTTGTCATAAAGAAACTCAATATGCTATAAGAAAACTCAGGAAGACAGTTCAATGAATGTGGAATAAAATTAATGAGCAGAAGGAATTCTTCACCAAAGAGATTGAAACTCTAAAAAAAACCAAAGTTTTGGAGATGAAGAACAAAATGAATGAGATAAAAAAAAAACCCTAGAAACCTTAAAAAATAGTGCTGACATTATGGAGGACAGAATTAGCAATTTAGAGGACAGAAATATAGGAATACTTCAGGTGGAGGAGGAGAGAGAACTAAGACTTAAAAAAGAACGAAGAAACTCTTCAAGAAATATCTGACTCAATTAGGAAATGCAATATAAGGATTATAGGTATTCCAGAGGGAGAATGGAGGGAGAAATGAGCAGACAGCTTGTCCAAAGAAATAATAGCTGAGAACTTCCCAAACCAGGGGAAAGAACTGGACTTACAAGTATAGGAAGCCAATACAACTCCTAATTATATCAATGCAAAAAGACCTTCTCCAAGGGATATAATAGTAAAACTGGCAAAAGTGAATGACAAAGAAAACATATTAAGGGCAGCAAGGCAGAAGGAAACAATCTACAAAAGAACTCCTATCAGGCTTTCAGTTGGTTTCTTGGCAGAAACCTTACAGGCTAGGATTGGAATGATACACTCAAAATACTGAAAGACAAAAACTTTCAGCCAAGAATACTCTATCCAGCTAAACTATCCTTCAGATATGATGGAGAAATAAAAGCTTTCCCAGATAAACAAAAGCTGAGGGAGTTCATTGCCACTAGACCACCCTTACAAGAAGTGAACAAGGATGCCCTCATACATGAAACAAAAAGACAAAAATTTACAAAGCCTGGAGCAAGGAGATAAATAGGCAAAATCAGAAAATTGCAGCTCTCTATCAGAACAGTTAGCAAACAATTAATTATAACATAAAAGATAAAAGGAAAGAAAGCATCAAAAATAACTATAAACACATCATTTTAATCACAAACTCAAAACATAAAACAGAATAATTTCTGACAACAATAACTTAGAAGGGGAAGAGGAGGGGGATGGAACCTGCTTAGGTTAATGGAGATAAGAGGCGACCAGAAAATGAACTATCTCATCTATGAGATCTTTTATGCAAACCTCATGGTAACCACTAAACAAAATATCAGAGCAGAGACACAAACCATAAATAAAGAGAACACTGAGAGAACCATCACAGAAAGCCACCAAACTGAAATGGCAGTCAGAGATACAAGGAAAGAAAAACAAGGGAAATATAGACCAGAAAACAAGGGATAAAATTGCAGTATTAAGCCCTCATACATCAATAATAACTCTAAAGTAAGATTGAATTTTCCAATCAAAGACACAAAGTGGTTGGATGGATTACAAAACAAGACCTAACAATATGCTGCCTCCAGGAAACACATCTCAGCTCTAAAGACAAACACAGGCTCAGAGTGAAGGGATGGAAGATGATACCCTAAGCAAATGGCAAGCAAAAGAGAGCAGGTGTTGCCATACTTATATCAGACAAAGCAGACTTCAAGATAAAAAAGGCTATGGGAGACAAAGAGGGGCATTATATAATGATAAAAGTGACATTCCACCAAGAAGATATAACACTTATGAATATATATACACCTAACACAGGAGCACCAAAGTATATAAAACAACTATTGGGGCTGGCCCTGTGGCTGAGTGTTTAAGTTTATGCACTCCATCTTGGTGGCCTGGGGTTTGTCGGTTCGGATCCTGGGCATGGACCTACAGACCACTTGTCAAGCCATGTTGTGGCGGTGTCCCACATAGAAGAACTAGAATGACCTACAACTAGGATAAACAACTATGTACTGGGGCTTTGAGGAGAAAAAAAAAAGAGGAAGGTTGGCAACAGATGTTAGCTCAGGGCCAATTTTCCTTACCAAAAAGAGAGAGAGAGAGAAAAAAAAGAAACGATTAACAGACCTAAAGGGAGAAATTGAAAGCAACACCATATAGTAGGGGACCTTAACACCCCTCTTATGTCAATGCATAGATCATCCAGACAAAACGTCAACAGGAAGCAGAGTCCTTAAATGAAACACTAGACCAGGTGGACTTAATAGATATATCTAGAACATTCCATCCAAAAACAGCAGAATACACATTCTTCTCAAGTGCACATGGAACATTCTCAAAGATAGATCATGTGTTGGGAAATAAAGAAAGTCTCAATACATTTAATAAGATTGAAATCATATCAGACATCTTTTCTGACCACAATGCTATGAAACTAGAAATCAATTATGAGAATAAAGCCAGGGAAGTCACAAATACTTGGAGGCTAAACAACATGCTATTGAACAACTATTAGATCAATGAAGAAATCAAAGGAGAAATAAAAAAATACCTAGAGACAAATAAAAATTAAAACACAACATACCAAAACTTATGGGATACAGCAAAAGCAGTACTAAGAGGGAAATTTATAGCAATACAGGCCTACCTCAACAAATAAGAAAAGTCTCAAATGAACAAGCTTACTGTATACCTAAAATATCTAGAAAAAGAAGAACAAACAAAGCCCAAAGTCAGCAAAAGGAAGGAAATAATAATAATCAGAGCAGAAATAAATGAAATAGAGACTAAAAACACAATAGAAAGGATCAATGAAACCAAGAGCTGATTCTTTGAGAAGATAAACAAAATTGGCAAACCCTTAGCGAGGCTCACTAAGAAAAAAAGAGAGAAGACTCAAATAAATAAAATCAGAAATGAAAGAGGAGACAACAGATACCACAGAACAACAAAGGATTATAAGAGAACACAATGAAAAGCTATATGCCAACAAACTGGATAACCTAGAAGAAATGATAAATTCTTAGAATCATACAATCCTCTAAAACTGAATCAAGAAGAAATAGAGAATCTGAATAGACCAATCACAAGCAAAGAATTTGAAACAGTAATCAAAAACCTCCCCCAAACCCAAACATCCAGGACCAGACAGCTTCCCCAGTGAATTCTACCAAACATTCAAAGAAGACTTAATACCTATCCTTCTCAAACTTTTCCAAAAAATTGAAGAGGAGGGGAAGCTTCCTAACTCATTCTATGAGGCCAACATTACCCTGATAACAAAACCAGACAAGGATAACACAAAAAAAGAAAATCTCAGGCCAATATCACTGCTGAACATAGATGTAAAAATCCTCAGTAAAATATTATCAAATCAAATACAACAATAAATTAAAATGATCATACACCATGATCAAGTGGGATTTACTCCAGGGACACAGGGATAGTTCAACATCCACAAATCAAGGAATGTGATACACCACATCAACAAAATGAAGAATAAAAATCGCATGATCATCTCAATAAATGCAGAGAAAGCATCACACAAGATCCAACATTCATTTATGATAAAAACTCTCAATAATAGGTATAGAAGTAAATTACCTCACCATAATAAAGGCCCTACATAAAAAAACCCACGGCCAACATCATACTCAACAGAGAAAAACTGAAAGCCATTCCCCTAAGAATAGGAACAAGCCAAGGGTGGCCACTCTTATTCAACATAGTAATGGAAGATTTAGACAGAGTAATTTTTTAGGCAAGGAAAAGACATAAAACGGATCTAAATTGGAAAGGATGGGGGCTGGCCCCATGGCCGAGTGGTTAAGTTTGCACACTCCGCTGCAGGTGGCCCAGTGTTTCATTGGTTCAAATCCTGGGCGCAGACATGGCACTGCTCATCAAACCACGCTGAGGCAGCATCCCACGTGCCACAACTAGAAGGACCCACAATGAAGAATATACAACTATGTACTGGGGGGCTTTGGGGAGAAAAAGGAAAAAAATAAAATCTTAAAAAAAAGAATTGGAAAGGATGAATCAAACTCTCACTATTTGCAACTGACATGATTCTAAATTAGAAAACCCTAAAAAATACACCAGAAATAAAACAACACATTTATGGACAACTAATCTTTGACCAAGGAGCCAAGAACATACAATGGAGAAGGGGAAGTCTCTTCAATAAGTGGTGTTGGGAAAATTGGACAGCTAGATGCAAAAGAATGAAAGTAGACCATTATCTTACACCTACACAAAAATTAACTCACAATGGATTAAAGACTTGAGTGTAAGTCCTGAAACCACAAAATTCTTAGAAGAAAATATAGGCAGTACACTCTTTAACAATGATTTTAGCAGTAGCTTTTCAAATACCATGTCTACTCAGGCAAGGGAAACAAGCAAAAAAAAAATGGGACTACATCAGATTAAAAAGCTTCTGCACAGCAAAGGAAACCATGAACAAAGTGAAAAGACAACCCATCAACTGGGAGAAAAAACTTACAAATTACATATTCATCAAGGGGTTAATCCAAAATACATAAAGAACTTATACAACTCAACAACAAGAAATGAATAACCCAATCAAAAAATGGGCAGAGGAAACGAACAGACATTTTTTCAAAGAAGATATACAGATGGCCAACAGGCACATGAAGAGATGATCAACATCATCAATTATTAGGGAAATGCAAGTCAAAACTACAATGAGATATCACCTCACTCCTGTCAGAATGGCTATAATTAACAAGGCAAGAGTTAACAAGTGTTGCAGAAGATGTGGAAAAAAGGGAACTCTCATACACTGCTGGTGGGAATGCAAATTGGTACACTCACTATGGAAAACAGTATGGAGGAGTGACGTCAGCATCATGGCAGAATGAGGTCTCACAGACATCTCTCCCCTCCAATATACAACAAAAAAACTATCCATAATCCAACAGAGGACATCCAAACACAACACAAAAAGTGTCAGAGAGATCCACGCAGCCACACGACAGAGGATGGAGAGCCTGGAGCCCCCCTGAGAGGAGGTGGAACAGGGTAAGCGAAATCTTCACTTCCTCCCCTTTTTTCTTTTTTTAAAGATTTTATTTATTTTTTATTTTTCCTTCTCTCCAAAGCCCCTCAGTACATAGCTGTATATTTTAGTTGTGGGTCCTTCTAGTTGTGCCATGTGGGATGCCGCCTCAGCATGGCTTGATGAGTGGTGCTAGGTCTGTGCCCAGGATCTGAACTGGCAAAACCTTGGGCCACCATGTGAACTTAACCACTCAGCCGCGGGCAGCCCTGCTCCCTTCCCTTAAAGACTGCAATCCACGGCAGGAGGCCTCTGAGAGGGAAGGAATGGGGGAGGGGATGGTCATTTGTGGGAATATCAAGCACACCCAAGGGCCCTTGCAGCCTAGAGGGAAGCCCTCTATTGCAGCAAAAGCTTTTGCAAGGGGTGACATCATCAAGCCAACACCACAGGAGAGCAGAGGGAGAAAACCCCGAGAGCACCAGGAGAAAGCACTCTTCCCCCCACCCGCTCAGTGCAGCTCCAGCCCCTGGGATTTTGGCTGAAAGCAGAGAGCTCAGAATACGTGGCTCTTGACCCCCACCCAGTGGAGATAGGCAGTAACTGCAACCAAATAATGCCAGAATGCGAAAGAACAGAACTCCCTCTAGCAATATCAAACACTATATTAGATCTCCAGACCAGAGAGAAAATGACAAGTACCCAGAAATCAGTCCTGAGGACGCAGAAATATGTAATCTAAATGACAAAGAATTCAAAATAGCTATCATCAAAAAACTCAACGAGGTAAAAGAGAATGTAGAGAAACAATTCAACAAGTTCAGGAGATACTTCACAAAAGGTATTGAAACTATAAAGAAGAATCAATCAGAAATATTAGAGATAAAAGACACAATGGAAGAAATAAAACAAAATATAGATTCCCTGAATGCTCGAGCTGACACAATAGAAAAGCATATCAGCATAATCGAAGCTAGACATGTTGAAATGGAAAACAGTATGGAGATTTCTCAAAAAATTAAAAATATAAATATGATATGATCCAACTATCCCACTACTGGGTATTTATCCAAAGAAGAAGAAATCAACAATTCAAAGAGATTTATGCATCCCTATGTTCATCACAGTATTACTCACAATAACCGAGATGTGGAAGCAACCTAAGTGCCCATTAACGGATGAATGGATAAAGAAGATGTGGCATACATATACAATGGAATACTATTCAGCCATAAAAAAGACAAAATTGTGCCATTTGTGACAAAATGGATGGGCCTTGATAGTATTATGCTAAGCGAAACAAGTCAGAAAGAGAAAGACAAATACCAAAGGATTGCACTCATATGTGGAAAATAAACACATAGATAAGGAGAACAGATTAGTGGTTACTAGAAGGGAAGCGGGTAGAGGTAGGGTGAAAGGAGTAAAGGCACACATATGTATGGTGCCCAACAAAAACTAGACTATTGGTGGTGAATATGATGTAGTCTATACAGAAACTGAAATATAACAATGTACACCTGAAAATTTTTTTTTTAAAGATTTTATTTTTTTCCTTTTTCTCCCCAAAGCCCCCCAGTACATAGTTGTATATTCTTTGTTGTGGGTCCTTCTAGTTGTGGCATGAGAGACGCTGCCTCAGCGTGGTTTGATGAGCAGTGCCATGTCCACGCCCAGGATTCGAACCAACGAAACACTGGGCTGCCTGCTGCGGAGTGCGTGAACTTAACCACTCGGCCATGGGGCCAGTCCCTGTACACCTGAAATTTACACAAAGTTAGAAGCCAAAATGACCTCAATATAAAAAAAGACATATGATAAATAGCAAAATGGTAGATGTAAATGCAGCCTTAGCAGTAATTACATTAAATGTAAATGGATTACACACTCCAATCAAAAGGTGGAAATTAGCAGAATGGATAAAAAAATATGATTCAACTATACACTGTCTACAAGACACACAATTAAATTAAATTAATTATTTATTTATTCAAGATATAAACTTTAGATTCAAAAACACAAATGAGGTCAAAGTATAAGGATGGAAAAAAAAGATAACCATACAAACAGCAACCAAAAGAGAGCTAGAGTACTTATACTAATATCAGACAAAATAGACTAATACAAAAATTGTCACTAGAGAAAAAGAAGGATATTTTATAATGATAAAAGGGTGTTGTATAATAGAGAAGTTGGCAGGTCTTTGTCCTCAGTTCCTGAGAAGTAAGCCCTAAACCCTTGGAATTTCTGAGTATAGGAGTTTGTTATTCATGGTGGGCTCCTTGGATCACACCTGAGTTTACACTAATGAGATGACTCAGGCTGATCAGGCCAGAAAAACCAACCATGTGATTAGAGGGATGGGGCTTTGAGCCAGGTGATATCAACACAACCTCTAGGGAAGGAAGGGAGCTGGAAATTGAGTTCAACCACAAGGTCAATGATTTAATCAATCATGTTTGTGTAATAAATCTGCTATAAAAATTCTGGACACCAAAGCTCAGTGGAGCTTCCTGGTTGGTGAACACATCAATGTGTTCCACCTAATGTGTTCCCACACAAACCCAATTCCACAGGTAGAGGACACAGAAGCTCCACATTAGGGACCCTCCCAGACCTCTCCCTATGTGTTCTCTTCATTTTTCTGGTCCTGATTTATATTCTTTATAATAAACCTGTAACTGTGAGTCATTCTAACAAATTACCAAGCCCAAAGTGGTTGAGGGAGTCACCAAATTTGTAGCCAGTTGGTCAGAAGTGTGGGTGGCCTATGGACCTCTGAACTTGTGGCTGGCATATGAAGCAAGGGCAGTCTTACTGGGGACCATGTCCTTAAAACTGTGGCATCTGACCTAAAGATTAGGCCTGAAACAATAAGTCTTCTAGAAGAGAATATAGGCAGTACACTCTTTGACATCAGTTTCAAAAGAATCTTTTTGGACACCATAACTCCTCAGACGAGGGAAACAATAGAAAGAATAAACAAATGGGACTTCATCAGACTAAAGAGCTTCTTCAAGGCAAGGGAAAACAGGATTGAAACAAAAAAACAGCCCACTATTTGGGAAAAAAATATTTACAAGTTATTTATCCGACAAAGGGTTAATCTCCATAATATATAAAGAACTCACACAGCTCAACAACAAAAAATCAAACAAGCCAATCAAAAAATGGGCAGGGGACATGAACAGACATTTCTCCAAAGAAAATATAAGGATGGCCAATAGACACATGAAAAGATGCTCATCATCACTAATCATCAGGGAAATGCAAATCAAAACTGCACTAAGATATCACCTTACACCTGTTAGAATGGCAAAAATATCCAAAACCAAGAGTGACAAATGTTGGAGAGGTTGTGGAGAAAAAGGAACCCTCATACACTGTTGGTGGGAATGCAAACTGGTGCAGCCACTATGGAAAATAGTATGGAGATTTCTCAAAAAGTTAAAAATAGAAATACGTTATGACCCAGCCATCCCACTACTGGGTATCTATCCTAAGAACCTGAAATCAGCAATTCCAAAAGTCCCACGCACCCCTATGTTCATCGCAGCATTATTTACAATAGCCAAGATGTGGAACTAACCTAAGTACCCAGCAACTGATGATTGGATAAAGAAGATATGGTATATATATACAATGGAATACTACTCAGCCAAAAGGACAAAATCGTCCCATTCACAACAACATGGATGGACCTTGAGGGTATTATGTTAAGGGAAATAAGCCAGACAAAGAAAGACGAACTCTGTATTACTCCACTCATAGGTGGAAGTTAACATATAGACAAAGAGAACTGATTGGTGGTTATCAGGGGAAAGGGGGGGTGGGGGGAGGGCACAAAGGGTGAAGTGGTGTACCCACAACATGACTAACAATAATGTACAGCTGAAATTTCACAAGGTTGTAAACTATCATAATCTTAAAAACAAACAAACAAAAAACTGTGGCATCTGAGCTACTCCAGGTAGTTAGTGTCAGAATTGCATTGTGGTATTGCAAAAGGTCAATCTATCAAAAAGATATAACAATTATAAAGCACCTAACAACAGAGCTCCAAATTACATGAAGCAAAACTGATAGAACTGAAGGGAGAAATAGACAATTCAACAATAATAGCTGGAGACTTCAATACCCCACTTTATATAATGGATAGAATGACTAGAGAGAAGATTAACAAGGAAAAAGAAGACTTGGATTACCATAAACCAACTAGATCAAACAGACATCTACAAAACACCTCCTGCAAAAACAGCAGAATATATTCTTCTCAAGTGCACACAGAACATTTTCCAAGATAGAACATGTGTTCAAGCACAAAGCAAGTCTAAACAAATTTTATAAATAAAATATATTTATTAAAAAAATCTACACAAAATACACATATAAATTCAAAAGAGTTTAAATCATAAAGTATATTCTCCAACCACAATGGAATTAGAAATCACTAACAGAAAGAAATTTGGAATATTCACAAATGTGTGGAAATTAAACAACACACTGTTTAATAAGCAATGGGTCAAAGAAGAAATCACAAAATAAATTAGATAATATTGAGACAAATAAAAACAAAATGCAACATACCAAAACTTACGGGATTTAGCGAAAGTTGTGCATAGAGGGAAATTTATAACTGTAAACATCTATACTAAAAAAGAAGAAAGATGTCAAATCAAAAACCTAAACTTCTATCTGAAGAAACTAGAAAAGATGAGGAAACTAAACTTCAAGCAGAAGGAAGGAAATAATACAGATTAGAGCAAAAACAAATCAAATAGAAAAACAATAGAGAAAATCAACCAAACCAAAGATGATTCTTTTCAAAGATCAACAACATTGACAAAGTTTTAGGAATAACTTAGAAAAAAAGAGAGAAGAGTTGGTTTACTAAAATCGGGAATGAAAGGGAGGACGTTAGTACTATCTTTACAGAAATACAAAGGATTATAAGAGATTACTATGTACAACTGTGTGCATACAAATTAGATAACCTAGATGAAATGGAAAGATTCCTTGAAATATACAAAACCCAAAACTGACTCAGGAAGAAATAAAAAATCTAACTAGACCTACAACAAGTAAAGAGATTAAATCAGGGCCAGCCCCATGGCCAAGTGGTTAAGTTCACGCTCCGCTTCAGTGGCCCAGGGTTTCACTGGTTCAAATCCTGGGCACAGACATGGCACCACTCATCAAGCCATGCTGAGGCAGCATCCCACATGCCACAACTAGAAGGACCCACATGTAAAAACACACAACTATGTACTGGGGGGCTTTGGGGAGAAAAAGGAAAAAAAATAAAAATCTTTAAACAAACAAACAAACAAAAAAAACCAAATGGTTCTGGATCAACTGGATATCAACATGCAAAGGAATCAAGTTGGACTCTAACCTCACACCATAAACAAAAATGATGTCAAAATGGATTAGAGGCCTAAATGTAGGGGCTAAAACTATAAAACTCTTAGAGGAAGTCAAAGACATAAATATTTGTGCCCTTGGATTAGGCAATGGTTTCTTAGATATGACATCAAAAGTACAATCAACCACACACAAAAAAATGATAAATTGGACACCACTAAATAAAAACTTTAGTGCCTCAAAAAATGCCATCAAGAAAGTGAAGGACAGGGGCTGGCCCCATGGCTGAGTGGTTAAATTTGTGCTCTCCGCTTCGGTGGCCCAGGGTTCACCAGTTTGGATCCTGGGTGTGGACCTACATTCGTCAATCTATGCTGTGACAGCATCCCACATAGAAGAACTAGAATAACTTATAATTAGAATATATAACTATATATGGGGGCTTTGGGGAGAAGAAAAAAGAAAAAAAATAGGAAGATTGGCAACAAATGTTAGCTCAGGGCCAATCTTCCTTAACAAAAAGCATTAAAAAAAAAGAAAGTGAAGGACAACCCACAAGATGGGAGAAAAGTTTTGTAAATCATATATCTGAAAAGAGACTTGTATTTAGGATTTCTAAACTTGTATTTATTTAGGATATATGGAGAACTCATACACCTCTATGACAAAAAGATGAATACCCAATTAAAAAATTGACAAAAGATCTGAATAGACATTTCTCCAAAGAAGATATACATGGCAAATAAGCACACGAAAAAGTGCACAATGTCATTAGTCACTGGGAAAGATAAATCAAAACCACCATGAGATACCACTTCTCACCCACTAGGAAGCCTATAACCAAAATGACAAACAATAACAAGTGTTGGCAAGGATGTGGAGACATTGTAATTGTCCTACATCGCTAATGGAAATGTGAAATGGTGTAGCCACTTTGGAAAACAGCTCCTCAAAAGGCTAAACATAGATTTATCATATGATCAAGTAATTCCACTCCTAGACATAAACTCAAGAGAATTGAAAATATATGTTCACCCCAAAATTTGTATATGAATGTTCATGGCAGCATTATTCACAATAGCCAAAAAGTGGGAACCACCCATATATCCATCAACTGATAAATGGATAAATAAAATGTAGTATTCTATACAACAGAATATTATTTAGCCATAAAAAGAATGCAGCACTGATTCATGCTACAACATGGGTGAATCTTGAAAACACGCTAAATGAAAGAAGTTAGGTGCAAAGGTGAAGGCATCCTATTTATATGTGAATAGTGAATGATTCTATTTATATGAAATGTCCAGAACAGACAAATCTATAGAGACAGAAAGTGTATTAGTGGTCTTCAGGGGTTGGGGAGAGGGGGAAATGGGGAGTGACTGCTAATGGGTGTGGCATTTATTTCTGGGGAAATGAAAATGTTCTGGAGTTAGTGGTGATGGTTACACAACTGTGATTTGTATGCTTTTAAAAAGGTGAATTTATGGTATGAAAATAATACTCAATTTAAAAAAAAGAAAAAAATGCTAAAGTATGGAGAATCATGTCTGTAACTTAAATGGTTCCAGGAAAAAAACTTGCACTTTTCTTGCAAATCTTTTATAAATTTAAATTATTTCAAATGAAAAAGAAATGACAATGCCATTATAGGGATAACTTTTATTCTGCTCCATCTAAGTGCTTTTTTTAAAAAGTGAATCATTTATAAACTTCGAATAATAATATTAAATGTGGAATTTGGTTCTGAAAAAAAATGGTTCCTAACCTGTAACATCTCATACTCTTGTTCTTTTATAATAAAAAGGCAGCATAGCATAAAATTTAATAATACATGCTTTGAAGTCAGACAGAATGTGCTTTCTAGTTTTATGACTTTGGGAAAATTATTCAACTTCTAGGAGCCTCAGTTTCTTCATTTGTAAAATGGAAATAACTAATTGATTGTTCTGTTCTGTATAGGCTAAGAAATAACTTCTATTCTCCCATGCTTGGAATTATAGCCAACCTCATTTAGTATACAGTCTGATGTTCTAGTTTCTAGGTTATATAACTCAACTATTCCTCATTCCCTGTTGCCCATCTACTAGCTATCTTATTGCTTATCATTATTCTTCACGGTGGGCTTGGAGTAGAGGTACATTCTATTACTTACTGATAACACTAATAAAAGATTTGGTAGAGAAGGATATTCAGCAAAACTGTTTGGAACTTATGTAGAGTGATCTCAACTGGCTATTGCCATAATTACAAGCTGACTATGTATATATCTAAGTACAGTAAGCAAAGTCAGTGAGTGTAGCCAATTCTAACCTAGTTTAATCACCTCTTCTCAGACACTGTCAAAGAATGAATAACAAGTAAAAGAGTTTCTTTAACTTTAATAAGACAAAAGCTATATTTCAGACCATGTATCTCTAAAGCAAGGAAGACAAAAGTGCCAATTGGTTGGAAACACTATACTTACCAGTTGTTTGTTGTGCTGTGGCAGAGGACATGGCTGGGCACCAGCTGGCACTTTGTATACTGGGGTTACTGACATGCTGGCAGGGTGGGCACATATGAAGCGTACCTGCACAACTTCTACAGCTGGACTAGGGTTCAGGACACCTGGGTGATTTCCAATTCGGAATGTCAGAACCTTTAAGGAAACATCAGAGCAAGAGATAATTTGGGTAGACACCTGACGTCAGTTGCGCCAATCTAAATGCGTTAGAATTCTTCAAATTCCAGTATAGAGTCCCTTTGGACATTATAGTTCTTAATTATCTGTGCCAAGAGAAACAAGGGTATCATAGAAATTTGAAAACAAAGGGAATATTTAAAAATTCGAACTCTGATCAGTTACTTCAGTCTTTTCCTCCACCAAATCTTTTGTTACCAGTTGGTAAAAAGTGGGAAAACTAATTTGTGTTTCAACTCATCTCTGGTGGAAGTACTAATGAATAAAAGAAGATGAAAACAAAAAGAAGTTAGAGCTTCAAAAGGAGATACTTAGGCCTGAAATTACTAATAGCTCCTCATATATACAATAAAGTTCACTAGAGGTATTAAAAAGAAACTCAATTGATCATAGCATAGGTGTTAAGTTAAAATCATCCATCGACTCCCTATGGGCTGGTTAGCCAGGCTGTTTCATAGTCACACACTGAATTCTCAACCCTAGTCAAACTACAAAACTTTTTTACTGGTTTTGATAAAAGCAGGGCACAGCTGTGGATAGATCCATCACTACCTCTAAAAATAAGCAAAACTAATTCAACTGATAAGGGGCAACATACTTATTTTCTTATCGGCACAGCTCTAACTGGTTCTTCAAAATTGCTAACCATAGACGACACTTTAAATTCCCCTTCCTCACATTCTTTGGAGGTGGGAAATCATACATTCTCTATTGTAGACAACAAGGAAACAAATGATAGTGATAAAGTAATTGAAATAAACTCATCACACAAAAATATCTTGAACCATTTAGTTAGAGAACTGTTATAATTCTTAGATGAGCAAACCAAAACCTTTGGGTACATTTAAAGGATGCTAAGGTTGAAAAAAAAAAAAGATCCTTTAACCAATAATCAGAATTTTCTTATCTAGTTCATAAACTAAATCCACTAGAATCTGAAAAGGAATGGATAGAAGTACAAAAGATTTGGAGTATTATTGCTAAAGAAATGTTAGAAAAAGATCATTTTCCTACTTGTTCTCCTAAATCCAGGCACAGGACCCGGTAGATATACTGGTTCTGTTTTCTCTTAGCTGGCAGCCAGACTTGTGTTATTTCAATTTTCTCTGTCTTCTCCACACTCAAGTCCAAAAAGAATCGGGAGGGCTCCAAGATCCAAGGACGAGGGCCCCCTTCAAATACCATTTCCTTCACAGACTGCCACGTTACCAATGCCACTTCCACGGGGTTTAGAGCCTGATGACATTTAAAGAAATTAATCTCTGATTGGTTAGGGAATTCAACAGTTTTCTAAAGTGAAAAACTGGTTATATGACTGCTGAAAATGACATTAGACTTAATTCCAAAATTAAGAGACATGTACGGCATACCTCTCACTTGGAATGCTTCTCAACCTCTGTACTAATTTAGATCCTACCTAGCATTCAAGCCTAGCTCATGTGTCACATTACCCATTAATCATTCCAGAGCACAACCACTTGTGCATCCTCTAAGCTCTTAGAGTATTTATCTTTACCATTCACTTGTACACTTGTTCATCTCCTAGTGCTATTTAAGTGTGTCAAATGCTTCATATGTATGTCTAATAATTCTTATACTCTGCAGTTATGTAAACTTCTTAAGAGAAGAGAATATCTTACACCCACATTTTACAAAAGAATTTCTCTTCCTCAGTGGTATTTAGTACAATGTTGTGCACGTAAAAGGTATAAATAACTGCATAAGCATTTTAAATGGATATTTTACTAAAGTATCAAAGAACTTCTGCCCAAGAGATATAAAAAGAACACATTTATATACCTCATCCTATTTCTGAAAGAAATCTCACCTAAGAGGTAGTCAAGACAGGTATTACTCACTCCAGTATACAGAGGAGTTGTATCCCATTATTGATGAGGACACTGGTGTTAGGGGGATGAAGTATTCTCAAAGTGTAGGTTTATTTTGGTATGGCACACACTGTCTATGTCACAAAATAAAGTACAGAGTTGAAGCAATCATTCTAAAAATGTAAGCAAACCATGCTTTAGTATTTCTTTCTTGAACTAGTCAATCATATTTATTACTGAAGACTATTAAAATTAAACATTCCTATGTCTAATGGCAGTATTCTCTTAAACTATATATATATATATATTTCAATTCAACAAGTATTCATTGATGGCCCACTGGAGATATAGTAATAGAAAGCCAAATAAGGTCCTGCCTCACAGTGGAGCTCACAGTCTGGGAAAGACAGATTTGAAGTAGGCAAAGAGTATAATGATTGTGACAAAGAGGCATAGTACGGAATGTCATATAAGCCCAGAAATGAAACTAGCCAGAGGCTTCACGGAAGGCCTACCTGAGAAAGTAAAACAGAAATTATTCCTTTTTCCTAGATGTATAGTTGAAAACTAATCAGATCAGCTGAGTTGGACTGATATGTAAAAGGAAAAATTGAGAACTATACCATGTACTGAAACACAATATTTATAACACAGGTAGAACATATGTATTTTTTTCAGCAGGTAAAGGGAAAGATGTATGACCAAAGCACTAGGTAGAATAAAAAAATGATCATCTTACTTTCTTTCCTTTAAGGATAGTTTTCCATTCAGGGGAGATCTGATTTGTGGACATTCAAAAAATATGAAATAAGGCTAAGGATAATGACAAAAGTAAGAAAAAAACAAATGAAATGACAATGAGGCATAGCCAAGCACTTTCACTTAATTAGGCAAGTAGGATGATTCATCCACTAAGAAAACAAATGAAATATGCTGGAAACATATGTTTAACACTTAATGCTGCACAATGTGCAATGAAGCCAACTTAAAATTCAAATTTTAATGAGCAAGTTATCTTTTTAAAATTACTAACTTACCTTGCTTCTTTCATTCATGCTAACTTTTCCCCTAGGGGTGCCTCCTTATTCCAAGAGGCATTGAGTCAGGACTTATTAGTATCTATCAGCAAGAACTTATAGACATCAATTTTAGCTTCTGAAGGAATCAAATATGTAGAAAGCATACCAGGCTCTATCTACTTTTACTTTGAACCACCACCTGTCATAATGTCCCAATTATAATGGACCAATCCTTGGGGCCCAAAATAATGACTGTTGTGCTGAAAATCTATAAGTATAAAGAGTAAAAGATGATTGACTTCCCTCCCTAGGATATAGTTTCCTTTCAGAGTTCTCCAAAAGAGCGTATACTAATATTCTATATTTTATTCAGGGTAGTGTTTACAGAGATATGTACATTTGTAAAAATTCAAATAGTACCTTAAGATTAGTGTACTTTAGGTACTTTACATATTTTATCGCTCAGTAAAAAGAAGAAAGAAAGAGGAACATCTCAAACTTGCCAATAAAACTTAAAGATATTCCTGTGGCAGAGGGACTAACCTCCCTAATACTCAGGTTTGATGAGAGAGCTGTAGATCTAACAGTGAGAGCGGCAAGTGAAGAGAACACACATATCACTGATCTTTAATAGAGATCACAGACAGCTAGGAAGCCCCTAAGTAGACATAGTGGGGTCCATGAAAAGACATGCCAGTTCCTTACTATGACATATCTCACCTTTAGGGGTTCATAAGCAGCAAATGTGGCACTGCTCTCCAAGTACTCTTCATATTCAGTCACACTCACTGTTACCAGAGTATGGCCCAGGGATTTGGCTGCGATATGTGTACTAGAACAGTGAGTCGGTCCAGGTCTTTGAATACCTGCAAATCAAAAAACATGGCTTCAGTAGGGTAATAAACAGTCAATTCTCAAGGAAATAAGTCTAAAGAAATATAATAATTTTAATACATTAAAAAAAATCTTGATCTCACATACTAACTACTAGGCCCTAATTGTTTATATCCATTGATATAAAAATCTGTTCCTTCTATTAACAGATATTTATCATGTAAGACACAATTCTATGTACAGTGAGGATACAAATATGAGCAAAGGTTCTGACCTCAAGGCATATATAGTTTAGAAGGGGAAAGTGAATATTTACATAAATTAAAATATTAGTAGAAAATGATAAGCATTATAGAAATCTAGAAAACAGGAAGATTACTTCTAGCTGGAGAGATCAAGGAAGGTTTATACATGTAGAAGGGAGTACCTCAAGCTGACAAATGAATGAACAAAGATAGAAATATAAATGAGATACAAATGAGTGTATGAAGGAGATAATACGGGAAATTTCAACTACAGTAGTTTGTCTAGCTAGAGCTGTGTATGAAGCCAAAGTATGAACTTATGAAAAGCAGGTTGGGTTATATTGTAGAGGGCCTTGAATACTAAATTAAAAGGATTTTGGCTGTAGTCCACTGGCAATGAGAAGCCTCTCAAAATTTTTGAGCAGGAAAAGTAATATCGAAGTTGAGCTTCATAAAGATCCATCTAGAAGCCATGATTATCAAGGGCAAGAACAGTTAGGAGGATATTGCTATATTCTAGGTGAGAGATAATGAGGGTCTAAAAATCAGGAGAGACACCCTGAGGACAGAGGAGAGGAGAGAGATGCAAGAGATGTTATATAGTATAACTAGCAAGGGCAAAGAAGAATTCCAAGTTGATGGCAACCTTAGAGATGTATTGTGAGAATTAAATGAGTTAATATATGAAAAGTATTCAGAACAGAGCCTAGCAAATAGTAAATGCTAAGTAAATGTTAGATGCTTCTACTGTCATTATTATTGATGAAAAAACATTGGCTATCAGGATCAAATTTGAAGTTCAATAACAGAACACAATGTTGATCTTTAAGGATAGCTAGCTTATTTATATCTTTTTTTTCTGGTGAGGAAGATTGGCCCTGAGCTAACATCTGTTGCCAACCTTCCTCTTTTTGCTTGAGGAAGATTGTTGCTGAGCTAACATCTGTTCCAATCTTCCTCTATTTTATATGGGATGCCACCACAGCGTGGCTTGATGAGCAGTATGTATGTCTGCGCCTGGGATCTGAACTGGCAAACGCCAGGCCACTGAAGTAGAGTGCGTGAACTTAACCATTACACCACCGGCACAGCGCTTCATATTCTTTTTTTATTTGAAAAATATACTTCCTTTTCTTGAATAAATTTAATGTATACATACATTAAATGGCACTAAATTCCTCTTAGAAAGAGGTATGATATATATTAAAGAAAGAAAGAAGAAAAGAGTTTGAGGCTAGAAACAGAAGACTTTAACATAAATTGAAAACTGATATTCTCTGGCCACAATGAACCCTGGATATGTTATTCAATTTCTATGCCTTTGTTTCTATATTACATTATAATATCTACTACAAGGCAGTTGAGAGAATAAATAAAAATATGGTCAAGAAAGCTAATATGTGAATTTAGACTATAATTTATAATTTCTGAATTGATGACTGGTCCTTTAGTTCAAAGACAAAGAATGGAGAAATAAAAAGCCTACTCTTACCTTCTTTTAGAAGAGTAAAAACACCTTGCTTATCCATGTTCAGATCCAATGATAAATGAGAGCAGTCTGTGAATGCGATGGCTTCTTTGGTCTCCTTATTTATGTGATACATTGCAATGGGGATTTCTATAATCTGGCCAATCTCCACATCAGCATGAAATGGTAACAGTTCCATTTTGTTCAGTTTTAGGACATATATCTGGAGGGAAAAAAGTTCATCTTTCAAGAAAGTTATGTTAGGAAAGTCTTGGGAGAAAAGAAAGCTTTCCTTAAATACTTAAATTTACACATACATGAATATATATGTATGTTTTGTATACAAAAACATATATTAAATACCATATGTGTGTGTGTGTAAGGTGCTGAACATGCCACTCATTTTATTCCTTAATCAATTGATCTCTCTAAAGCATCTAAAACCATACATTAGGAATCTGGCAAATTACGGCAGTGCACAATTTTCTTAGCTTTTGTAAGCTAAGAATGGGTTTTACCTTTCTTTTTTTTCTTTTTTGAGGAAGATTAGCCCTGAGCTAACATCCACCGCCAATCCTCCTCTTTTTCTGAGGAAGACTGGCCCTGAGCTAACATCCGTACCCATCTTCCTCTACTTTATATGTGGGACACCTGCCACAGCACGGCTGGACAAGCAGTGTGTAGATCCACACCCGGGATCTGAACCAGCGAACCCTGGGTCACCGAATCAGAACGTGCAAACTTAACCTCTGCGCCACCAGGCTGGCCCTGGGATTTACCTTTCTAAAGGGTTGTAAAATGAAAAACAACAAGAACAAAGAAGAATATGAGATAGAGACTGTATGTAGCCTACAAACACTAACATATTTACTATTTGGCCCTTTGCTGTTCTCTGCTATAGAGCACTTCCTCTTTCTCGATATCCTTTTTTTTTTTGGAGGAAGATTAGCCCTGAACTAACATCTGCCAGTCCTCCTCTTTTTGCTGAGGAAGCCTGGCCCTGAGCTAACATCCATGCCCATCTTCCTCCACTTTATATGTGGGACGCCTACCACAGCATGGCTTGCCAAGCGGTGCCATGTCCACACCTGGGATCCGAACCGGTGAACCCCAGGCTGCCAAGAAGCGGAACCTGAGAACTTAACCACTGCGCCACCAGGCCGGCCCCATCCATATCTTTTAAAAAATATCTTTTACTTTATAAAATAAAAATTTTTGATATAGATTTAATATTTGTGTCCTCCCCTAAATTCATATGTTGAAATTCTAACCCCAAGGTGATGGTATTAGGAGGTGAGGCCTTCGGGAGGTGATTAGGCCATGAGGGTAAAGCTCTCATGAATGGGATTTAGTGCTCTTATAAAAGAGACCCCACAGAGCTCCCTAGTCCTTTCCTCCATGTGAGGTTACAACAAAAAGACAGCCTTCTATAAGCAGGAAGCTTTCTCTCACCAGACACTGAAGCTGCCAGTGCCTTGATTTTGGACTTCCCAGCCTCCAAAACTGTGAGAAATAAATTTCTGTTGTTCATGAGCCACCTAGTCTATGGTATTTTGTTGTAGCAGCCGGAATGAACTAAGACAGTCTTTTTTGTCACTTTCTATTGTTTCTTTTGCTAGTTCCTCTTATTCTCCCCATGTCCCTTAAAGAGATCCATATTACACAGCGTCCATCTTCTCTTCTTACTCTGTATGCTTTTCCTGGGAAATTTTATCCAATTCCAAAGCTTCAATGACTAACCATATGCATATAACTCCAAATTTTTATCTGTAGCCCTAACCTTTCAACATACTTCAGACTCCTATTTCCTATTCCAGTTACAAACATTCACCTGGATGCTCCCTAATTGAATCAAAATAAATGTATCCAAAACTGAATTCATCTTCCTCTTTTTCTTTTTCTTGTGTTTTCTATCCACCCAGCTGCCAAAGTTAGAAACCACTGTGTTTTTAAATCTTTCACTTTTCCGCACCCCACTTAGTCAAATCTGACTAAGTCTACCTCTAAAATAATCCTCAATTTGTCCCCTTCTCTCTATTCTCAATAGCATTTCACTAGTTGGCTTAACTGGACACTTTGCCTTCACTTTTTCCCTTCAATCCATTTTAGCTGACTAGTATATAGCACCAGCAACTATCTTTCATTTCTTTTGTTTTTTTGTAAGGAAGACTGTTGCTAAGCTAACAACTATGCCAATCTTCCTCCATTTTATGTAGGATGCTGCCACAGAGTGGCCTGATGAGCAAGACTAGATCCGAGCCCAGGATCCCAACCCGTGAACCAGGCCACTGAAGCGGAGTGCATGAACTTAACCACTATGCCACCAGGCTGGCCCCTCTTTTTTCCTTTTTATAAGATTTTATTTTTTCCTTTTTCTCCCCAAAGCCCCCCAGTACATAGTTGTATATTCTTCGTTGTGGGTCCTTCTAGTTGTGGCATCTGGGATGCTGCCTCAGCGTGGCTTGATGAGCAGTGCCATGTCCGCGCCCAGGATTCGAACCGACGAAACACCGGGCCGCCTGCAGCGGAGCGCACGAACCCAACCACTTGGCCACGGGGCCAGCCCCTCCTTTTTTTAAAAAATATTATAGTTATTGTCTGACTATAAAAACAATTAGATATCTTTCTAAACACAGGTTTTACCATATTATTGACCTTACTAAAAACTTGTGTTGGCGCCTCATTACCTAAAGCAGGGGTCAGCAAATGTTTTCTATAAAGGGTCAGATAGCAAATATATGTTTTTTTTTAAAGATTGACACTGGCGTCAGCCTAGTGGCGCAGCAGTTAAGTTTGCACATTCCACTTCAGTGGCCTGGGGTTAGCAGGTTCAGATCCCGGGCATGGACATGGCACTGCTTGGTAAGCCATGCTGTGGGAGGCGTCCCACATATAAAGTAGAGGAAGATGGGCATGGATGTTAGTTCAGGGCCAGTCTTCCTCAGCAAAAAGAGGATGATTGGGAGCAGATGTTAGCTCAGGGCTAATGTTTCTCAAAAACAAAAAAGATTGGCACCTGAGGTAACATCTGTTGCCAAGCTTCTTTTTATTTTTCTTCTTCTCCTCAAAGCCCCCCAGTACATAGTTGTGTATTCTAGTTGCAGGTCCTTCTGGTTGTTCTATGTGGGATGCCGCCTCACCATGGCTTGATGAGCAGTGCCATGTCTGTGCCCAGGATCTGAACCAGCAAAACCCTGGGCCACTGAAGCGGAACGCGCAAACTTAACCACTTGGCCACAGGGCTGGCCCCCTAGATAGCAAATATTTTAGGCTTTGGGGGCCACACAGTCTCTGTGGCAACTACAAACTCGGTAGTTGTGGCTCAAAAGCAACTACAGACAACACATAAATGAATGAAACTGGCTGTGTTCTGATAAAACTTTCTTTACCAAAAAGACAGTGGGTTAAGTTTGACCCTTAGACCTTAGCTCGGTTCCATCCTTCAAAGTCTTGTTCAAGTTCCCACCTCTTCCTGGTAGTCTTGACTAGTCATATTTACAAGAATTTTTCTTTTATAAACTAATAGTACTTTTACTATACAATTCAAATAGCTCTCAATCATATACTGCTTTAAAATATCTCACATATAATTTACTTAAAATGTTATGTATTAAACTTTTCATGTGATTATATCTACCTAGTTAGACTTTAGATTCTTTAAAGTAGGAATGATATGTTATGCTTCTTTGAATGTCCTATTATACTTAGTATCATGTTAAGTACCTACAGGTACTCCATAAATGTTCACTGACTGGTAACAAAATGCTAAATTCTGCAGAGAATAACAACATACATTAACAAATATTAAAAGTGGGAGAAAAGTAGGAAATGGTTATATAACACATTAAAAAAGAGTTTTCAATATTTTAGAAACAAGATTGACAAACAAAAATATGAGACTAGAAATAAAGTTACTATAAAGGTCATATGATAATAACAATAAAATACAATAACAAAAATAGATAAACATTAATGAAGTAGTGAATATATTTCAAGCATTGGGTAAACACTATCTCATTTCATTCTGACAATAACCCTTTGAGGTAGATACTATCATTATCCCAATTTTAAATATTAGGAAACAAATGTAGGCATTAAATAACTGGCTGTTAAGTGAAGCAGGATTCAACCCAGGTCCAGAAATATTTAAGGAACGTGTACTTCCAGATTGAATTTGAGTATCATTTTTAAATAGCCAACTTGGGGGCTGGCCCAGTGGCATAGTGGTTAAGTTCACATGCTGTTCTTTGGCAGCTTGGGGTTTTCGGGTTAGGATCCTAGGTATGGACCTACACACTGCTCATCAAACCATGCTGTGGTGGCACCCCATGTACAAAGTAGAGGAAAACTGGCACAGATGTTAGCTCAAGGCCAATCTTGCTTAAAAATAAACAAATAAATAAGTGAATATAGCCAATTTGGAATAGGAAAATTTTTTAAATGTGTCACTGTACTTAAATTTAGACAGTAATGTCTCAAGGGTGATACAAAGATTCTTTAGAGAGTTGTGTACCTTAATTTCTCCATATCGAAAGGGGTTTTGAACATCTCGGGCCAAAACAGTACTGTTCCCCCTGACCTGACCTGCAGTCACCACTCCTTTAGTGGTTACCATGGCCACTGTTTCATTAAAAGAAGTCCACGTGAAGTTGCCACTGCCACCTTCTACCTGTGAAAAAATACAACCTTATATTTAATTACTATAGGAGGAAAAATGGAATTTAAGTGAAGAGGTAAAATCTGGTGAAATAAAGTTTAGGAAATAATAAAACTATATAATAAATTATTTCTGGGCACATTAAGAAACCATGATATGATAGTAAAGTAGCTAGGGCAAGGAAATGGGCAAAGAAAATAATAAAGGAAGGCTATGTAATGGCACCATCATAAAATGTCAAAAAGCGTACAAGGGAGATTGACAAAACTTTTTAAAACTCACAAGGAAAGGATATAATATGGAAGAGAGACAGAAAGTACACCAAGTCTTGTTAGGATGACAGTTTTCAAGAGTATGATTTGGTTGTCACCAAAAACCAAGTAATATTATTAGGATTAGGGGGAAATAAAATTTAATATTAACCAAATTTCAATAAATTAAGCTATCAGAGAATCAGACTTATCTCATTGTGAATTCTCATATAATGACACCATACCTGTACTTTATAACGATATAACATTTCCATAGGATGATGAGGAAATGCCAGAAAGTTGGGTGTAAGCTTGATGGGAAAATAAATCTTCACTTCTTGCTGATGTACGATTGGAAATTTTATAGGCTGAGTATTTTTATTCTATAAGAGCAGAAAAAATGAGCCAAAGAGATTTTATAACAACTGTTTTTATGATCCACATTCATATTCAAAGCATCAACAAAATGGTATGCTAATAAATTACTCAACCAGTTTCTATCTATAAAATAAATAAATAAATGTTCCTATTCATTAAAGAAGCACAACTATTGTGATTCAATAATAATAAAAGGATTTTGCTAGACCTAAAATATGTATAATAATCAGAGAAAGTAGTTAAAATTTCCTGAAATAAAAGTTTTAAAGATTTTATTTTATTTTTTATTTTTCCTTTTTCTCCCCAAAGCCCCCCAGTACATAGTTGTATACTTTTAGCTGTGGGTCCTTCTAGTTGTGGCATGTGGGATGCCACCTCAGCATGGCTTGATGAGTGGTGCCATGTCTGCGTATAGGACCCGAACTGGTGAAACCCTGGGCTGCCCAAGCAGAGCACCTGAACTTAACCACTCAGTCATGGGGCTGGCCCCAAAAGAGTCTTATCAAGGTGACGTCAGCATCATGGTGGAGTAAGTTGTTCCCTTTGTGTCTCCCTTCTAAGTTAAAACTAAATGGATGTTCATTAACCAACAGAGAATTCCCTACATAGTACAATAGGACATCTGAGAGATCCACACAGCCATATACATGAAGGTGAGGGAACTGGATCCCTGGAAAGCAGTGGAACTAGGTGAATGGACCCCTCCTCTTCCCCAGAAGCAGCAATCTAGGTTGCAGGTTCTCACATAGTAGACAGTGCAACTATAAGAGGAGGAGAGGGCAGCCCAGCCTGCGCCAAAGGCTTTTGGAGTGGTAGCACAGCCTGTAGGAGTGCCCACTGTGCTGCAGCAGCACCACTCATGAGGAACTCTCCCCACCAAGTGGTGCAGCTCAGCCCCCATGAAGGAGCCCCCACCAAGTGCAGCAGCTCAGCTGAACCGCCCATGAGTGCAGAACCTTCCCACACACACACATGAAAGAAAACACCCCTCCTCTCCCTAGCATACCAGCTCAGCTGGTCCCCTGCTGAGCACAGCAGTCCTGCACCACAGTGACCTTCTGATGGAGCACAGAGGCCCTGCCTTTGTGTGTGTGTGTGTGTGTGTGTTTGTGACTTGCCCCTAAGCTGAGGCAAGCATACTAACACAGAGAAGCTCCACTGGCACAACTTCCAGCAGACAGGGCAGGATCAGAAACACAGCTCCAGGGGCTGGCCCAGTGGCACAGCAGTTAAGTTCATGTGTTCTGCTTAGGCATCCCAGGGTTTGCTGGTGCAGATCCTGGGTGCAGAGCTATGCACTGCTTGTCAAGCCATGCTGTGGCAGGTGTCCCACACATAAAGTGGAGGAAGATGGGCACAGATGTTAGTTCAGGGCCAATCTTCCTCAGGAAAAAAGAGAAGGATTGGCAGCAAATGTTAGCTGAGGGCTAATCTTCCTCAAA
Source organism: Equus przewalskii (assembly GCF_037783145.1). NCBI lineage: Eukaryota > Metazoa > Chordata > Mammalia > Perissodactyla > Equidae > Equus > Equus przewalskii. The sequence goes on along the minus strand of NW_027228747.1, from coordinate 1,086,203 downwards.
AAAAAAAAAAAAGAAAAAAAGAAACACAGCTCCTGCCCACTCCCCACCCCCAGCAGTGGCAGGTGGAATCTGCAACCTGATACTATCATAAATGCGCCAGCAAAGGATCAATTGATCAAACGCCATGAAGAACTACATTAAGACTTCAGAGCAGAAGGAAAATGACAAGTCCCCAGAAAGCAATCCTGAATTCACAGAAATTTACAATCTAAATGATAGAGAATTCAAAAGAGCTGTAATGAAGAAATCAATGAGTTACAAAAAATCTGAGAAAGACAGTTCAATGAGCTCAGGAATAAAATTAATGAGCAGAAGAAATACTTCACCAAAGAGATTGAAACTCTAAAAAAAAAAAGAAAACCAAAAAAATTCTGGATATGAAGAACACAATTAATGAGACAAAAAAATAATCTAGAATCCATAAAAAATAGAGCTGACACTATGGAGGACAGAATTAATGATTTAGAGGATAGAAATATAGAAATGCTTCAGGTGGAGGAGGAGATAAAACTAAGATTTTTCAAAAGATGAAGAAATTCTCTGAGAAATATCTGACTCAATTAGGAAAAGCAACATAAAGATTATAGATATCCCAGATGGAGATGAGAGGGACAGATGAGCAGAGAGCTTGTTCAAAGACATAATAGCTGAAAACTTCCCAAACCTGGGGAAAGAACTGGACTTACAAGTACATGAAGTCAATAGAACTCCTAATTACATCAATGCAAAAAGACCTTCTCTAAGGCACATAATATTAAAACTGGCAAAAGTCAATGACAGAGGAAAAATATTAAGGGCAGCAAGAAGAAAATAACCTATGAAAAAACCCCTGTCAGGCTTTCCGTGGACTTTCAGCAGAAAACTTACAGGTTAGGAGAGAATGGAATGACAGATTCAAAATACTGAAAGATAAGAACTTTCAGTCAAGAATACTCCATCAAGCAAGACTATCCTTCATATACGATGGAGAAATAAAACCTTTCCAGGATAAACAAAAGATGAGGGAGTTCACTGCCACTAGGTCTGCCTTACAAGAAATGTTGAAAGGAACCCTCCCATCTGAAACTAAAAAGCAAAGGTTTACAAAACCTCGAGCAAGGAGATAAATAGACAGAATCAGAAAATTGCAGCTCGATATCAGAATAGGTTAGTAAACAATTATAACATAAAAGACAAAGGGAAGGAAATTATAAAAAATAACTAAGAACACTTCAATTTAGTCACAAAGTCACAACACAGAAAAGAACAATTTGTGACAACAATAACTCAGAAGGGGAAGAGGAAAGAGAGTGAACCTTCTTAGGCTAATAGAGATAAGAGGCTAACAGAAAATGGACTATCTCATCTATGAGATCTTTTATATAAGCCTCACAGTAACCACTGAACAAAGTATCAGAGCAGAGACACAAATCATAAATAAAGAGAAAACTGAGAAAACTAACATAGAAAACCACCAAACTGAAATGGCAGTCAGAAATATAAGGGAAAAGAGACAATGGAAATATAGAACAACCAGAAAATAAGAGATAAAATGGCAGTATTAAGCCCTTATATATCAATATTCATTCTAAATGTAAATGGATTGAATTTACCAATAAAAAGACACAGAGTGGCCGGATGGATTAAAAACAAGACCTAATAATATGCTGCCTCCAGGAAACACATCTCAGCTCTAAAGACAAACATAGGCTCAGCATGAAGGGATGTAAGACAATACTCCAAGCAAATGGTAAGCAAAAGAAAGGTGTTGCCATACTTACATTAGACAAAGCAGACTTCAAGATAAAAGAGACAAAGAGGGACAGTATATAATGATAAAAGGGACATTCCATCAAGAGGATATCACACTTATGAATATATATGCACCTAACACAGCAGCACCAAAGTATATAAAGTGACTATTAACAGACCTAAAGGGAGAAATTGACAGCAACACAATAATATAGGGGACATCAACACTCCACTTACATTAATGGATAGATCATCCAGACAGAAAGTCAACAAGGAGACAGTAGCCTTAAATGAAATACTAGACCAGATGGACTTAATAGATATATATAGAACATTCCATCCCAAAACAGCAGAATACACATTCTTCTCAAGGCACATGGAACATTCTCAAAGCTAGACCATATGTTGGGAAACAAGGCAAGCCTCAATAAATTAAATGATTGAAATCATACCAAGCATCTTTTCTGACCACAATGCTATGAAACTAGAAATCAACTACAGGAAAAAGGCTGGGAAAATCACAAATATGTGGAGACTAAACAACATGCTACTGAACAACCATCAGATCAATGAAGAAATCAAAGGAGAAGTAAAAAAAAAACTGGAAACAAAAGAAAATGAAAACACAACATACCAGCTCTTATAGGATGCAGCAAAAGCAGTGCCAAGAGGGAAATTTACAGCAATACAGGCCTACCTCAACAAACATGAAAAACATCAAATAAGTAATATTAAACTAAACCTAACAGAATTAGAAAAGAAGAACAAGTGAGGCCTAAAGTCAGCAGAAGGAGGAAAATAATAAAAATTAGACCAGAAATAAATGAAATAGAGACTAAAAAATCAATAGAGAGGATCAATGAAACGAAGAGAAAAAGCTCAAATAAATAAAATTTAAAATGAAAAAGGAGAAATTACAATGGATACCACAGAAAAACAAAGGATTATAAGAGAATACTATGAAAAACTATATGCCAACAAATTGGACCTAGAAGAAACGGATAAATTCTTGGACTCATACAACCTCCCAAAACTGAATCAAAAAGAAATAGAGGGCAAGTCCTGTTTGCCTAGTGGTTAAGTTAGGTGTGTTCTGCTTTGGTGGTCCAGGTTTGGTTCCTGGGTGTGGACCTACATCACTAATCTGTCAGTGTCCATGCTGTGACGGTGGCTCACATACAAAAAGAGGAAGATTGGCAGTGGATGTCAGCTTGGGGTAAATCTTCCTCAGCAAAAAGAAAAAAAGGAGAAGAAGGAGAAGAAGGAGAAGAAGGAGAAGAAGAAGGGGATAATCTGAATAGACCAATCACAAATAAAGAGATTTAAACAGTAATCAACTATAGCAAAGTACAAAATCAACTTACAAAAGTCAGTTGCATTTTCATACACTAGTAATGAACTAGCAAAAAGAGAAGTCAATCATATATACAATCACAACAAAAAGAATAAAATATCTCGGAATAAACTTAACCAAGGAGGTGAAAGACCTATACACTGAAAACTATAAGACATTATTGAAAGAAATTGAAGAAGACATAAAGAAATAGAAAGATATTCCATGCTCATGGATTGGAAGAGTAAACATAGTTAAAATGTCCACACTTCCTAAAGTAATCTAGAGATTCAATGAAATCCCTATCAGAATTCCAATGACATTCTTCACAGAAATAGAACAAAGAACCCTAAAATTTATATGGAACAACAAAAGACCCTGAATAGCCAAAGCAATCCTGCAAAAAAAGAACAAAGCTGGAGGCATCACAATCCCTGACTTCAAAATATACTACAAAACTACAGTAATCAAGACAGCATGGTACTGGCACAAAAACAGACAAAGAATTGAAACCCCAGAAATAAAACCACACATGTGTGGACAGCTAATCTTTGATAAAGGAGCCAAGAACATACAATGGAGAAAGGAAAGTCTCTTCAATAATTGGTGTTGGGAAAACTGGCCAGCCACAATGCAAAAGAATGAAAGCAGACCCATATCTTACACCATACACAAAAATTAACTCAAAATGGATTAAAGACTTGAATGGAAGACCTGAAATCATAAAAAGCCTAGATGAAAATATAGGCAGTACACTCTTTGACATTGGTCTTAGCAGCATCTTTTCAAATACCATGTCTACTCCGGCAAGGGAAACAAAAAAAAAAAATAAACAAACGGGACTACATCAGACTAAAAAGCTTCTGCAAGGCAAAGGAAAACATGAACAAAATGAAAAGACAATCCACCCACTGGGAGAAAATATTTGTAAATCATATATCCAACGAGGGGTTATTTTCCAAAATATAAAGCACTCATACAACTCAACAACAAAAAACCAACTAACCTGATCAAAAAATGGGCAGGCATTTTTTGATATGCGCAGGCATTTTTTAATATGAACAGGCATTTTTCCAAAGGAGATATACAGATGGCCAACAGGCACATGAAAAGATGTCCAACATCACTAATTATTAAGACCACGCAAATCAAAACCACAATGAGATATCACCTCATACCTATCTGAATGTCTATAATTAACAAGATAAGAAATGTTTTGAAGAGGATGTAGAGAAAAGGAAACCCTAATACACTGCTTGTGGGAATGCAAACTGAGCAGCCACTATGGAAAACAGTATGGAGATTTCTCAAAAAATTAAAAATAGAAATACCATACAACCCAGTTATCCCACTACTGGATATTTATCCAGAAAACATGAACTCAACAATCAAAAGAGACCTATCCACCCCTATGTTCATTGCAGCATTATTCACAATAGCCAAGATGTGGAAGCAACCCAAGTGCCCATCAACCGATGAATGGATAAAGATGTGGTATATATATGTATATAAAGGAATACTACTCAGCCATAAAAAAGACAAAAGCGTCCCATTTGCAACAACATGGATGGACCTTGAGATTATTACTTTTGGAGAAATAAGCCAGACAGAGAAAGACAAAGACCATATGATTTCACTCCTATGTGGAAGATAAACAAATATCTGGATAAAGAGAACAGATTAGTGGTGACCAGAAGGGAAGAGGGTGGAGGATGGGCAAAAGGGGGGGTACATATGTATGGTGACAGATAAAAACTAGACTATTGGGGGCCAGCCCCGTGGTCCAGTGGTTAAGTTCGCATACTCTGCTTTGGCGGCCCAGGGTTTCACCAGTTCGGATCCTGGGAGAGGACATGGCACCGCTCATCAGGCCACGTTGAGGTGGCATCCCACATGCCACAACTAGAAGGACCCACAACTAAAATATACAACTATGTACTGGAGGGATTTGGGGAGAAAAAGCAGGGGAAAAAAAAAGAAGATTGGCAACAGCTGTTAGCTCAGGTGCCAATCTTTAAAAAAAAGAAAAGAAAAGTAGACTATTGGTGATGAGCACGATGCAGTCTATACAGAAACTGGTATATAATAATGTACATCTGAAATTACACAAAGTTATAAGCCAATAACGACCTAAATTTAAAAAAAGTTTTCTCAACATAGGAATGGAAATTATAGTTTCTGAAAGAAAGAGCCTTGGACATCCATCAGTTAAGTACATAAACTAAATGATAGGGATATGACAAGCTATTCAGAAGAAAAGACAACATTTAAAGATGCTTGGGTAAGACGTTCCCCTCATGCTTAAAAACAAGAGCAAGGTTTAGGAGTGAATCTATACAAGTGAAATGGAGTCCTCACACTCAACTGTGTCGGTGTTTTCCCTTTGAAGGCAAAAATCTATCTACCTACCTACCTACTTATCTACCTATCTATCTATCGATTGATCTATCTATTTTTTAAGGAAGCCCTGAAATATTTATCAACAGTCTCACATCTGCAATAATGCCCCTGATTCTTCTCCTCACTCTCTTAAGGTAGCTAGGTCATAAACAGAAAACAAGTCTTTCAGTTTAAAAGAACATCATTATATTTTAGCCCACTGAGACTGATTTTGGACTTTTGACCTTCAGAACTATAAGATAATAAATTTGTGTTGTGTTAAGCTGAAAAAAGAATACAGAGAGAGCATCATTCTGATGGTATTTAAGTGATCAGTGAGAGAAACAAGAAGAAATCTACCGAGAGTAGGAAACATAGCTTGGCCTGGATAGAACTCTTATAATTCAAGAATAAGGTAATAGTACAAAATGAGTTGGTCCTAGGAAGACATTTTATAATATATATGTAAAAAGGAGAGAATATATCACCTAAAAAGGCAGAGGATGACATACTCTTGAAAAATATTTACTGCAGGGAACATAAATTTTCAACAGTATCCACGAGAAAACATGGACATGAAATAAAAGATAAAAGCAGAGCTAAGACAACAAAGTGGGATATAAAGAGGGACATGGCTGAGTGCAGGATGAAATTTAAAGTGAGCTGGACAAAATAAGATAAAAATGTATAAAAATTTTAAATGGCATAAGAGTTTTAAAACGCAATAAAAACAGTAAAGAACAGAATCAACCATAAAGAACAGAATCAACTCCGTAGAAAACTAAATGTTTAATATGGAAGACAATTTAGAAAGCACTCTCAGAATGTATGGAAAGTATACAGGCTAAAACAGACAACAAAGAACTTGAGATCCCAAGTCTAGATAATCGGTTGTTCTTAACAGGTTTATTTAAATAACCACTGACATCTAAGTATGACTTTCCACAAGTTTTGATATGTAGTATTTTCAATGGCATTCCATTATGATTTCCTTTTTAATGTATGAGCTATTTAGAAGTAAATTATTAAAGTTTCTAAATATGTAATTTTTAAAAATCCCTTTATTGTTTATTTTAATTGTATTATTATTGCAGAACAAGGTAATATTGTAATAAAGGCTTCTTCTAGGGTAGTCATACTCTAGAAGATTCCTTATATGGAACTTAAGTTGGGGATTTAAACCCCTGATCTAATCATTTTTTCCCCCATATTATCCAGCACACTAAGAAACAACAATCAACCACATTAGATCCCTGATTTTTATTAACATGTTTTATGGTAGCTACTACTTGGTAACCAAAAGTCTTGCCTTCTACATGCACTTGACTGTAATGTCTACAGGTAATAATTTAAGTAGCTGTTTTGCTATTGAATGTCATGGACTATCAGGGCTCACTTTATTACTGAAAACAGGGTCATTAATATCTTTAAATCTAATAATATAAGAGAACACAGGACCAATTTGGAGAACCCAGCCTCGAAGATGGCCCCCAATGATCCCCACCTCCTGGTATTCACACTCTTATATAGTTCCCTTTACAATGTATCAGGAATGGTCTGAATGACCAATAAAATATGGCAGAAGGGCTTATATTATAAAAGAAGAAAGATGTAATGATCCAGTATAAGATTCTTCCACCATAAGAAACTTTAAAAAGAAAATAAAATTAAATCCAAAGGAAAAGAAAGTGAATAATAAAGATAAAAGAGCCAAGAACATACAATGGAGAAAGGAAAGTCTCTTCAACAAATGGTGTTGGGAAAACTGGCCCGCCACATGCAAAAGAATGAAAGTAGACCATTATTTTATACCATGCACAAAAATCAACTCAAAATGGATTAAAGACTTGAATATAAGACCTGAAACCATGAAACTTCTAGAAGAAAACATAGGCAGTACACTCTTTGACATCAGTCTTAGCAGCATATTTTGAAGTACTATGTCTGACCAGGCCAGGGTCAGAAATATAGAAAAATAAACAAACAGAAAAAATAAACAAATGGGATTACATCACTTCTGCACAGCAAAGGGAACCATCAACAAAATGAAAAGGCAACCTAACAATTGGGAGAAGATATTTGCAAACCATATATCTGCTAATGGGTTAATATCCAAAATATAGAAAGAACTCATAAAACTCAACAACAAAAAACTAACAACCCAATTAAAAAATGGGCAAAAGATCTGAACAGACATTTCTCCAAAGAAGATATACAGATGGCCAACAGCACATGAAAAGAAGTTCAACATCACTAAAATCAGGGAAATGCAAATCAAAACCACAAAGAGATATCACCTCATACAAGTCAGAATGGCTATAATTAACAAGACAGGAAATAACAAGTGTTGGAGAGGACGTGGAGAAAAGGGAACTCTCATACACTGCTAGTGGGAGTGCAAACTGTTGCAGCCACTATGGAAAACAGTATGAAGATTCCTCAAAAAATTAAGAATAGAACTACTATACAATCTAGCTATTCCACTGCTGGGTATTTATCCAAAGAACATGAAAACATGAACGCGTAAAGATACATGCACCCCTATATTCATTGCAGTATTATTCACAATAGCCAGGACTTGGAAGCAACCTAGATGCCCATTAAGGGATGAATGGACAAAGAAGATGTGGTGTATATATACACAATGGAATACTACTCAGCCATAAGAAACGATGAAATCCAGCCATTTGTGACAACATGGACGGACCTCGAGGGTATTATGCTAAGTGAAATAAGTCAGAGGGAGAAAATCAAATACCATATGATCTCACTCATAAATAGAAGACAAAGACAACATACAAACACAGAGAGACAGAGATTGGATTGGCTGTTACCACAGGGGAAGGGGGGAGGGAGGAGGACAAAAGGGGTGACTAGGCATATGTGTATGGTAATTGATTACAATTAGTCTTTGGTGGTGAACATGATGTAACCTACATAGAAATTGAAATACAATGATGTACACCTGAAATTTATATAATATTATAAACCAATGTTACCATGACAAAAAAAATTAATAAAAAAATTACGTTAATTGCTGCAAACATTTTGGTGAATATCTTCCCAGAAATCTCTCTTACCATAAGTATATGTGTGAATGTGCATATATAATTTTATTTATATGTGGCCTCAATATATATAATGTTTGTTCCTGTTTTGTTCACTCAATAATATCATCAATATCTTCTGTGTCAATGAAAATAAGATGTGTCATCATTTTTAATGGCTGCCCAGTAAAAAATAAATACATAAATAAATAAAAAGCAGGATCTGTGTGATTGAAGAGTGATTCCAGAATAAAGTCAAACTGCCAGAAATACCATAACAACGGATTAAAAAAATCATTGTGTATTAAATATTGTTGAAAAATCTGGATATATTTTAATAATGACTGGAGATATATATGTGACCATAACTAATCCAAACACCGTTCGTTCATTTAACAAATACTCATTTGTACCAACTGTATGTCACTCTGCTAGATGTTAGAGCAACAGTTGTGAACAAAGTAGGCATAATCATTGCCCTCAAAGTTTATAATCTAATGAAAGAAGCAAATAATAATAATAGAGTATGATGAGTATTATGATCTGGGAAGCTCATGGAGCTCTGAGAACATATGAAGGGAAAACATACCTGAGGAACTGATATTTAAGCTGGCCCTGTATATTGAGTACGGAGCAAGTGTTGTAGAGAAAAGGAACAATATTTGTTTATAAAAGCAAAAATAAACAAATGAAAATAAAACTTAGAGGAAAAAAGGGACAAAGCTCTTTCTAGAAACTGAAAGTTCAGTATGGCTGAAATAGAAGACAGGGAGAGTGACAAGACCTGAGACTGGAGAATTTGTCAGAGGACAATCATTTAGGTAGAGTTACAAACTCAAATGCCTACAAGTACCACGTAGATAACAAACAGGTTTATTAAGCTGAATATAAAATAACAGGGAATGGCAGAAAACAGAGCAAACTGAAAGTGTAGTCTAAATGGTGTAGCCACTATTTCAGCCAATCACTCTCATATTTTCATATAATCTAGTGAATCAGAAATCTTGTGTTTTATTTGAAATTTCCCAATTAAAAAGAAACTTAAATGCCAAAATAAAAAACAAGACTACAAACCAAGATAGTCTGCAGGTCACCAGTTCGTGATCTCTGTCATAGAGAGTCCTATAAAACCATGTTAAGAAATTTAAATTTTACCTTAAAATCAGTGGGAAGATACCAAAGGAATTTAAACAGTAAACACATAATAATTTTTGTTGTTTTTGGAATATCATTCTAGCTAGGGGCAATATCAAAGGTAGGAATACCAGTTAAGAAGCTACTGTGAAAGTCTAGGCGAAAGACAGCAGTGGGGATAGTAAGAAATGGGTTTGAGAGACTTTTAGAACTGCCATGGCATTCAATAACGTATTGAATGTAGAAGGTGAGGAAGAAGGCAGAGTCAAGGGTGACTCTTGGGATTTTGTTTTAAACAACTGAGTGAAAAGATCACTGGAGAAAAAGTAGGTTTGGAAGAGGGAAATAAATTTAGCAGGCTGTTAAAAATCAGGTACTTATACATTTTAGGGGCATTACAAACAGATACATTCCGTATCCCTTTATCTAGAAACTCTATTTCTGGTATTATACTATATGAAAATTAGCCAAAATGAAAAGAAATTGTACCAATATACTCAGTTATGACATTTACAATAGTAAAAATACTGGAAATAATGTAAAAATTCAATGTTCATGGCATGGTTAAATAAATTGGCATATTAACCCTTTGGATTTTTAGAATAGAAAGTACTCTATGTAGACCTGATGACACATGGAAATGTGTATATGAAATAATTTTTTAAAGGAACCTCAAATGATACTTATACACAATGACCATAAATGCAGGCGTGTGCAATAACAAAGAATGAAACAGAAAATTTGTGGAGGTATAATCTACTGAATGTACTGTTTATCACTTTCTTTCTCGCTTTTGCGAAAGATAAAGGTGGGATAGGCCATTTATCTGCTTGCAAATCAACAAGTCAGCCAAGCCTCATCAGTGTTCTCAGGATTCAAAGATTGTCCTTTTAATTCCTACCTGGTAAATGATGGAAGTCAAAGATGCATTTATCACCACGATACCATCTTTCAGGGCTTTTACTACATGGTAAGATCCATTTGCAGTAGTTAGCTGCTCTTCAAAGTACTCTCTTAGGAACTGGCACATAATCCTGAGATTCTGGAAAGGAGCCCAACAGCAAGACAAACCTGAAAAGATGTTTTTTCCCTAAAGCCATCTCAATCCGCAAAGCATTAAAAAGAAGAAAAAAAGTGTCGCTATGCACTCTGGGGGTAAAAAAATAAAAATAAAATCTTTCCTTTCCTTCATGGAAATTCTAAGTTGGAAAGATGTGATTTTTTTTTAGAATATTTACATATTTTATTAAATCTTTACAATCAGTAATTATAATCAAATACACAATTATATACAAGGATTATATATATTTTCCCAGACTTTTACATCACAGTACATAGTTTCCCTTAGAAATATTGTATACATTTATCACCAAACATATAATCCAACAACAGTAGTGTTACAGCACCTGTTAATACAGACATCTTTTTCATAAATTACATCATAAGAAAATATATGGCTATAGGGGCTGGCCCTGTGGCCGAGTGGTTAAGTTCGCACACTCCACTGCAGGCGGCCCAGCGTTTCGTTGGTTCGAATCCTGGGTGCGGACATGGCACTGCTCATCAAACCATGCTGAGGCAGCGTCCCACATGCCACAACTGGGAGGACCCCAACTAAGAATATACAACTATGTACTAGGGGGCTTTGGGGAGAAAAAGGAAAAAAATAAACTCTTAAAAAAAACAACAACCAAAAAGAAAATATATGGCTATAAATTGGGCTTTTAAAAATCTCTTTTATATGGAAAGATGTAATTTTAAAATGGTGCTAGTTTTTGAAAGATCCATTAATGGCAAATCATCAGAAATAGAAAGAGTCAAAGCTTATGTAAATTTTAGTGTAATTTGTGCCATTCCATAAGTTGACAGTTCTCAGGGCGAAAAAAAAAAAAAAAGGGACGCTGGAGAATGAATGCAAAACTTCACATCTGATGTTCTCACTGCTACTCTCACCACTACAAAACTGTGGTAACCATTTCTGAAGTGAAGTTGTTGAATGAGGATCCCCTCCAAAGTTTTATCACTGGTGCTGTCTTCAACTCTTCTCTATAATTCTGACCCAATTGTATCTTTTATTTCTGGTTTAGCATTCTTCAAGGACAGAACTATTTAATAATAATAATAATAAAGTAGTAACTTTCCAAAGGTAAAATCTGGAAGCAAAAGAAAAAAAAAGGCTTCCTAGCTAGAAAGATGGCCAACTCAAGGAGTTATCCGTATAAGGGGCGAGACAAATACAAAAGAGAGACTCACATCTGAAATATAGACCTTCGTGCTGCTTTTATCAAACACTTCTACTGTAATGACATACACTTGTCCCACCTCTAGACTCCATCGGTCTCCAGGTTGGACTGTGAAACCTATACCCAAATCAAGAAACAAAAATATTAGAAGAGGCCAACATTTTTCTACAATGCATTAAAAAATACAAACTTAAAAAGCGATTCAAAGAGCAAAACTGGCTAAAAGACGGAGACGGTTTACAAAGTATATTCTTTAGTTTCCTCTATCAAATTGTATAATAATTTGGGGTTCCAAAGATTCTGGCTTAACTTAGCTCATCTCAGGTATAAAGAAACACTCTCACTTATATCTGTACACAAAAAGAAACGACAATTTTGCTCATTTCCAATGTGTCAGGCAAGATTTCAGCTTCTTTCAATCAGATTCATTGTTTCACATGGCCTAAGGACATTAGGATTCTTTTTTGGATCTTCATATGTTTTCACAATCTGTTTCAGGATGCTTCATTCTTGTGGATAGCATTTAACCAGAACAAGGTGAGAAAACATGTCAAAGTAAGGTTGAATTTGAAGTTAGTTAAGTCTCAAAATGAAGGTTAAAGAAGCGCTCTAGTTTTTAACGCATTCATTTTAGTGAAATAGTATAAGCTATTCATCGTTCTGAAAATCATTATCTAAAAATACCTAAAAATCCGGGCTCTACAACATAGATGGTGCAATTGGGGAGTCCAGACACAGATCGCATATGGACATCTTAATTTTTGCTTAAGGAAATCATATGAGCGACAGTTGGTAGAAAGAGAAATGTGAGCTACCAAAGAAAAAAATAATAAACCTACAAACAAAATTTCTCTTTTATTATCCTTTGGAAAGCAAAACTTAAATGTGTGCACTTCTAAGAAAAGTCTGAGGGACACAGTCATCACAGGAATCAGGTATTCTTGAATTTCAAATTTGAGGAAGATGAAATAAAAGATCATGCTCCATGATTTTAATATTCATTTAGCTGCAGAACCCTTTCTCCAAATAAATTCTTACACAGGAGCCCATTATGGAAAGCAGGACAAAGTGGCATCACTCTGGCCAAGGAATGAACAGTGGTGATGGAGAGGGAGGGAAGGGCACGACTTGCCATCCAGCCCAGCAACTTACCTTGGGATCTGCAGAAAGTTTTAAAAATCACAAGTTTGTTCTCTACTATCTGCAGCAAATCTGTAAGACCAAAATGTTTTCTCTTTGCCATCAAAGATATGTCTAGGTCACTTATACATCATACTACCCACTATCCCCTTCAGTTAAATTCTAGCATAAATACAAATTTATTCTGCTATCAGTCTATATAGAATCTAATTAGGAATACACTTCCCTCTCAAAAATACACTACATCCGGGCTGGCCCTGTGGCCGAGTGGTTAAGTTTGCGCGCTCCGCTGCAGGTGGCCCAGTGTTTCGTTGGTTCGAATCCTGGGCGCGGACATGGCACTGCTCATCAGACCACGCTGAGGCAGCGTCCCACATACCACAACTAGAAGAACCCACGATGAAGAATATACAACTATGTACCAGGGGGCTTTGGGGAGAAAAAGGAAATAATAAAATCTTAAAAAAAAAAAAAAAACTTAAAAAAAAAAAAAAATACACTACATCCAAGAGCCAAGAAGAAATTATTTCTGCTCTGAGAAATACATAACTGAGATGACTGAACAGAAAACATTCACTAATTCTAAGTATACTAATTTAGAAATTGTATTAATTCAGTCATGCACTAGGTTACGATTTACTACTATATTATCTACGGTGATAATAAAAGTAAAATAATATTTAATCTACTTGGAGGATCAAACTTTTAAAGCTGCCTCAGTACTGCAAATAAGCTACTGATATACATACAATTGATTTGTTAATTAAGATTACCTTTATCTATTCATTAAAGCAAATCTTTTAAAGACTATATAGGCAACTCTGTACCAATCTAGGTTTAGTTCTAATATAATATTCATAAAACATAAGAGCTAGAAGGAAATTCAAAAACACAACATTCCCTTCATTTTACAGACCAGGAAACAGATCTCAATAGGTCTCTAAACCGATTCATTCCTCCATTATCAGAATAAGATATCTTCCTTCCATCTAATCTTTCCACCTGTTCTGAATCTTATTTTCTCTTGCCCCTCAGAAATCTTGCTCCAACAGCTGGCCCTCTTTTCTCCTGTATCTCTGCCATCTTTCTCTCTGTTTAACTTACAGACATGTTCAAGTTTCTCTTATCTTAAAAATCTTTAAAAAGTTCTTATGTCTTTGTCAAACTTCCATCTTGTTTTCCTCCTTCATTTCAAAGCCAAGCTGTTTTTATTGACAAAGTGACCCAAGACTTCCTAGTTACCACAGCCTTTCAGTCTATCTTCATCTCAGTGTTTATCTCTGCCTATTTCACCCGAGGAACATTCTCTTTGTAAATTCCTCACCTGGTTATCAGGAAACACCTCTCTCTTGATTTTCCTACTGCTTTTTTTTTTTTTTAAAGATTTTATTTTTTCCCCTTTTTCTCCCCAAAGCCCCCTGGTACATCGTTGTATATTCTTCGTTGTGGGTCCTTCTAGTTGTGGCATGCGGGATGCTGCCTCAGCGGGGTTTGATGAGCAGTGCCATGTCCGCGCCCAGGATTCAAACCAACGAAACACTGGGCCGCCTGCAGCGGAGCATGCGAACTTAACCTCTCGGCCACAGGGCCAGCCCCTTCCTACTGCTTTTTAATAAACATTCTTTCTGGGCCTCCTTAACAGTTCCTCTTCTTCCAGAGGAACCTTAAAAGCTGGCATTACACAGTTCTGTCTGTGGCCCTCTTCTCCTCTCACTCTATATACTCTCCCTGGGTGATTTTGTCTACAACAACAACTTCAACTGTCACCTATCTATAAACTGATAACTTCAAATATCTATCTTCAGCCTGAATCTTTCTCCTTCAGATACACAAAAAAATTTCTGCTTGGATGTCTATCCCACAGGTACTTCAAGTCAACATATGAAAAACTAAACTACATAATTTTCTTTTCCCTAAACCTGTTCCTTCTCTTATATTACTCATCTCTATGAACAATACCACCAGCTTACCCTAAGCCAGATGCTGGAACAAATTATGAATAGTCACCATCCATGTTCTCAAGAAAGACATATAAATAGATAAATATAACATATTTTAATATCTACTACTTTGAATAAAAAACAATATGAACTGAGAACACGAAAAAAAGAAAGATCATGTAAGCCTGCCTGGGGAATTCAGGGAAATGCCTGACACACAGTTGGGGCCCAAAAAATACTGAATGAGTTAGTTTATTTTGTAGCTACTATTGCATTTGTTGATAAATGTCCTACGCACCTTAAAATGACTAGAGAACAAAAACTCCGGGCCAAAAACTCTCCTTAATATGTTTTAGACAAATAATATAAATAGTAATACTATTCTACAAGAAATACTCTATCTTTCAAGCCTAATGGGTTCTTACTCAGAATAAGACTACGAGGCCCTACATAATTTACTCCCTCCCTCCTCTACTCTATCATCTCTCCTACTACTTTCTTCCAGTTCCCTGTACTTTGGCCGCAGTGTCTTCCTCACTCTTATTTAAACATGCCAAACATGCTCCCGCTTCAGAACCTTGGCAATTGCTATTTCCTCTTTCACCCAGACATCTGCGTGGCTGGTTGCTTCAATGCCACCTTATCAGAGAGGACTTCCCTAACTACCTTTAGTAAAATAGCAGTCTGTATCCCCAGCACTTAGAACAATGTTGAGCATATAGTAGGAATATAATAAATATTTGCTGAATGAATTGATTTCTTTCAGATTGAAATATTCAGAAATACGAAATATTTCAAAATCAAACACTGAGAAATGAAGTCCAAACCTTTCGATTTTCTGAGAATTTAAACCTTCATTCTGTTTTGTTTTCACTGACTATAACAGAGCTCTAGGTAGCTCTCTTTGGTCACTCCTTACAGAGCAGATTTAGTGAATTAAAAAAATTACTCTCAATTCAATTTAACAAATATTAATTAAGCATTTAATATCATATTTTAAAAAATTAAGCAGACAATACCATCTTTTCTCAATTATTTATGTGAAAATAGTAAAGAACAAATTAAATAAGATTCACACAAGTTCCTCCAAACTCTGTTTTCCCCAGTCTCTTAATTATAATTTGACTAAGGCTGCAAATAAGCACTAAAGTCAACAGATCCCAAGTTCCAACTAGTCTTTTCTCTACCCACCCTTTGTTAGAAATTATGACAATAATAATTTATAGTTCTTTGCTAAAAATTAAACCCATAGAAAATAAATGTAGTAGTAGTATAATAACTCTTAACAGATTATTTTACCAAGGAACATGTCTAGCATGCTCAGGGAAATGTAGATTGACAGCTAAAACTTGAACAAAAGGATACTTTTATGAACAAAGACAAGGTTAATTTGGCCCAGTTGGACCGCAGTCACCATGGCTGTTTTCTCATCCAGTAAAGCCACTTTCCCAGAAAGAGATTCATTACATGAAACTCTACGGTCTTGCAATTCCAGTGTATAATGTTCCAGGGGAAAGTCCACCTCTGTAAGACATGAAAGATACATAAATGTAATGAGAACAGCCATTCAAACAGACAACAGTGTATTGTTGGATTATAAGAGGAAAATCAGGAAGCAGGCCTAAATAAGACAGGGATCTACTTCTAATTTCTTTCCCACTATGATGAATTTCTTCATGTAGCCACTTTTGGGGGAATGCCATATTAGTTTATGGTTGGTATTTCTTGTATTCTTAAAAACCAGTGAAGTGAGAGTAGCAGGAGGGATCCCTGCTAGGTAAGTAAGGAAAGGACTAATGTTAATGGAGCCAATGCACACTTTATAAACTCAATGCGAATTTTTGGGTCAATAGAATATTAAGTTTTCAATTAACAAACTGAGTTTCCCAAGAAACAACTTTTGCAAGGATCATTCAAGTCCTTTCTGGTAAAGTCTCTTCACTTGCCCTACAAAAGCTAATAAATTTTTGGTGATTGTTTTAATAGAGAATTCAGATGCTTATGGACACTGAAGCAAAGTAAGCATTAGCCTGTTCAAGATATGGGGACTATCTCTGTCCAGTATTATCTCAAGGACAGCAATTAAGGAATACCTTATCACAAAATCTAAAAACACAAAGAAATATTTTGCATACATAATGTGGAGTTGCTTCTCCTGTCAGCAGAAAATATTTGAGCATTACTTTTGCCATATTTTATTGACTGGAGCAATCAAAAGCCTGCCTAGGATCAAGGGGAGGGGACACAGACCCCACCTCTCAAGTGAGTGGCAAACTCATGGAAAAGCAAGTGGGACTGGAAATACTACTATGGCCAATTTCGGAAAATATTGTCTTCCGCAGTTAGCTTACTACGGTCAAGGGAATTTCATCTTCTTTTGAGTCTGTCTTCCATGGCTATAGAGAAAGCCCTCAATTTGTCTATATCTCATTCAGTTGAAAAAGTGCCTTTAAGAAAAACCCGTGAAGGGGCTGGCCCATGGCCAAGTGGTTAAGTTCATGTCCTCCACTTTGGCGGCCAGGGTTTCACTGGTTCAGATCCTGGGCACGGACATGGCACCGCTCATCAAGCCATGCTGAGGCAGCGTCCCACATGCCACAACTAGAAGGACCCACAACTAAAATATACAACTATGTACTGAGGGATTTGGGGGAGAAGAAGCAAAAATAAAAAAATAAAATCTTAAGGAAAAAAAAAGAAAAACCTATAAAGAATATGGATAGATCAGTCCAAACCTATTTCCAGTGTTTGAAAAATAATTCCAAGTGCAGGCATTTCAGGAATGTTAGTCTTAGGAAAAGATAAATCATCTTACCTGTCATTCTTCCCTGAACCATTTTTGCAACTCGGTATTTAATATATGCTCCTACTAAGAGATAAATGTCATGGGATGGTATAAGAAATATATTCTCCAAAACAAGCAGACGTATCAATGCTGCTGCCACTTTCTAAAAGAGGAAGGAAAAAAACCAAAGTTTCTATAGGCAAAGTCCTCAAGGCCATCTTCCTTGTTAAAAGTTTACTTCTTAAAAAAAAAAATTTTTTTGAGGAAGATTAGCCCTGAGCTAACTGCTGCCAATCCTCCTCTTTTTGCTGAAGAAGACTTGCCCTGAGTTAACATCTGTGCCCATGTTCCTCTACTTTATATGTGGGATGCCTACCACAGCATGGCTTGCCAAGTGGTGCCATGTCCGCACCCAGGATCCAAACTGGTGAACCCCAGGCCGCCAAAGTGGAATGTGAGCACGTAACCACCGCACCACCGGGCCGGCCACATCTTAAATACTTTTTAATATGTTTTATAAAGATTAAAAAAATGCTTTCCTGGGGGCTGGCCCCATGGCCAAGTGGTTAAGTTTGCACGCTCTGCTTCAGTGGCCCAGGGTTTGGATCCTGGGTCCGGACATGGCACCACTTACTAGGCCATGTTGAGGCGGCGTCCCACATGCCACACCTAGAAGGACCCACAACTAAAATATACAACTATGTACTGGGGGGATTTGGGGAGAAATAAAAAAAAGAAGATTGGCAACAGTTGTTAGCTCAGGTGCCAATCTTTAAAAAAAAAAAAAAGCATTCCTAACTAAAAATCATAATTTCAGTTAGCCTGAAAAAGTGATCATGAATCTTAGTAGTATATTAATTTTCTAAGTCACTTATTAACTTTTTAAGTCACTCAAACTAAGAATAGAAAATGACAAGTCTTCTAAAGGAGAAGAGTAGATAAATAAAAAGGCAGTCTGCTGAAACAAGAAAAGGTAAGACTTGAATGTATGCCACAGAAATTCTTTTAACTAACCTCCAATCAACTGACTTTCCAGATCAAGTCACTCTCTATCCCCTGTTGAACATAGTGATTCTTTTTTTTTGTTTGAGGAACATTAGCCCTGAACTAACATCTGCCGCCAATCCTCCTCTTTTTGCTAAGGAAGACTAGCCCTCAGCTAACATCCGTCCCCATCTTCCTCTACTTTCTATGTGGGACGCCTACCACAGCATGGCGCGCCAAGCGGTGCCACGTCCGCACCCAGGATCTGAACCAGTGAACCCCCGGCGGTCAAAGCGGAACGTGGGGACTTAACCACTGCGCCACTGGGCTGGTCCAGAACATAGTGATTCTTTCTTTTTTTTAACTTTTTTTTTTTTTTGAGGAAGATTAGCCCTGAGTTAACTGCTGCCAATCCTCCTCTTTTTGCTGAGGAAGACTGGCCCTGAGCTAACATTCCTGCCCGTCTTCCTCTACTTTCTATGTGGGACGCCTACCACAGCATGGCTTGCCAAGCGGTGTCATGTCTGCACCCGGGATCAGAACTGGTGAACCCCGGGACGCCAAAGCAGAATGTCTGCACTTAAACGCTGCGCCACTGGGCTGGCCCCCTGAACATAGTGATTCTTGTGAAGGCTCACCCAACAGAAGGTTAGTAGGCTGCCCTCTAGGATGTCCACACACTTATATTCCTGCTACTTGAATTAAATGCTCACCAAGACATTTGTTTTTCCCAAACCTATTTATGCCAGTTGCATTTGTAATTATAATTAGATTTAAAAAATAAACCATGGGGGCCAGCCTGGTGGCACAGTGGTTAAGTTTGCATGCTCTGTCTTGGTGGCCCAGGGTTCCTGGGTTCAGATCCCAGGCATGGACCTACATACCGCTCATCAAGTCATGGTGTGGTGGCATCCCACGTACAAAATAGAGGAAGATTGGCACAGATGTTAGCTCAGGGACAATCTTCCTCAAGCAAAAAGAGGAAGATTGGCAACAGATGTCGGCTCAGGGCCAATCTTCCTCACCAAAAATAAAAATACAAAATAAAAAATAAACAATGAATGCAAAGAGAGAGCTGTTGTTTCTACAAAAAATTTAAATGTTTTGAAAAGAAGTTAAAGGCAAGTTGCTAAAATGTGCTGGTATCAAATTAGGTGTGAGAAATGTAAAAGATTGGGGAAAAATCCTTGAAAAATAGAGAATTCTGCACTTAAATTGTTTCACACGTCTAATTTTTCACTTGACCATAAAATGAAATGAAAAATGAAAAGAAAAAGAAACTACAAATTCTAATTTATGCAAGAAAGAGTATGTATATTTCTAACCAGTGAACTTGTGGTCAAAGACAGGTCTTGGACCAAAGGACTGGTGAATAAAATGCAGTTATATGTTTTAAGAGAAAACACTAGTTGTATTTGTAATTGTAATTAGGTAATAACACGTTTAAAGAAGATGTCTTATTTTTGTTAATGTTTACCTACTTCAAATAACTTTTTCAATTAAATGACCATCTATTGGCCCAAATCATATCAGGTTAGAGGGCTTCTACTATAGATAAACTTAAGAAACTATATTTTCCATAGGCAAGACTATTAAATGAAAGTTTATAGCACAAACTTTTTACCTTATAGAATGGTTCATAAATTCGGACTTTTATAACAGCAGCACCAGTTCTAATCCCAGACACCAAAATCATATCTCCTTGTTTCTCTTCTTTTTCCATCTCAACTATATAGGTGGGGGGAGAATATTCTGCTTCAGAGTATTTCAGAATCCTAAATAGATAAAATAAGGTTTGTTCTGGTAGAACCAGACAATTAGTCTTCTTCCAAAAGGCCCTAAGAAACTTTAAACATAGTCTCTTCAATGTCTATATAGTGTAAAAAGTTTTAAAATTTGTTTTGCACAAGGACTAGATAGAAGAAAACTAAGAAATGTACCTCTGGCTAAAACTGTTGTGGGACCAAAACTTGGATTGTTTGAGAACTATTTCTTGATACCGAAGACAAAATTTCATTATTCATGAAATTCGGTATTATCCACTCACTGAATTTCAGCATGTGCAGAGAGCTTGAACAACAAAACTGCCAGAAGATACACCTGGCTCAAATAATTGTATAGTCCTGAACTCATGAACTTCTCTGCAGTGGCTCAAATTAAACTATCATAAAGGTACCTACATTGATACTATATGTCATTCTATCAAAGACATTTCCCCCTGGTAAATTTATCTCTTCCAAAAAAGTCCAGACAGCAGGGTTATCAAAGCCCGCAAAAATGGCTGCTGTTCAGTGTGTGACCCAAAGGCGGATGTCTCCTTCAAAGTCAGACAGTTTATGTTTCGTTTCAAGTTTACCTAATTTTGCTAGACAGTTCTTCTCTTGCTGATTCGTTATCCTGGGCAATGCTCCACTCAAACATCATCCCTGCCAAACTACTAAAAGTATTTCCTGTAGAGCAAGCCAAAAGCAGACAAGACAGAATCACACATTCAAAGATATTCAGGTATCTTTAACAAGACAGGGAAACCTAACTAGAAAATTATTTTTAGGCCTCTTTCATTAACAAATAGAAGCACTATCATTAAGGAATTAAAACACATTTGCCAGGAAGACCCCTACACAAACAATATAAGTGCTGTTACTGTACAAGCTTTCTCAGAGGGAAAGGGACTCAAGCTGATTAACTTCTGGTTGACAAAAATTATGCCTCTCTTTCTGTTCCTTTCTACATAAAAGCCACCTTAGGGTTGACAGGCATCCCTGAATCTTGGTCCCTTCAACAAAAATTTTATAAAAACTGGTCCAGAATATTTATAATACATTCATTTTTCAGATTTAAAAACATTAGTCTTTGTTAAATAGTTTACAAAGAAAGAAGCAATAAATTTAAATACCATATTACAACGTTAGTATAGTATATTAAAAGCATCAATCTCAAAAAAGATAAACTCAAAATTATAAAGCCTTTTCACAATTTTCATTTAATTCTCTTGGCCTATAGAAAGTGGACTGATCAAAACAGAGTTGCAATAAATTCCAAAAAATGTTCTTACTTTTTAATCTAGGGACTATCAGTAGAAGCTCAGTGGCAGAATATGGATATTTAAGAAAACTTCTGAGATAATCAACAATTAAATATACCAGGAAAATTTTATGAAAGTATACCAACAATTAAACATACCAGGAAAATTCTATGAAAGGTTCATTGACCCATACTCAGAATTATTAATTCCTCATGTACATGAGCTTCATATAAGAAAATAAATATTATTTCCAATCTACTTTTGTTTCTCAAGCTGCTGTTTCCAAGTGCTAAACACAAAGGAGTATGACTTTATCGTAATTTTGTTGAATCCTCTGAAGTTCTTTACCTTCAGCATCCAATGCCCTCACCATCAGTTCCAGTGGTGAATCATCTACATAGAGTTCCCGGGTTCGAGATATAATTTCAATGCTGTCTATTACATCAACCTTAACATCACAGCGCAGTTCATGGTCAGTCACTACAATGAAGCCAAAAACTGATAATTTAATTCAACAGGTCATGAATTTATTAAATGTCTCAAACACTCAGAAGCTTATTCTAAATATTATGAAAAAGAAAGGCTGTGACAGTGGCTTTCAACCTGTGGAAGAAAACAGCATAATGACAAAATATAAGAGCCTCTGTTTATAATGAGACACTAGACCAGTGGTTCCCAAACACTGATCTACAAGGATGTTTTCACCCATCCAAGGAAAAATGAGAAAAACAAGAATTTTTAGGGGCTGGCCTCGTGGCCAAGTGGTTAAGTTCTCGCACTCCGCTGCAGGCAGCCCAGTGTTTTGTTGGTTCAAATCCTGGGCGTGGACATGGCACTGCTCATCAAACCACGCTGAGGCAGCATCCCACATGCCACAACTAGAAGGACCCACAACTAAGAATATACAACTATGTACCAGGGGCTTTGGGGAGAAAAAGAAAAAAAATAAAATCTTAAAAAAAAAAAAAATTTTTTTTAAAGTGAATAATGGGCCAGCCCTGGTGACCTAGTGGTTAAGCTCAGCACATTCTGCTTTGGTGGCCCAGGTTCGGTTCCCAGGCGCAGATATATACTGCTCTGTTAGTGGCCATGCTGTGCTGGCATCCCACATACTAAAAAATAGAAGAAGACTGGTATAGATGTTAGCTCAGGGCAAATCTTCCTCAGCAAAAAAAAAGTGAGTAATAAAATTAAATGTATTCACTTTTTTTTTTTTTTGAGGAAAATTAGCCCTGAGCTAACTACTTCCAATCCTCCTCTTTTTTTGTTGTTGTTGAGGAAGACTGGCCATGAGCTAACATCCATGCCCATCTTCCTCTATTTTATATGTGGGACGCCTACCACAGCATGGCATGCCAAGCAGTGCCATGTCCGCACCCGGGATCCGAACTGGCGAACCCCAGGTCACTGAGAAGCAGAACATGCACACAACCGCTGCACCATCAGGCCAGCCCCTAAATGTATTCACTTTAAAAGTACATTAAGGTATATTATTCTTACATTTTACCTTACTTTTGAAGTGTTAAATTGTTTTTTTCTTTTATGAAAATTATGGTAATAGATTTTTAAAATATATTTATTTAGAAAAGTAAAAGGGTGGCAACCATATGTCAGTCCTGCCAATAAATCTCTCTCTTTATTTCTTTCAAAATTTTTTGTGGACAATGAGATTAAAAAGCCTGAGAACCATGTACTAAATTCAACCAGAATCCCAGTCCAACCAGAGTTACAATCAAGATAGCCATAATGAAATTCAGAAACACAAATCGAAAGAGTAAAGAAGGAAATGAGGATGAAATAAAAATCGTTTTGCACTATCTTTTAACTATACTCCCACCTATCACATTCACCATGTGTCAGAGAACTGCCTACACAGCTACCCCATTCTGCTGTTGGTAACTACACATTTTTAGTTTTAGCTTCATCTACAAAAAACAAAAAGCAAAGTAACTACCACTGCAATATCCAATATTACCAATGGACATCAGGGATAAACTCCATCCCTAGCTGTGGATCTGCCTTTATGAAATTTTTAAATCAAAGGAGAATGTTAATCAGATAATAGAGGTAAATGCCCCTCAAAAAAGATTAAGGAGCATCAAAATATGCTACTTCAGGAAAAGCTGTACTTCACAAGAAACACAAAAATTGAATTAACCATCCTGGAACTACTTTATATTTACATTAGTGTTCAACAAATAAGTAAATATATTGTAGATAGTGGGTGTCAGGTTTCTCACTGTCAGAGAAAGAAGTTACCCTGTTGTGCAGGATTAGGACCAAAGATATCAGTACGAGCTCATATTTATTTTAATATATATACAGGTAGAGAGACACGGAAATAAATATAGATACGTGTATATACATGAGTTAGTATACAGATACATTTCCTAGCACTGTCTGCTGAGAGGGCCTAGAAGTAGTGACACTCCAGTAGCAATGAGCACACTAGCACCAGATCTTGGTTTCTAAAGATAGCTCTCTAACAAAAAGAATCAGGACTCTCTGAGGGAATGGCTGGGCAAGGAAAATACAAGATGAGCTTGGCTCATGTTGTAGTGATAAAAAATAAGGAAATACTAAGATTAATTAATTAATTAAAATGGGGTAAGCCCAAAGGACACAGGAGCCAACCTGAAAGAGCTTCCAATGGCCAAAGCTAGAAAAACTGGAATAACAAAATAAATTATGATATTATTGGATTATAAACCAAAATTAAAACAAATATCCATGAGTCCACAGTTATGTAAATAATGAATGAATGAATAAATAAATGAGAAGTTATTTGTGAGATGTAAGATATCTCTCTTATAGAACAATGCTATTAATAAGTGTGGAAGGAATGAGGGAAATAGAAAAATCACCATGAGAACACTACAGTAATAAGTGCTACAGACAAGATTCATGGATAAATGCTAAAATTAGTGGGTGAAACTTTAAAGAGAAACAGGATATACCAAAGTATCTCCCCCAAATATTTACTAGTTACTGTGGTGGTTTTAATATATGTCTACAAATTCTTTGACACTCCTCCCTCTAGGAGGTAAAGCTTAATTTCTTTTCCTTTGAATGTGGGCTGAACTCAATGATCTTTCTTTTCTTTTTTTCTTCCTTTCTTCCTTCCTTCCTTCCTTCCTTTCTTTCTTTCATTTGTTTTGGTGAGGAAGATTGGCCCTGAGCTAATATTTGTTGCCAATCTTCCTCTTTTTGCTTGAGGAAGATTGTCGCTGAGCTAACATCTGTGCCAACCTTCCTCTATTTTGTATGGGGGACACTGCCACAGCATGGCTTAATGAGCAGTGTGTAGGTCCATGCCCAGGATCCAAACCCGTGAACCCTGGGCCACCGAAGTGGAACATGCAAACTTAACCACTACACCACTGGGCCAGCCCCTAATGGTCATTTTTAATGAATAGCATATGGAAAGAGAAAAGTGGTAACTTTACAGTGGAGAAAACTGACAGGCACTACCTAACCAAATGAGCAAAGTTAACGTCACTAGTGATAAATCATGTTGATATCATGTACCCCCTGAAAAAAATGCAATGAGAAGGGCTCTTCATTTCTGTGGTTTTCTTCCTAAAAATGCATAACCCAATCTAATCATGAGAAAACATCAGACAAATCCAAACTGAGAGACATTCTACAAAGTACCTGAGTAATGCTCTTTAAAAGTGTCAAGGTCATGAAAGGCAAAGAAAGACTAGACACTGTCACAGCTCAGAGAAGACTAAAGAAATATAATAATTTAGTATAGTAATGTGGTATCTTGGATTGAATGCTAGAGCAGAAAAAGGACATCAATGGAACATTAGGGGAAAGTAGGTGAAGAGTGAATGGGAACTCTGTACCACCTTTGCATCTCTTCTGTAAATCTAAATCATTTTAAAATAAAATGTTTTAAAAATTGATCTTCTATTTGATTTAACTAAAGAACAAAACCTGAAATTAAAAGAATTGAAGACCAAGATAGGGGGCCTATGGACAAGAACCAAGACAAGTTGAAATCTCAGAGGATCTGTTGGTAGAATATACCACTAAGGAAGTGTTCCAGGGATGACAAAGGAAGGAAGGAAGGGTGAGCTTAGATGATATACACTAGATAATTAGGCACTGGATAATCTAGCACTGATTAAATGGAAAATTCAATCCCTTTCTTCCATGGAGAAATGTGCATGGCAATGGCAGAACAGAAGCATCTGTGACCTCACACAAAAAATATGAAAGTCTTGTGCACACAATGCTTACCCATCTGACTACTTCAAGAGCAGGAAGATATTCAATATGGGGCCATTGACTATAAAGAAAAAAAAATTATCTTGGATGATTTATAGGTAAATTTAGAGTGACCATCAACCACATGCTGCACACAGTGCAAAAAGTACTGTTCACTCCATTTCATTCTTCCCACCAAAATCATCCAGGTGTCCAAACCCTTTCTTCATTCTCCATGTGAGCTTTTTCACCTAAAATTTATTCCCTCATCTCCAAACTCCTCTCCCTGTCCCATACCTAAGGTTAAGTCTAGATTTTCCACTACAAAAAGGTAAGTTCATATATTCAGAGACTACCTCCGGAAGGATACAGAAAAGTGTTTGCCTCTTGGAGAAATGAGGTTAGAGATTTACTTTCCATTATATAACCTTTATAGTTATATAATTCTTTGAACATTTTATATTATTTTACCAAACAGAGGTAATATCTAGTTAAAACAAAACAAAAATCAAAAGAAATTTAGCACTCCTACCAAACTGAACATGCTCACCTCAAGCTCCTCACCTCTATCCTTCATCTCTGTCATAGTTACTAATGTTCTGTACTACAG
This sequence comes from Equus przewalskii, assembly GCF_037783145.1. NCBI lineage: Eukaryota > Metazoa > Chordata > Mammalia > Perissodactyla > Equidae > Equus > Equus przewalskii. The sequence goes on along the minus strand of NW_027228747.1, from coordinate 1,059,637 downwards.
TATCACCAAAAATATCATAAACAAAATTCTAAGCACGTAAACGCCAATGGAATGCTTAAATCTGTTTACCTTTAGAGACACCTTTAGTTAGTAGGCAATTCAATAAATATTTGTCAAATGAATGAGCAATTTATCTTAGGCATGTGCTTCCCTTGCAAAAATGTTCTCTCCTTTTCTCCCCTCCCCCCATTTCAGAGTGCCTGTTCCTACTCAGATGAGAATGCACCTGGTAGGTCACGAAGACTGGCACTTATCATTGAGAATCTCCATCATATATGTACACAATTATTGTATTAATAGCAAAATTGGGAAAGTTGATTTAAAAGACACTTAACTTTGGAATATTTACAAGTCAGATGAAATTAAGCTGAGAATCAGATTTGACATTTTTCCTAGCAATTGTATGAATGAATCTTTTGATATCAGAATGAATTCATGTAGTTAAGAGTAATTACATTAAAATATAGCATATGTGACCAACGCAATGATCCATTTCTGACTTTGGTATCCTTCTCTATCCACTGTAGCTGCCTTGCGTCACATGATTCTCAAAAATTCTCAGCTTGGGGACTCTCATACCGTATTTAATTGATTCTAAAATACTAATTTTTTGACACTTTAACATCTCTGAAAGTGGGATTTTATCTTATAACTGTTGACATCTTACAATTGCTGTCAGCCACGCAGTAGTCATGACATAGTTATCACTGACTGCATCTAGGAGATTAGAAGGGCCAGCATCAAAACTTGTAGAATGGGTATCAGTAATTGGAAGAAAATCTGGTGGATAATAATGGAGCACTCTTTTATTCCCTAGAAACCGAATAGTTAAGGAGATAGAGTGGGAAAGGTGGTGAATCAGATGTTCTAGGAACCTTTCCAAAGCTGGAGACAAAAACAGACAGTTCTATATAATTGCAAAGCCAACTAAACGGCCCAATACTTATAGCTTTTTGCTGTTTTTGTTTTTTTTTTTAAAGATTGGCACCTGGGCTAACAACTGTTGCCAATCTTTTCTTTTTTCTGCTTTATCTCCCCAAACAGCCCCTGTACACAGTTGTATATCTTAGTTGCAGGTCCTTCTGGTTGTGGGATGTGGGACGCTGCCTCAACATGGCCTGACGAGCGGTGCCATGTCCACGCCCAGGATCCGAACCCTGGGCCGCCGCAGCCGAGCGCGCGAACTTAACCACTCGGCCACGGAGCCGGCCCCCAAGCTGTTTTTGTTTTTAGTTGATTCTTTTAACAGATGCTGCATCACTAACAGTCTTGATGGCACAAAGGAAGATGTTGTGGGGATGAACACAGACATTGATGATTTCCAGTCAAAAAGTGATTCAAATGAGGCAGAAATGTTAAGGTTGTTTTAGAAATATCTTAACCAGTTTATTTTATTTTTTCCTTTTTTTAAATCAGGCATAAGAATAATACATAACAAAAATACCATCTAATTAAGTGAAAGAGTTCTTCAGCAGGCATAAAGTAAAATTTCTAAGTGAAGAAAAGCATAGTTTAGTTGGCAATGCTTTTCTTTCTCGATGGCACATAAAATTATAGTGGTACATTAAAAAATAGCTTTACAGGGCTGGCCCCGTGGCCGAGTGGTTAGGTTCACGCGCTCCGCTGCAGGCGGCCCAGTGTTTCGTTGGTTCGAATCCTGGGCGCGGACATGGCACTGCTCATCGAGCCACGCTGAGGCAGCGTCCCACATGCCACAACTAGGACCCACAACGAAGAATATACAACTATGTACTGGGGGGCTTTGGGGAGAAAAAGGAAAAATAAAATCTTTAAAAAAAAATAGCTTTACAATAGACAGTATCTTCAATTATATGAAATATAGTATACCAAACATATTGAACTTCTCTTTAAGAAAACATAGTATAGAAATATCATTTATCAAAATATTTCAGTCATACAGATATTTCTGGCCTATCAATACAGCAATGGAGTGCCAGAAACCCAGGGACGCAGAGCCCTGCTCTGGTTTTTTACACAAATAGCATTTCTTGAGCTGCTCTGGTCTAAAATAGACTAGTGCAGTGCTTCCCAAATTTCTGTATGTATGAGAATCACCCAGAGAGCTTGTTAAAACACAGATCCCTGGGCCCACCCCAGAAATTCTGGTACAGCAGGTCTGAGATGCAGCCTAAGAATTTACATTTCTAACAAGTTCCCGGGTGATGGTGATGATACAGGTTCACAGACCACACTTAGAGAAGTACTAGCTTGCTGGTTTTTTTTTAAGAATTGGCACCTGGGCTAACAACTGTTGCCAATCTTTTTTTTTTTTTTTCCTGCTTTATTTCCCAACCCCCGGTACATAGTTGTATATTCTTAGTTGCAGGTCCTTCTAGTTGTGGGATGTGGGATGTGGGATGCTGTCTCAACGTGGCCTGATGAACGGTGCCATGTCCGCGCCCAGGATCCAAACCCTGGGCCGCTGCAGCGGAGCGCGCGAACTTAACCACTCGGCCACAGAGCCGGCCCCAGAGAAGTACTAGCTTTTTACTGCCTTTTGCCTCACTCAAGACCAGCCTCAAGTCTTAACACACCTAAGCTAGTTCCAATAAATAATTCCTTCCTTGCTTCATTGATTCAAACCACCAGAGTTTCCACTCTGTATCAGGCACCATGCCAGGTCCTGGATATACAAACAAAGTCACAGATTAGGATGCCACAATTAGGGTTCATATTGCTGGAATCCTTTTTTCTACTTCTTATCACTTGAAGCCAACAACACTCGTGTTAACCATCTATAAAAGATATCAGATTCTTTGCTCTAGAAGAACTGTTACATAGTGTATTTTCTCTCCACATACCTATCTCTCGAGCAAGAATAACACTGCTGAGGCGTATCGGTTGGGTAGATTCAGCAATGAGCACAGCTTTTTGGGAACATAAGGTGCCATTTTCATATAAAGGCTCAACAGTTACTGCATCATGATGGGTGGAATGCCTGCCAGAACAAAATACTTAAAGAGTATGAAATAAGAATGTGGGTTAAAATTAACTTTTGATGGAACACAGATTCCTATAGTTTTTCCATGTTACATACTACCAGGTATAAATGACAGTCTTTAAAGCAGAAACATTACTTAGGGACACAAGATTTAAGTAGAAGAGACTGATCAGAACCTTTTCCCAATGATCCCTTGTGCAAAGTTACAGAAGTATGACATTCCTCTCCCAATATTTAAAATAAGACTGTTACATTCTTCCCTCAGTATGTAAAAATAGGATTGATGTTGTTTTCCAATAACGAGGGACAGGACTTTCTCATACTCTGAGGAATGAGTTTCCTCCAATTCTAGAAACTAGGCTGCTGATATCTAAAATGGAAAGGTTGCCTAAATTATGAGGTGCAAGTCCAACTCAAAATACAAAAAAAATCATTCATATGTTTGGATGGATGGAAGGAATGGCTTAATGCTAGAAAGATCCTTGCATCATCCTCTCAGTCAGCAAATACATCACACTGGGTCACCTTATAAGCCTGATTCCCTTATACTTCCTCACAAAATGGGAGGTGAACTTCTTACACTTTGAACAAACCTTAGTGCTTCTCTTAGGAGATGGTAAAGGGGAATCCACTCCATTTAGGATGAACCCTCTGATACCTCGAAGCCCACTTCAGTTAGGTTCCTCACACGTTAGGTAACCACACAACCTATCACTGGGTCCTCTCACACCAGAAAATCCTATCTTTTCATCCTCAGAAAGTCATCCCCCCAGAGGTGAGTACCCCTTGTCCTCACACTTCAAGAGGGTACCCTCATATAAGCGAGGAAACATATATTACAGGCAGATCTCATCTCCACCCAAAATGAATCCTCTCATGTTAGAAGAAGTTTACACTTCTTGGTGTCTGGGCCTCAGTTCCCTCATCCATAAAATGGGAGTAATAGTACTTACTTTCAAGACTGTAAAAATTGAACGAGTAAACATATCCTTAGTTAAGTACACACTAATTAGCTGTGATTTGAGACCCCTTCACACTGAAAACCCCACCTCATCTGGTTAGTGGGGACCGTCTCACGCCAAGCCTCTCTGCTCCTAAATAAATGTCCTCAGACCTTGGCAACGCCCTCTCACTCTAGCTGTTTACACTGCAAGGTCCTCATATCCCGTGGCCACCCGTACCTGAGGCCTCCGCCACGGGGCTTCCCTGTGCCCTGAGAGCCCCTCACAGTGACAACCCCTCACAACACACACACAATGAAAAGGCCAGGCTCACATCCTGAGAACAAGGAGCCACACATAAACTGAAGATATCCCACACAACGAGGACAGGCCACATGAGGACGGTCTGGTCACTCTGCTCCACTCAAGGGACATCCCTCTCGCCCGGAAAGGACAGGCCCCTTTGCGCGAGCGACCACACAGCATTCCTGTGGCCTCTTATACTGAGTGGACCCCTCCCATCCTTACTGGCTGGTGTCGGGGTGCACATCCTCGTGACCCCCCCACCCCTCACCAAGTGTAGCAGCCCCGCTTCGCCTCCAGGAGGAAGGGCACTCGGCCTGGCTCCCGGCCGAAGGGTAGCAACACCTGCGGCACATTAAGTTTGTTTGCCAGGGTCCCAAGCCAAAACAGAAGCAGCAACAAGAGACGGTGTAGAGGCAAGCAGAGAAACAGCCCGAAGCCTCGGCGCCTCGGGGCCCCAGAGCCAGTCATGGCGACCGCTGGGTCTCAGGTTCCCGCTCAACTACAGCCACGCCCTCAGTCCCATCATCAGCCAATCCACAGGCGTGACGTCAACGGGAGGTGGGCGCTCCGTCTTGCTTGGAATTGTGGGAATTTTTTAACGAATCACTCCAGCAAGCCAGTTATGGAAACCAGGCAAACCCAGCTACTAACTTAAATATTGGACGGCAGATCTTTTTAATAGTAAGGAACAAACAGAAAAGTCTAAAAACTAATTTCTTCCAGTTTAATTTCTCCTTCTGTAGCCTACCTTGTGTTTGGCCCCTAGCCAAAAATATTTTTTTTTTGGTAATAATTTCCAGTTAGCATTGGTCCGTGCATATAAAGGGAAAAATTTTCCAGCCCTGAGCATAAACAGCTGGACTTTGTCAAGGGAGCTGTGTCATTTTCACTAGCAAGTCCATTCAGGTCCAGCCTCAAGACCAGAGTGCAGGAAATCCCAGGCACTGGCTCTGAAAGACAGCTTTGAAAGCTATCCACTCACACAGCCTGTCTCCAAGCAAATGCTCTGAGAACACTTCTTGTTAAATTAACTTGTTTTCTCCAAACATCCAACAGAGTATCAGCTCAAAGGTGTCTCAGGACAGTTTACTAAAACCACACATTTAAGGACTATGTGGTCACTGTCATATATTGTTGAAGTCAAGGAGCACAGCACCTAATAAATCCATGGTTTATAAGAAAGAATTAATACAGTTGTACAGGAAAATGTATAGCTCACCCTGAAGATGCCAGTGCTAAATTAACTTATAAAAGGCCCGGCGCATAAATATTATTGCTAATCTTCATGTTTACCCTAATAATACATATTATCCTTATTTTACAGATGATGTAACTAAAAGATTTATATCAGGACATACAACTAGGAACCTCAGAGCTGAATTCGGAACTTAGTTTTGGTCTGCTTCAAAGTGTGTGCTCTACATTAAATCCTACTGCTACCACCCACAAAGACCTGATTTTTAACCCAGACCTCATATAGTTCCTGTGGAGAAAATACATGTGGATTAGTAAATAAAAGTCAAGTAGGTCTGAGGGTTGGAGGGACTGGTTCTTTATTTCAAAAAGACACTTGTCAATTTTCAGTATCAAAACAGTTGCACTATTGGTTTCTCTTTCTCCCAATTGGCCCCCAAAGAGACCACACCAAAGGAGAGTACATTTTAAGCCAATAAGCTGCAGGATGCACACCTAATAGACCTCACAGAAACCTCACCAAAAAGGGAGGATTGGGTAGGGAAAAAAACTTCAAAAGATCAGCACACTGCTGGCCCACAGACTATAGAGAGCTCTCACAGCCAAATGGGGTAGCCAGTGTGCCCCAACCCCAAAGAAGCAATGTTTCAAAATAATATAAAATTTAAAAAGTTTTGTACATAAGCTATTCAAGATTTCTCCAGCACTAACTGATACGAAGCACAATGAGATGGCACTTTTAGAGACAGCAGCTTCAGACCCACAATAGGGTGATGAGATGAGTTTCATATGGCTAAATCAGTGGCAAAAACATAATTTTCCTTCCTTTCTTTCAAGAATGCAGGGGAGCAAATAAGTGGTCACCTCAACATAAGGGACACATGATCAATTCTGTGAGCAGTTGGGAAGGGAGTAGAGATGGGACAAGGATTTGGTCTCAGAGAGGTCTCACCATCTTAATTTGTTTGGTCACTTCTGATGAAAAAAATAAAAATAAAATTGCCCAAAGATACCTTAAAGCTGAAAACCTGAACAGCACTTTTTTTTTTTTTGCTAACTCCTCCTGGAATCACCTTTCTGGTTTGGCTGGTACTTTGTACAGAGCGATGAGGTTTCCCATAGTGGAGTCTTTTTCTGGGCTCTGTCTGGCTCTCAGTAAGGCAGGCCCATACCTCTTTCCTTCCTCTATGGAGACGGCAATATGCATTAAGCTAAAAAGTTACCTTCCAAAAGGGAGAAAGGGATTAGACCGCTGCTTCGGAGCTGTGGAATTATTTGGAATGTTTTACAAATGGTTGCTACATCAATAACAACAAAAAAGGTAATTACAAAATGTGTACATCACAACATGCTTTGAGAGACACTTTGCATTGTGCTCACATTCCCTTAAATGTTGTTCCCAAAGGTGCTCAGCCTCTAGCCCAACTGGAATCTCTGGGAAGAGGCAGAGACAGTTTGGTGAAAAAAACACAGGGGTGGGGGTGGGAGAGGCGGCGAAAGGAGAAAGCAGCCTTCCAGTTAAAGATCAGCCCTCAGTTTAAAGGTCAGCTTCGGGCAGGCTGGCCTGAGGCGGAGTCAGGGTGAGAGGGAGGAGCAGCGGCAGGGCAGGACTGGGGTGCTCTACATCTCATTCAGGTCAAGCAGAGTCTGGTCCAGCATCCTTTGTGTACAGAGGTGCTCCTCTTTGGTGCATTTCAGTTTATCTAATGGGGGTAAAGGAGAGAGGTTACAAAACCTGGAAGTCAATTTCAAGGTCTACCCATTTAGTCTGAGAATTGTTCCTGTTGCAAGGAAGCTGTAGACTAATAAGCAGCTGCCTTCTCAGCCACAGAAGTGAGCTATTGCACCCCTTGGTTTTGCAGGGCCTCTGGCTTGGCTACTAAAGTTGCAGGTGTTGCTGTATTTCTGGGGGAGGGAGTTGGAGACCTTATCAGTCATTTCCTCTTCCACCCCACCCAACCAAAGCTTTTAGCTTTCAGTCACTGAAGGAGGTGGCCTTCAACATCAGCCATTTACTCTTCTAGGCTTTGCCCACAGGACAATACCTACTTGAAATGACTCACTGGGGTCTGACCCCTGAGAACAAGAATGGGCAGATTTCTACCAGTAAAAACATCAGAATCTCAACTTGAAAAGAGTACTGAAGGACCCTCATGCACTATAGGCTTTCCCCAAAGAGTAGAGGAAAGGAATAATTGGTGGGATAAATAAAAGAAACCCCACAGACAAGTCAAAGAATCTTTAAAGAAAACAAAGCCAAGAATACTTCATTGAGTGAAACTCTCAATGAGACTTTTGCAGAGCTGTTGTCCAGACAGTAGCCTGTTACAGAGTTACTTACAATTAAACATAAAACCAGGAAAAAGCAGTAAGAGGGAAAACGTCAGGAAGAAAGCCAGCAGCTGAATATCAAGGAGAATCTAATCTGGCCAGCAAGCAAACTACTCTGACTGCTCTAGGGAATTGCAGAAAACACTCAAATCTTCAACTCAGAGAAGGTGATGGCAACACAGACCTATTTATATCCCACACCCTTGTCTTTCCCTTCCCTTTTCCCACCCAGTCAGAAGGGCCCATCCCTGGGCCTGCAGATGAAGCAGTTACAACATCTTCTCAGGTCAGTCCTTTTATTGTTAGAAAGCATCCTCGCAATGGAACACATCCTACAGTCAGTGCACAAGTGAAAGAGCAGCGAATAAGGCTGGAAAATAGAAAACTCTCCCAGATTTTCTCACTATAATCTCTCAGGCCCCTCCCTTAATCCCTCATCATTTCTTGAGAAGGGACAGAAATGCAGTATTAACTGTTCCCACTTTACAGTGCTGTAAGGAAGTCAACAATATTCTAACTGCCCCTATTAAAAAGCAATTTGCTTAGGGCAAAATAGTAACTTTTAAAAACATCAGCTTTTTGCTGGGGTCCAGGTCAGTGGTGTTGAGCAGTAAGCTCGGTTTAATGGGCATCAGTGAGCCCTGCCCATCAGTCACACAGATCATGCAGCGTTAGCTTCAGCTCATTAGAAAGCAGGCGGTTTCGCTCAAGTTGGCTGTAGAGACGCTCTGCAGCAGCAAAGGAGAGGAGAGAAAACAAGAGGAGAGGAAAAAGAGGAAGAGAAAGAGAAAAAGGGAAGGTTAGTAGAGTGCCAGAAGTAAATTTTGAGACTTTCAACTAGCTGGTATACATAATATGCATCTGTTAAGGTAGGATGGATGCAAGGAGAATTCAGACAGAGGGCCGTAGTAAGAGTCAGTCAGTTGGTGGAAAGACCAACAGAGAAATAAAATAAAAAATTCAGACTGACAAATTGGAAGGACAACATTTTGAGGGACAAAAAATATCTCCTTCACAGTATTTATTCTCTGGGTTGAAAAACTGAGACAAGTGAAACAGGGCAAAGGAAGGGATACAGCTGGCTTATAAGAAACACATTTACAATAACTAGGGTTTGAAAGGAACTAAAGTGAACAGTTCAATGTTTGTCTGTAAAGCATTCAATAAAGCATTGTGAATAACAGATTTGGGATAAATATCCCTATACCTTCTAATGCTTTTTGCTAAAGGTGTTGGGTGAAAAACCATCACAGTGGCCTATCGAATAAAAACCCAACTTCACCTTTTCTAAAAGAACCCCAGATCTGTTACTGTCAACAGTGTGTCCAGCCCCAGGGAAGGTGAATTATTGGTACGAGCCAATCAAGATTATCCTGTTGTTTTTCCAGCCTCTCTTGCAGCTAGGGGTGATCATGATATCCAGTTCTGGCCAATGAGATGTAGGAGGTAGTCTGTTGGGGACTTCTGGGAAAACTTTAGCTTTTTTTCTTGCCTTGAACATAAATGTGATAACTAGAGTTGCATATTTCAACTTTAAGATAAAAGGGCTAAGAGAATCACAGAAAGCCCAACTACATCAGGCCACAGTTGCTGAAATCTAGACTTGTTATTTGTGAGAAAAATCTCTTATTTATTTAAGTGACTGTTAAGCTTTTTCTTATAATTAAAAACACCCCTGATATAGGTAAAGTGCTCAAATCCCTTGGCTTTATCTGGATTTTCTACTTGGAGCACACCTTAAAGAGGAGGTATATAGAATCCAAATCCCTTTGACCAGCACAGGGGTAATGGAAATCTGGGGACAGACCTTCCTGGTCGACTTCTTATATCAGCCTCTGAAGTTCACAAATAAGTTTCTTCCTATGTTTTATAGTCTGTTTCAAAATGGTCTCAGGACCTCAACATGAAAAAGATACTTTGCTGCCTTAAAACCAGTTTTATCTATGGGCTGACTGTGAGCATTGCTCAGGCACCTTGCCTTCTTGGCTGAGGTTTTTGCCAGTTCCACCAAGAACATGGGACCAGTATGGTCCCAGTAATACTTGCCACTTTATGAACACTATCAAAACAGAAAGGGCACATGTATAGGAAGATCCTAGGAGGGAATGAGCAAAAATAATAGTCGTATTAAGGGGAAAAATTAGAGCAAACTTTTAAAATTGCTCTTCCCATTAAACCAGTGGTTCTCAATATGAGCAATACTGCACCTCCTCTCCCCCCAGAGGGGAATTTGGACATGTGTCAGGGCAGATTTTAACTGTCACAATAACTAGAGGGCCCTACAGATATTTACTGGGCAAGAGACAGCAATAAGTAGGATTGTTCTGTACATCCCAGAATTGTCCTGGCCTAAGTGACAAAAGGCCACTGTTGAGAAACACTATAATAGTCTATAAGCTCCAGGAGGCCTGGTATTGGACCTGTCTTATTCACTGGGGCATCCAGGACAAATAGTAGGCATTCAAATTTGTGTTGAACTCTCATTTCTTAAACTTTCAGTGGTGTTACATTACACATAGATTCCATTTGCAGCCTGGCTCTTCGGTAGCATCTATATCCAAGTTAGTGTGACTCCCAACTCCTGTCTTGGGAAAGACAGGTGTTATCAGGATCTTATCCCTCAAAACAGCCTGGTCAATGAGGGTTTTGTTCCATTTAGAGAAGAAATAGAGACAGAGAAGAAGTGGGGGCATTTTATTGCCTGATTAAATCCCAGAACACACAGTTCCTTAAGAACTGCATGAGGACAGAAAGATAAATGCAGTTGTTCTCTCACCTTGAACTTAGTAAGTAAGGTTTTTAACTCGGCTATCTCTAGTGACTAAAAATTCAGGATCAGATACCAGCTCATTAAAGCTCTTGGTTCCCTGATAATAGCAAAATAAACAAAAAAGGCAAGTCAGAGAATCCATTTGGTCTGATGTTCCTCTTAGCCATGCCCAATTAATTAGGGAACAGTCCCATGGATGCTAGACATCCTTAGGCTTCAGTGGTCAGAATCAGGTCAATTTCATCCTGTAATAGGAAAAGCGAGGGGAGGGGGCCTGCAGTAGAGAACTGTATCAGCTTTGAAGCCTCAAAGTTCAAGGAATGAGGTAGAAAAATAGATTTTGCTTTTTTTTAAACTTCCCCCTGATGTTAAGGCTTGGGAATATTCAACCAATGCTATCTGAAAGGAAGGGATTGAGCGGGGCTAAGATAAGGCTGGCCAACATACAGGCCAGTTCCACCTATCGGCAACTTGGGGCCCAGCCACGTTTTGTTCCTCATCCCTAAAATGGTAACGAGGAAGGGAAGAATAGACTCTAACACATCAGCCTATGGTTCTTTCTTAGAAATGAAGAGGAAAAAGTTAAATGGTCAAGTGCTTTGCTCTTAAGAGTACCAATGATGCTTGACCCCATCCCCATAGCTAGGCCAGGCTCAAGTAACATAGGATGGCTTCTGCAAGGATACAGAGCATTAAATGAAAGTGTAAATTTAGCATGACACAAGTATTTCAGATTTCACTTTTACCCTGTCTTATTGGTCTCTATCCTTGCTCGCGACAGTTATGCCCATGGGGAAAGACAGGAGCTATCAGAAGTAGCTCACTTTTCTCCTAATCTCTCTCCATTCTCTCCTACTTTCCTTTCTAAGAATCTCCATGCTGGGGCTGGCCCCGTGGCCGAGTGGTTAAGTTCGCGCGCTCCGCTGCAGGTGGCCCAGTGTTTCGTTGGTTCAAATCCTGGGCGCGGACATGGCACTGCTCATCAAACCACGCTGAGGCAGTGTCCCACATGCCACAACTAGAAGGACCCACAACGAAGAATATACAACTATGTACCAGGGGGCTTTGGGGAGAAAAAGGAAAAAATAAAATCTTTAAAAAAACAAAAACAAAAACAAACAAACAAAAAGAATCTCTATGCTGCTCTGCACAAATACCAACATACCTAGAATTGCACTACACAATGCAGTAGCCACTAGCTACATGTGGCTCGTTAACTTCAGATGAACTACAAGTAAATAAAATTAGAATTTTAGCTCGCCAGTCACACTAGCCACGTTTTGAGTGCTCAACAGCCACACATGGCTAGTGGCTACTGTATTGGACACCACTGCCAAAAGTTCTGTTGGATAGCATTGCTCTAGGCTATACTTCTTGCCTTTAGTTTTCTTCCACCAATTCACTCTTCTGCTCCTTGAAATATGGCTTCTCTCCTTGATCTTAATGCTCAAAATGTACCCTCAAATTAATAAAATATCAGTAACAATGTCCTGTCTTCAGTTATCTTCCTTTTTAACCTGTTGAAGCTGAGAACCATTGGAAATCATCCAGCCCTGAACTTTTTTAAAGACTCAAAGCTACTCATTCTCCTTCTCTCTCTCCAACCAGTTCCATCGGGCTTCCTCCTCTACGCAGATTTTCTTCGTTGCTTAATTCTTCTGTTTACATTTGTGATTGTCTTTTAGGGTTCTAATTTACTTCCATGGCCTAAACTGCCTGCCACTCTTATGGATTCCCAAATCTCTCTTATATCAACCTCTCCCCCTGAAACCCCAGGATTTTGTTTTCACCAGGATATCTGCCAGTTTTTCAGGTTTATATCCTTCTTTACCTTCCCCTGCCTCCCCAAACCAAGACCACGTGATCTCCCTACACCTTTAATACCACCGTTTTCCTAGGCTCAAAACTAACCATCCTCAACTTTTCCCCTTCACATTTAGCAGCCAGGCCCTGCATAATGCCCATCTCAGCACCAGCTCTCTACTACCACTACTCTAGTTCAGATTATTATCTCTGGGAAAACTGCAATAACCTAACCCAGTATTTTCCAAAGTGTGACAGAGTCACTTCTAGTGGTATGTGAGAAGATTTCAGGCAGTAAACATTTCTGAACTTTAAAAAAATCCATTCACTATATTATTTTAATGTGCATTAGGAAAAAACACTAGCACACTTCAAACCTTTGATTTCAAATTAAAATGGTGTAGAGTAAAAATAAAACAAATTTGAAAACAAGAGTAAATTTGAATTAAACAATACTGTAGGCAACATGTGAATATGGCAAAAGCCACCAAGTAATGGTGAAATGACTGAAATTTGGGAATCATCATTGTAATGGATCACGTTGATAATCTGCTCTCTTTACGATATAGTCTTAACTCCGCTGCCAAATCAACTCTTCTTATCTTATATGCTACTCAGACCAGAACATATCCTTGTCCAAAATCTCCTGTGGCATCCCCATCGCCTACAAAATTAAAACTCCCCAGCCTGATTTCAGCACACACCTGTCCCCTACTCTAAGTGTACCTTTACAGCTATTGTGTCTTTCCCATCCCTCTCTATTATTCTTTTGCTTCTTTTTGATCAAAATACTCAATATCCACTATCCTTCAACCAAACTCTGCTGGTCAAAAATCCAATCTTTTGGAACCCAATAAAAATCAAGAGGCAAGTTTTAACCTGTTTATTAAGTACCTATTACATGCCTCCTTCCACAAATCTTTCCTAATCATCCCCACTGGAATCTCTCTCTTTCCCCCTCTGAACTCCCACAACACCTTATTTATGATTTGTGGCACTTAGCACACATTATCTTTAGCTTATATATATATATATGTTCTCTCTCCTACTAGATTCTGAGAAACTTGAGAGTAGGGATGGTGCCTCCATCCTTGATTACTTCTGTCCTCACCTTAATACCCTGTGCCTAGAAGAGACCAGTAAGCATCAGCTAAAATAAATGAATTTGTACCTTAACCTCAAAGGCTGTGTGGCAGGAAGAAATGGTATGGCCAGAAAGAAACCTGAATTCGATGAGACCCTAGCGGGAAAACCTCTCTACCTGGCTGAATCTGTTTAAAAGAAAAGCAAGTTTTAAATATATATTTTGCTGAGGAACTGAAGTACTCAGTGAACAACACTTACGTGCTTAGATAAGGACAATTGACAGCTATACTACCCAGTTTGAACCATCTCTGCTGTGTAAATTGGAATAGACATTTCTGAAATGTTGATATGTAATTCCATAATATAAACCAGAAACAATTTTACTAGAAGAAATTTACCATATTTATGTATTTTAATAAATCATTAAGACTTTGTGTACTTTATTTAAAATATGCACGATTGATTATTTTAGTTTATCTTTTATCACTTGTCTTCTAGCCACTAGACACACTAGCAAGCAAATGGTAGTAAGCCTCAAATACGTAAGAAATAAAGAATAAAATACACAACTATTGAAAATTCTATCTATTATGTATTTTTCTGACTTAGGATGATGTAATTAGTCAATTTTCGTGGTAATATATTCAGGTCCACTGGGTATTCTGAGGATGAACCATTTGAACCACGGTAAAAGGGTAGAGAATATGTATTGGGAGGCATTTCAATGATCTGTCAACCTGACCATATCAAACGAGGAGAAACTGAGGAGAGGATGGAAATATCCTAGGCAGGATGATTTAAGAACCTGGAAGTAAAGGACCTAGATGATCTCATTTAGCCTGAGTGTAAGACTAAAGCTCCTGTTCTAAAGAACCTCTATACTAGTTCACCACTTTGATAGACTCAGATCAGTTGAGTTCAAATGTCAAGAAAAAATAGACACACACAAAAGTGGCTTTGATTACATTAGTCAGAGAAGAGAGAGCTTACAATAGCTGTTCCCCGTATCACACCCCCAAGGCTCCTTCTTAGGGACAGCAGCAGTTTTGTGAATGACACGAATGCAGGGTGGCATAAGGCTTCCAGTGGCTTAACATTTTAATTTGGGGTTGGGAGTGGAACAGAGTACATAAGTTGCTTTGTGTCCCCCCCCAACATCCTAATGCCTTGGGGACCAGCCAGGCCGACCCAAATGGAATCCAGAGCGAGAGTGGGGCGTTGGGTTCCCCGAGGAGAGGGGGCAGATCCAGAACAGAGCAGAAACGGTGATAGTTATCTGTATGAAAAAGTAAGGAGACTCTAGGTAAGAAGGATTAGCACCGATCTACACAGCAATTTGGGAGAAAGGAAGAGGAAAAAAAGGAAGAGGAGACAGTAGGAATGGGAAAAGAGAGCCAGACACTACATACAGCCTGAGTCATTTGGCTTCTTTTCAGGGTTAGTGGGAAAGATACAAAGAGGTAGATTAGCATCAAGGATCAAGGATCCACAGCAAACAGACGAAGTCCCCAACAACTCTTTCTGGTGCTTTTTACTACCTGGCTTGCTCTGGGACTCAGCTCAACTCTTTGGTGAATTTGATATTTCCAATCATGGGTGTTTCCCCTGAACTTTAACATCAGGGCGCAAAGCAAATACACCCAGGAGGTCTGTATTTCGTTATGTGATGTTAGGGCCCAAGTCATTGGCTCTCTGGGCCCTATATCCTTAGTCATATGATGACATGATTCTACCTGCAGCAGTGTCCCTTCTGAGAAGACTAAATTTGAGAAACAAACAGAAAAATCATGATGTCATAATGAAGGGACTATATGAATAAAAAGTATAAAAATTACATGTAGATCGAGTTCTACCACTGATCTAAGATTAAATGCCTCCCCAGCTTTGCCAACAAGTAACCAGCACCAATGTTTTAAAGATAAGGGTAGAGATTCTAGTTTCCAAAGGACAACACCAAAGCACACTATGCATAGCCTGTACCCCCACCCACCCACAAGCCAAGGTCCCAGCCCCACTCTGCTGTCAGATAGTTACATAGAGGTCATGTCATTGAGGGCGTGGTCCAGCTCCTCGCTAATGGCCTTGTACTTCAGTTTCTGGGCATAGAGCTCATCTGGACAGGCACAGGAACCACAATGAGGAACGAGGGGATAGAGTGAAAGGTATCAGAAGCAGATGAAGAGAGGGAATCATTAGAAATTAGGGAAAGTGTGACTGTGGGTCTAATACCACAGTTAGGAGAACATCTATACTGGCAGCCATGACTGGCCATTTTCAGATCCACTGTCCCCCAGGACAAGTGGACTTCTTGACACCTCTAATCAATTGCAGCAAGGGTTGAGAACCTGGGCACAGTCATCAGTAGAAATTCCTATTACCAAAGGCACTCAAGAGGACACCACCACTCTCACTCAGTTAACCCAATTCCTGGCAGTGGTAATGTTTAATTTAACAAAAATAGAAAATGGAGAAAGTACACATTCATGTTCAGACACTTCTCTACCTACCAAGCGTGACCAGTATTCGTGGCCCCTTTGTTCTACAGGTTGCCTCTCCAAACTCTCCCAAAGTAAGACTATCTTGCCACCCAGAACATATCAAAAGATCATATGTCAGAGTTCTCAGAGCAAAGTACATTTTCCCTTGTTCGGGTGAAGGGAGTTGCCAAATTGTGGGGACAGGAAGTATTTAGAAGGCTCCTGGCACTGGTCAGCTCTGAGGTGTGGTTATTCCACAGCAGTGTCTCTTGGAGAGGTCCCCCACAACTTGAGTGGTGAATAGGATTGCCAAAAGTAGCCAAGGTGTGACACACATTCTTGTTGCCTTCTAAAACTATGGCTACCATTTTAATCCAGAGAACAAAGATTTAAGACTACTAAATTGGAGGTAAATGCAGCCACTACCAGTCTCCTCCATGGGAAGAATGTAAATTCCAGAATATTAGGTAAAGTCTTATTAAAGGAAAAGATTAAATGTAAAAATCAAATTCTAGGGTTTGACCCACTTCACCGAGCTGTGGCACAGGACAGGGCACAGGATACATGCCAAGTCACTACCAACTCTCCTGGGTGTGCAGAGAACGATGTTAACCATCAGTGGGCAAGGTCTTCCCCTCTATTCTTTATTTAATCCCTCTCCCAGGCTCCATACCTTCCAAATCATCAATTGTCTTTTCCAGCTTGGCTACCGATCTCTCAGCAAACTCAGCACGGGTCTCTGCCTGGGGGAAATATGAAACCAGTCACAATCAGAGATGAACAAGACAAATAAGAGAAAGATCTCTATTTCTTCCACCTTCTACTCCTATAACTTTCAGAACCAAAGCCAGCTAGTCTAAGTCTACATTAATGCCTTATATACCTCTAAATGTTTTCGGTCTTTCCCGATAATCTCTTCAGCTTACCTCCTTGAGTTTATCAGTAAGAATCTTGATCTCTTCCTCATATTTGTCTTCTTTTTGAGAGTACTGTAAGAGAAGTAGAATAAAAATTTCAGAGTAGAAATTACTCACACAGACAATACCCCCCCACACACA
Source organism: Equus przewalskii (assembly GCF_037783145.1). Taxonomy (NCBI): domain Eukaryota; kingdom Metazoa; phylum Chordata; class Mammalia; order Perissodactyla; family Equidae; genus Equus; species Equus przewalskii. The sequence continues at coordinate 1,042,709 of NW_027228747.1, read as the reverse complement.
TTTAATCTTACATCGAATATTCTCTTGGATTTAATGTACTGAATGGTCCATGAGAAAGAGCAAGGCCCATTTCTGACCAACAGGTCCTTAAAATTCACAAATCAATGTCCTTAGAGCCACGACACCCTCAGATTAGAATCCTCCAGGACCTTTATTTCTCAAGTAGACCTAAGCTTTGATCTTGTTTAGATCAACCCAGGGAGCTATTTTTCCTTCCTCCTGATTAATGAGTAGGTATAGCGACACCCCAAGGCCACAAGGCTAAAACAGTCCTACATGACAGTAAAGACAAGTCATTTGTCTTGCTTGCTCATTAGGTCTCAGATCTGATGATAGAAAACCTATTAGGACCCATGATTACTACCATTCAGCACAGCAGTATCAGCCTGAGAAGAACATGAGCCCAAGCCTCTGAGACCATGAAATTATTTTGACCGAAGCAATCAAAGTGCACAGGAATTAGCATTAAACCCAGAATCGGGATAGAGGGTAGGTGGGTAGGAAGAGGATACTTCTCACTGGATTATATAAGGAATGGGTTTCTCCAGTCTTTCACCAAGGGCAGGGCTGGGGCCAGGCCCCAAAGCCTGTCACTTTCACAAACCAGCCCCTACCTTCTCCGCCTGAGCCTCAAGAGACTTGAGGTTGTTGGTGACATTCTTCAGCTCCTCCTCCAGCTCAGAACACTTACTGTGAATATTTTAAATACCGCAGGAGAGGAAAGGGGAAGAAGAGAACAAAAAAAAAGGGAGAGAGATACACAGACATGAATTGAACCTATATGTAGAGAGTTGGAAGGCATACTGGGGAAAAGAGAAGTTCCCAGATAATCTGAGCAAGCATCAACCCTCCTCCCTCTACCACAGAACATGTCAGGAGCTGGACCCTCCTGGGCTGGGACTCAGCATGTTTGGATACTAATAAAGAAAACACTTGAAAGAAATCACTACCAGGAATAAGCGATAACTGCTACCTGGGGTGGAGGTAGGAACGGATGCCCAACCCAAATTGACTCCCAAATCACCCAAGGGAAGGAGAGACCCTGTGGAGAGGCAGTGAAGCAACTAGGAAAGAAGAGATGAAAGATGCCAAGTAGGTGGAAGAGAATGGAGCACTCCATGAAGAGATGAGAAAGCACTGAACAAATCAACCAGTGGAGGGGAGGCAGCTGCAAAACAAAAACAAAACCAAACAAAACCACACCATCCATATAACGTCTCTGTGGGTTTAATGGTTAGTACCTTTTCTTCAGCAGCACTCAGACACTTCAGGTTCTGGTCCATCAGTCTGATCTGCTCATCCATCTCTCGGCAACGGCTGTTAGTGATAGTCACGGGGATCGCACAAGCCAGGTTGTGGGGAGGGAGAAAGTCAAAAAGGAACACAGCAAGAAAACAAGCAGCAAAATGAAAAAAAAAAAAATTCAAAAAATGAGAAGAGAACACCACCATGATCATGATATGTCATGTCTGGGAGAGAGAAGCACAAATATATATGCGACAGCACTGACTTTGTTATACAAGGCCCAGAAGGTGCCAACACGGGAGCAGTTTGTGTCTGCCCTTGCCCTAAAGTTCCCAGATTGACAAAGTGGTAAAAACAGAGACAGATCTTAAGTCAGTACAGCTACTTCAATGCCCCAAGGAGAAACAGACCCTGGGTGGAAGGAGACCAGTAGGGCCTTCCAGTTAACAGTGCAACATCTGTTAGTTTTTATTTTTCCTCAACTGGCAAACTCTCCCTACAAAAAATAAGGAAGCCGCATTGTTCACCTGTCACTAATCAAGAGAGTAAGAAAAGCCCCAAGCCATTCTTAGGGCCTAAAAAAGCACTATAGATGACGCCCACTCTCTAGGCCCTGTTTAACAAGGTTCAAGGAATGCTAGTCTATTCACATTAGTGCCCAAGCCAAAGGGGAAGGGACAGAATGGTACAGCAAGATTTGGGGAGCAAGATACTCACGACTCTGCCAGCTCAGCTCGTTCCTCTGTGCGCTCCAAGTCCCCTTCAATAATCACCAACTTACGAGCCACCTACGGGAGAAGACCCAGGTACAGCTCAGTGCAGCAAAGATGGAGCCATTTCCTGCTCACAACTCTTTTCAGAGACCTGGGGTCACTGAGGAGAGAGGGACAAATGAAAGGTGCCTTACCTCTTCATATTTCCTATCTGCCTCTTCTGCGATGTGCTTAGCTTCTTTGAGTTGGATTTCCTGGAGTTCCATCTTTTCTTCATCTTTTAAGGCTCGGTTTTCAATAACCTTCATACCTCTGCCAGAAACAGTAAGGACAAATGTAGCACTCTCAGGAATCTGTCATCAGCTCCACTCCAAGGGACCCAGAACTAAGCAGTTTAAAGCCCATTCCTCCCTGCTTACCACTTAAAAAGAATTCCCATAGCATTCCCTCCACCTTAGTTTAATTGCTGTTTAAAACCTTTTCTTACAATAACACACACTTATCGAGAAATATTCAAGTGTAGAGTCTAAGAGCATAAACCAAAAAGAGTCTCCCCACTTCTTGTCCTGCCCATCAGAGGCAAACTCTTACTTCACAATCCTTCCAGAAATGTGTTTTATATAGAAAAACTGTAAAAAAACAAAACAAAACAAAAAAAACTCATCCCCACTTGCCCACACTCCAAAGGAATCACCTACTGCACCATTCTGCAATTTGTTTTCCTCACTTTCTATAATTTGGACACTACTCTGTAACAGCATACACACAGCTGTCATATTCATTTTCACAGCTGCACTGTGTTAATGTACTCCCAATAGGGCATTTCTGATTCTGAAAAGCCTTAGTTTGATCCCACGCAAGCCATCGCACACCTTTGTTCTAGCTTAACTTACACGTGGCAAGGAGCCAATTGGCTATTTTCAACAAAGATGGGTTGTGATTTGATTCAAGAAGTGCGGCTCTCAACCCTGGGCACACATTAAAATTATCAGAGGAACTTCAAAAACATCAATGCCCTCTCGTAATGGATTCTAACTGATCTGGGGTGGGATTCAGCATTCTGCTATTTTTAAACTTGTCAATGATCCCCGCCTCTCACTCCCATGATTCTAATAGTGCAGCTAGGGTTGAGAGAGCTTATTAAAACACTGATTGCTGGGGGCTGGCCCCGTGGCCGAGTGGTTAAGTTCGCACGCTCCGCTGCAGGCAGCCCAGTGTTTCGTTAGTTCGAATCCTGGGCGCGGACATGGCACTGCTCATCAGACCACGCTGAGGCAGCGTCCCACATGCCACAACTAGAAGAACCCACAATGAAGAATACACAACTATGTACCGGGGGGGCTTTGGGGAGAAAAAGGAAAAAAAATAAAATCTTAAAAAAAAAACAAAACACAAAAACACTGATTGCTGGGCTCCACCGCTACAGTCTCTGATTCATAGATCAAGGGTAGGAGCTGAGAATCTGAATTTCTATCGAGTTCCCAGGTGCTGCTGGTCTGGGATTTCACTTGGAGAACCACTGCTTCCGGAGGACTAATCTCACAAATGAGTTCATGATTCACTAAGTGGAGGCTGTCGTGGCGACCCCATTTAAGGATCATTAGGTCAATTTATAGAGTAGCGCCCATTACAAAAGGGTGACAGGGTCTAAGTAATCCCTACTCTGTCTTCAAGCGGAGAGAATATGCAGAACAGAAGGAATAGGATCCTGTAAGATAGGTTACTGTTTTTAAAAATAGGTCTATGAGGAAATCTTCATCACAGCCATTATGAACTTTTGAAGTCCACACCTTATCAGGCCCCTCTACACACCTCTCACTCTCATCAGCAGCTTTCTCAGCTTCCTCCAGCTTTTGCAGGGCAGTGGCCAGGCGCTCCTGAGCGCGGTCCAGCTCCTCTTCAACCAGCTGGATCCGACGGTTCAAGGAGGCCACCTCAGCCTCAGCCTGTGTTTGAATGAAAGAATGGGAAAAGGAAGCAGGGGTATGGTGAAAAGAAGCAGAACTATGACAGTAAGATTGGGGTTGACTACCACGAGGAAGCCAGAGTCTTGCTAGAACCTGTCTTAGCTCAGATGCATGTAAGATCTAGCAGATATGAATATATATATATTTCCTCCCTTTCCCATCAAGAAACTCCCATGTTTCACAGGAAGAGTGTTTTAAAACTCAGTTCCTTGCCCAGCCCAGTGTCAGTTAGTACCACCCCCTTTCTGGACTCAGTTCAAATTCCTGAACATACTGGTGTCCGGAAGGTAGCCAGTGAAGGGTTCCTTGCCTGGGCTCTGGCTTAGAGGTGTGCCTCACTCTTCAGCAACTTTCTTATAAGTGTCTCATAAAGTGGAAAAATAAATACACAAGGTTTCCTAAAGAGGGAATCCTGGATTATCTATTAATTTGTTGCTTAACTCAAGTTGTTAACCCTCTTATCACCTTACCCTAATATACCAGGAAGATGACTAGCCAAGAGAATGTTTTCCAGAATAACCTTCCAGATCAGAAAGCAAAAGGATGGAACATTGGGATACCTACTGTCCAAGCCCGAAACTTGCTCCCCAACCCCCATCTTTTTAAAGTTGACAACAAGGAACTTCTGGCTAAAGTTATCTGCTTTGATGACACTACAAAAAAAAAAAAAAAAAAAACCAACGAAAAACAAAAAACGGGGCAGAATAGGTGGTTTCCTCTATGCCCACCATCCCACCTCCAAATTTCTGAACTGTGACTCCTTTCTATTCCTCTAGTCATCTCTTAGCCTCTCCCTCCAGTACAGCTTATTGACAGTCCTCTCCCTGGCCTCCACTCCACAATAAAGCACAGGCTAGAGTCCAAGTAATCTCATGTCTCCTCATTGGCAATGGAATGAGAAACAAGAAAAGGAGGCAGCCCGTGTGTGGATGAATTTTACTGATGGAAAAGCCTCCTTCCTATGACTGCTTTTCCCCTCCCCACACCTTTACCGGTGGCAAGTAGGCTGAGTGCCCACAACCATACAAGAATTTAAGCTACCCAGTTCAGATGCTTATCCAAGTGAATGGTAAACATGATCTCTCTTCTACAGCCCAGATCGTGCCTGAATTCTATTACCCTGATTTCCTCCTGGCAGTCAGGGGTGGGGGGAGCTATAGAAATTATCTGGGCCACCAGCCCCTATGGGGAGGGTTATAGCCCCAAAGACTCCTGTTAAGAATCAGGTTATTTGGCACAAAAATTTCCAAATACAAACATGGGAGGTTCAAGGGACTAGGGCGCTGGGGCTATATAACCACTGACCTACAGGAAAAGAAAATTGAGAAGTCTACATAAGTTAAAATTACTAAGAAATCTTCTGTGTCTCTAACTGTACTATTCAAAATACCACAAAGACAAGTATTCTCCAGTCCTGTCTCTTCCAGGAAAACAGATGTCCCCTAGGACAACACACATTTCACCTCACAAGCTCAAAAAGGCCGACAGGTCAAGATTACGAGAACAAGTTAGGCTATCAGGCAAGAACTATGAAACACTGTCTGTACAATGATTTACCCCACCCACCTCCCCCTTCAGATGCCTAGAACTAAAAAAAACGAAGAATGGAACCAGATTTGGAGGAAGCTCATGAAATCTAAGTCCCCATCCATCTCACCAGTAGCTACCCAAATGGAGTAGAAGATAACAGGCTATGGGGGTGGGGGTGTACAGTTTCCATGACAACAAGCTGGCTCAGGCAGTTTCTCCCACAAATCAGCATTTACAATAGAATTCTTCGCAAGGCTGAAAAGGGAGGTGGAGAAAACACATTTTGGTGACCAAGAGCATGCGCACATCGACGGAGCCTGTGTCAAAGGCAGAATACACCATGGGATTCCTGCAAAAGCTTCAGAGACCCTGTGGTGGGGGAGGAGGGAAGGTCAGTCACTGTTCTCTTTTTTCTCCTCCCACAGAGGATCGGTTCTCTTTATAATGAAACAGAAGCTTCCAGAATCAAGATCTGTTACTATGTTTAAAAGAATAACAGAAGACACTTGACTTTTCCTTCAAGCCAGAACCTATGCACAATTATCCCTTTCAGGTCAATCAAGAGGAACCAAGGGATTGAGTTTGACTTGTAAACCAGAATGGGAAACATTTAGCTTTATGCTATTCTAATCATCCTAGGTTCAGGAGGCCCAGATGTAGTTTTGATCTTTCAGCCCACCCACCTCTGCCCAGCTTGGAGGATACGCTCTGAGGTTCTTCCTTCAGGTAATAAGGATTCTCCACTGCCTGGGAAGCAAAGATCCCAAGGGGGTGGGGGTGGGGGTGACCATACGACAAACAACACAGCAGCGATTCAGTCACATTAGATGGCTGACGACATGCGTTTGGTTTAAATGCTACCGTTCTCCACACCAAAGAGATCTCCCATGCTCACCACATCCCCCAGGGCAAGAAACTAACAGGGCACTGGTGGGGGGGGGGGGGCGGGGGGAGGATCAGGGCAAATGACAGAAGGGGATTAGCCTATATCTGGCATTCTGCCACTCTGGGGTTTCTCTTTTTAGAAAAAGCCACAGATGAAAGTCAAAGGAAAGCAGTACTGTAAAAGTTAGGCCTGAGCCCTGCGAGTAAAGGACCGCTCCAGTTCCCTGTGTTCACAAATGTATCTACCCAGGGAGATACTGTGTCCTTGGGGACTTTAAATTTCACCAAAGGGGAGGCAAGTTGGTAGGAAGGGAGTAGAGCTATCTGCCCCAGAGTAAACAAAGGTGGAGCCTAAGGCAGGCACTCAGCGCAAAGGGCTATTTGCCTCTCCCCTAAGACTGTGTGCTCTAGTGTGAGGGGAAGAGAAGGTAATCAGCAGGAAAGCAAATCTAAACCAAAGAAAGGTGATAAAATGTGTTGCTTGGTCCTCCAGACCCCACAAACAGGAGAGAGCCACACAATAGTCAGACATCTTAAGCCCCTCAAGAAAACAGGAATTTGGCAGTAAGGCCAGAATCGAAACTTCTGTTTAAAGTTCACTCATTCTCTCAATAGTATTCCTAAATTTTTTAGATCAGAAAAAAAAAAGAGAGAAATACCAAGGGGAGTTAGGAGAGAGGTATTAAAAATAGATAAAGTGAACTATACACTTAAAAATGGTCGAAATGGTAAAACTTTATGTTCTGTATATTTTTACCACCACAAAAAATAGATAAGGAAAAAGACTGCATTTAAATATCATGTTGCCATCTGTTAAAGTTTAGCAAGAAGTGTAAAGGAGATTCAAAATCGGAAGTAGATTTGACAAGGTGCTATATTAGAAAAGGTCAGTCTCCAGGTTAAAAGCAGAAAAGAAAAGATGGATCCCAGAACAACTCCAGTCTCAGCTTGGGACTCATCCAGCTTCACAACAAGGAAGCTGGTTCACACAAAGCAACCAGAAAAATAATTAAGCGGCAATCCCACTAACAGCATGCGATACCATCAGAGAGTACTGAGCTTCCACCTTCAGAGGAGGGAGGAGCCTGCAAAACCCACATTCCAGAATGCCCTAAGAGGACAGGTAACCCATGCACCCCCTCGCTCCCCCCCAGGTGTCTCCTCCTCAGGAGGGGTTCAAAGCTCACTAGAACAGAAAGTCAAAAGATTAGGCTCCCTCAAGCTGGGGAGTACAAGATACTGGTTTCATCAATATTTAACTATCACCCTACTTCCCCATCTGAGGTCTTCCTCACTAGACCTCAGCTCAGTAAGCAAATCTACAGGCCCGGAGGGAGTAGCTCAAGAAACATCTGAAGTTGCTCATTCTGCTGCCCATCACCCCAGAGTCAGCAAGGGTGGGAAAAAAGGGAACCATATTTTCCTGCAAGGAAAATTACCAAATCCTGGTGGGTGTGGGGGGAAATGTGATTATCATCTACCCTAGAACTATTCCTAGGATGCACACACACTTAAATGTTGAGCCCAAGACTCTGCAGCTGAACACATGGCTGGTTCCTTCAGCCATCTTCTGTGTTCCCCTTTAAGGGGATCTGGTCTCCAGGACAAAGGAGATGAGAAAGTGTCACTAGTCATAAAGAGTCACCCAGCCAGTCCATCTCACATGAATTGATAATTAGAAGTTACTAGCAAAATGAACAGAGGAAAAATCCAGACAGAAAAAGGTGACTGAGGAGGACAAGCTTCCAGCATTTCCATGCCTAGCTGTAAAAAGAAATGAGTATTCTAACAACCTTTAAGGGGCAGCCGCCACACCCCTTTCCCCAAAAAACATAATTCTCAGCCACTCCCCAGAGGAGCAGCCAAAAAGGAAAAAAACAAAAACCAAAAAACCTTACCAAGGGAAAGAACAACACAGAATACCAATAATCCACAAGAGTTCTTTCATTAGGTTTTCAAATTTTAGCAACAGTTACTTTCCTCTCCAGCGTGAAGAGCCTCCAAAACCAAAGCCTCAACTTAAATCAGCTCCACCCACTACACTACACTCTAGACCTTCTAAACAGAAAGCAGTTTCAAGAATCACCATTCATTCCATCAACATTTGATGCTCCAACTTTCAGTTGAACAAACATTTATTGAACTTAAAAAAAAAATGGTGGATGAAAATTAGGAAAGTAGCAGAGTAACATCACCAGAGTCCCCTCGGAACTCATTATTCTGTCTCTATCAACTATACTGTCTGGTCAACCAGAAACCTTGACAGAAATTGGCACTCCAGCCGATTCTCTGCCAGATACACTCGCTTATCAGCTCGGCTTGGAAGTAGTGTTCTTAACTGGTTCAGCTTGCAGTGATCACACTTCAGCAGTAAAGGCCTGAATCTGGCAGAAAGTTTCTGCTTTCCAGGTCATCACGGGTAGAGCCAGACAAGTTTTGTTGCCTCCTATATTTGCACTAACATAAGGAGTGACAAGTATCATCTCCTCCCCGCAGCTTCACGTGGATGGAGAGTGGGTTTTGCAGTTGCAAAGGCTCCCCGTAATAGGAAAGGGCCCCAGCCGGAGGACGGGAGGCGGTGCTGTGGCCTCAACCCCCTCAAGGGAGGGCACCGCGCTTCCTCTCAGTCGACTGCTGCCTCATTTCCTGAGCAGGAGGAGGGAGCGGAAAAGCTGCCAGCAGGCCAGGCCGGGGGCTTTCCGGTGGTTCCCACCCCCCAACCCCCACCTTTTCACACTAAGTTCGACCCTGCCCCTCCCAGACCAGAGATGCACCCACCTACTCTTACCCCTTGGGCCGGAAACCTCAAACGAGAGCAAAGTTCCCCCCAACACACAGTTCATGGGGAAGTGGGGGAGGGAGAGGACGCTGAGCCCCTCCCCCGGCCGCGCCCGGCTCGAGGGACTGAATGAATGGGCTGGGAGAAAAGAGGAGGAGGAAAACCACTCCCCAGATCCCGGGAGGCTCAATTCCTTCAAAGGTCAAGCCTGCTCGGCCAAGCACCCATTCCCCACTAGCCCGCTTGATGTCCAAACGAAGCTAAGCCCCACCCATCCTCCAGACTTCAACTTCATCTCTGACTCTGCCGGCCCCCTGAGGGCTGTGCTCCACCGCAAAAAAAGGGGCCCACTCCGGGGTCCCAGCTATTCCAGCACCTGCCCCTCCCTCACGCGCCTCGCCCTCTCGTACCTGTTCCCGGGCCCGCCTTTCTCCCTCCACTTCCCGCTGGAGGCGCTCGGCCCTCTCCTCTGCATCATCGGCCTGCTGCTGCAGAACCTGGATCTTGCGCTTCACCGCCTCGATGGTGGTGGTCCCGGCCATGGTGCCCACCCTGCTGTTGCTCACGCTCGGGTTCCTGCCTCCTCCGCTCGGCGTTGCAGCCGCCTCTCACCCCTACTTCCGCCTGCTCCGCCCTGAAATACCGGAACTCACCCACCCGCCCGGATGTGACGCCACGGCAGCCGCGCCCTCCCACCGCCAGGCAGGCGGGAAGGCAGTCCACTGGAGGGAGACCCGCGGCGGGGAGCGAGGGGCGGGGCCTCCCCGTCGCCCTAGGCGACCGCTCCCGGCCTTCCCTTGGGCCAGTAAAGGGGGGCGGGGTTGGGAAGAGGCAGTGCTACCATGGTAACCAGAAGGCGCGTCTAGTCTAGGCTCTCGGGCCAGGCAGGCTGCCACAATGGTTGGCCTACAAGTAGTGTGCTGCCCTTACACTCCCGCAGTTGACCCCTCACCCTCCCAATGCTGACTCGCCACCACCTACCCGATAGGGTACCCGGTGTCCTCTCCACAAGATAAACATCCTACAAGCCTCTGCTTCCACCCACCCCGCACAGTCTCCAAAACCAGGTAGTAAGAAAAGCCTAGACGTTCTGGGCCTCATCTTCAAGAGAACCCCACTCTGCGGCCTCCTCTCACAGTCTGCTCAGGTAGGTTCTCTCCCATCTCCTGAAAGTCAATAAAGGGGATTATGGGGGTGAAGAGATGGGCAGGTTGGCAAAGTTCTCATTCTATTTGGCATCAGTTATGAACTTAAGTGTTCTACTTAGAATACTGGTCTTTTCCTGTTACTTCTGAGAGTCAGTATGCAGTAGTGATTAACCAACCTACCAACCCCTCCAAACCTTGAATGATTCAGGACTAGGTAATTAATCATCGCTTATAATTCCTTTTGTAGGTGAGGAAGATATCTTATGGCCCCATTTTATCAGGAAGGAATCTTCTATTACGGACTGCTGTTACCAGATGCTTGAAGCAACAGCAAGATGAGTGCCTGGAAAACTATACTGTGGAACGGAGCCTCCATTCTATGTTATAACTTTCACCAATTTCACTGCCACTTCTGTGTCCAGGTACCCCCAGGAGCTATTTATGAGTTAGAAACTGTCCCTACAGGCATTGCCATGCAGGAGTTTTGGAAGCACAGTAGTAAAGAGACTCGAGAATTTTATTATCTTCCCTTTTATGTCTTTGTATTCCTCCCACCTTCCCAGTAAGTAATAGTAATAAATCTCTCCACTGGTGCAACTCTCTTCCCCCCTAGAGAATTAGGGTGTGGGACAGAATTTAGAATTAAGAATCCTAAACCCTGGAAGATTGGTAGGCAAGACAGATGCTGCCCTGAATGCCTGGTTCTGAGGACACTTCCTCTGGAGGCTGTGTCTTCTTATCTCCTTTTAGAAATACTAAGCACTGAGGACTATTCAGAGGACACAATTCAGACAATAAGTAATGTGCTTGGTAGAGTAACCTGCACACTTTGATTTTTTCCCCCCAAGAATCAGGAAGGAAAAGCAGGGTTCAAAGCCTCAGTAAACTTTACCCTAATGGCTTAAGAATTTTTCAAACTGTCTTTGGGGAAGCCTGATCAGAGGGACTATGGAAGCAGAAATGAGACTGTCATCTGGGTGTTGATCGGCAGGGGGCACTATTGCACCCACTTGCCCTAGTGAAGATGCAGACTGGCCTCATCTTAGACACACCAAAGGGGTGTTGAGAACACCACTGCATTCCTGAGGCTGGTAGATTTGAACAGATAATCTTCTCTTGATCCAGGGAAACAGGTGGATTGACTCCTGATAGCCTTTAAAAAAGCATGACGGATGGGCAGCGAGGGGCCCAGTGCTATTGTTTTCCTGGTGACCAACAATACAACAACATATCAACAGGTGTATATCTCCATCCCTGTCCCTCCTCCCCCATCCCTTCCACCTCCTGTCCTTAAAAAAGGGTGTTATGACTCTATGTCCTACCCATTACCCTCCTCTTTCCTTTTGTTTTACCCTGAACAGCTTCTGATTTCATCTCAGATTGAAAGGACCTTAATTATAGTTGCACAAAAATGTGAATGTTCTTACTGCCACTGAAGTATACATGTAAAAATGGTTAAAACGGCAAATTTTATGTTGTGTATATTCTGCCACAATTATTTAAAAAAAGGCCTTTAGACAAACGCAGGGAGTAAAAAAATGAAGTTTGGACTGACTTTGCCATAACCTTACCCTTTCTTTGTTCAAACAGTCCTAGCAAATCCTACGCTTTCCAGAAAGGCTTCTCAGATAACCAGAACTCCCTATGTAAACAAGTGGTTATTAACTCCCTGCCCCCTCTCTTCCCCTTGTATCTACATCAAAGTAATATACTCTGTTTACTTGTTTATTAATCTCAAGGGCAGAAGCTGAGTGGTGAACTGCCTTTGTACTGGACAGAGCACCCTCCCCCCAAAGATGTGTATATTATGTTGCTGATGACTCTGTCTCTTGCTCTCTCCTTTAAACCTTGTTGCCTCCTCCTTATTCAATGCTTTTCTGTATTCCTATAAACATCCCACTTTCCTTCTTTGACCCTTTGAGGCAGGAGTCAGCAAACTTTTTCTGTAAAGGGCCAGATAGTCAATATTGGTGTGGCAACTACTCCATTGTAGGGAGAAAGCCAGTACACAATATGTGACTGAATGGGCATGGCTATGTCCCAATAAAACTTTGTACAAAACCAGGCTGTGGCAAGATTTACCCCACAGGTAGTAGTTTGCTGACCCCAGCTTTGAGGAAAGCTTTCTTCCTGCTTCCAGCTTAACCAGAGCTAACAGATTTTTGCCTCCTGCCCACAACCGGCCGCTTCTATTCTTGTTCTCCTACATATCTGTGAGGGTGCTTATCGACTTGTTGGAAAAGGTAACAAGGGGGAGAGAAGTTGAATGCATTTTTCACCCACACATTATATATTTAAATGGTTTTTGCTGGATTCCTATATAAATATGAGAAGCTTCTTTCAAATGAGTATACTAAATAGACCCTGTCTAGGTGGGAGATGACTGTGTGTGTGTGTGTGTGTGTGCGTGTGTGTGTGTGTCCTAATACACACACACGCAGCTTAGGACAGACAGAATTTATCCCCATGAAACTCCTTTATCTTCCCAATGATATTGGTATATTGTCTGGAGCTTCTATCTCATTCTCTTTCTCCCAAGATCTCAGGTTAGACTTGTTCTTTTCATTGCTCCTGGAAGCACCTCCTTAAGTCCACATACTAGCTGTTTCAACCTAAGGACTTTCCCAGAGAGTTGTTACCCAACATCTCACAAAACTGTTATTAACCTGACATTGCAGCAGTTTGTGAAAACGTCTATCTCCATGCCTGTTTATTGGAACCAGAGAGATCTATCCATCTATACCTGGAATCTAGGTTAGGCAACTCCAGCAGACCATGAAGCACCTGCCCAAAGCCCTGGGGGTAACCAATGTTTTTTGCAGTTTTTCAGGAAGGAAGAATTAGTAGTTTGCAGTGGCCTGAACTTTTGGAAACTATGAATATATATAATGTTTATATCCACTTTGTGTCTCTGATCTCTAGCATAATATAGTCAACAACGCTTATCACTTCCCTGGGCCACAGAAAGTGGTGGAAAGCCAAAGAGGAGCTCAGAAACCTAACAGCAAAGAGGCCAAATGGGAGGATCCAAAAACATTTGTGAATGGCCCACTCTGTCTCTTTAGCTATTTTCCAAAACCAAATGCAGTTTTAAAAAATATGCTCCAATTTTCCTATTAACTCAGTGCTGAGAATTGACTGTATTTCCATCAATACCAGGACATTCTTTTGTTGCTGTTAAGATTCCTATGTTAATTTTCTTCCAAAAGTCTTCCCTATGTGGTCTCTCATTTATCTTTGTGGTAAACTTCAAGGTTGAAGATGAAGGAAAGTAGGTGATTATGGAATAGCATGAAGCAGAAAAGAGAATTTCATTTTCAAATGGGAAAATTCAGCCCCACAGAAGCTGGGTAGTTTAGTCAAAGACACAGAGTAAGGTCTGGTGGTGATACCTTTACCCTCTAAGATTCCTTCTTATTTCTATTATAGTCTATCATTCTAAGATCCTCCCTGCTGCCCTATGAGCAGTGCTTACTATGGCATCTCCGTGGCATGAGGGCAGATGCCCACATTTGCCAAGATAAATAAACCCATATAGGGCCAGGGTCACTGTGACCTCCTTTGTCCCATCGTGAAATCTGAACTGGCTGGTCTGGGGAGTTGAGAGATGAGAGTTTCCCTATTAATACACATATCTACGTGTCAAGCCTTGGACACAAAAGCTAAGAATGTGGCCTAGGGGAGGAGGTGGGATAAGTGATAGCAGTCTGGACTTGGAGTCCCCTCCCTTTGTCCAGGTCCTGGGAAAGATAATTAAATTCCTGGGTTGGGAGTGAGACACAAATCAGACTTCTACATATCTTTAAGAAAGAAAATATATGCCATTACAAGGGTCAGCATGTGGCTATATGCAAAAATGTATGTGGGCATCTATGTCTGTGTTCTGTGAATCCACAAGTATGTATATGTCTGAATGTGTTTGGAATTTAGTCATGTTAACATGGAGGTCTGTGTGTATAGATTAAACCCATCCCCCATCTTTCCAATACTCACATCAGCTGCCTTCTTCTCTGCCAGCTCCAGCTTCTCCTGGGCATCCTTCAAAGCTTCAGAGTACTTGTCCAGCTCATCTTCTGTCCCTTTCAGCTTCTTCTGCATGGCTGCCAGCTCATCTTCCAGCTATATAAGCCCCAAGAGTCACACACAAGACATACATACACAACAGTGCAGGCTCAGACCCTGGGCTCTTCAGCTCTGACAGACCCCTGTCCAGCCTCTATGTTACCATCCCGAGAGAGACACACTTTCTCCCCAGTCACTTCTAGTCAACTGCCCCAGGAGTTATACTATGTCCCTGGCCTGTGACCCTACGGTATCTGATCCTAAGATGATGACCAAGCCATGCTGGTCTTTCATCTAAGACCCTGGGATTTTAAATATCTCAGAGTGTAGATGCCTGCGACTCCATTTAAGGGAAAAGAGCTTGCATACCAAGCTCTCACCTTTTCTTTTAGAAATCAAGGGTTTTTCTAAAACATGATCTACTCCCACTTAAATCTAGCAAACATACTGTAGCTCAGAAGGGGCCTCTGACTTTCCCAAGGTCACACAGGCAGTCTGAGGCAGATACCCTAGATGTCCTCTGCCCATCCAGTGAGGCTGGAGAAAGAGTCCCTCCCACCCAAAGAACAAGTTGGCACCAGTGGTCACTGCCTTTCCCACGCAAACTCTCTTTCATCTCACAGTCTTGTTCAGCAGCAGGTGAGAGAGATCAATGCCAGGGCCTACCTGTTTACTTCTTTCTTCTGCCTGCTTTTGCTCAGCTTCAGCTTGCTCTGCCCGATCCAGAGCATTCTCCTTGTCCAACTTCAGCATCTGCATCTTTTTCTTGATGGCCTCCATCATGAGCAGTGGCCGTTGGTGAGCTCACCTGTGAACACTGGAGAATTGGAGACTAGGGCAAGAAAGGAGGGGCTGCTGACAGAGTGTCTAGGAGTTCCCCAGACTTGAACCTTTATTTCTGCTCATGGCTCCACCTCTTGTTCCTAATATGGTCTTTCCAGCTTCCTCCACCCCATCATTGTTCTCCTGGGAGAACACAGGGTGAGATACTTTGATGGACTGACATCACCAGCAAAAAAAAAATTGAGGAACAGCTGAGGCTGATTTTAGACAATGGAAAGTGGGGGAGGGGAGAGGCACTCCCTGACCCTGAAACTTTCCACTCACTCTGAGCACCTCTATGGGTGTTTTAAAAGAGCAGGGAGAGGGGAGGGGAGAACATTGAAATAGCAAAGGGGACTTTGGCAATTCTAGAATGGTAGTTTTCACCCAGAGGGTCCTAGTTACCCTTCTGCTTCCCCCTTACTGTCACCTGGACTGTGTTGGATGCTGATCAAACTCCACTGGTTGAGTTTTACCTTTCGATTCCTGGTATTCAGGGAGCTTGAGCAACAGTGAAGAGGGGAGGTCACTCATGATCCCTGACAATTCCCCCAGATCGCCAGATCAAATTCCTGTGCTATTTTGAGAGTCTCTATTTGGCAGAGAGACATCATTCCTCCCCCTTAAGAGCCACAGGGATGGAGTAAAAGGGTAGGGTTGGGATCTGGAAGACCATCCCAGAGCTTCAAGAGGGGTGGGGAGAGAAGCAGGGGAGGGTCAGAGTAATCCAGATGGGATCATGTCCTCTGTTTCCCCATACTGATCTTTAAATAGAACTTTTATACCCACACAGACTGAGGTGTTGCTGTCTTCTCTTCTCCCCATCCTCTGCTCCCTTCTTACCGCCCACCCCCACATGCTCACCACCATAATCATCATTACCAGCTCTGTTCTCCCCAGCTTAGTTCCAGGCCATGTTCATTCTTCTACTTGGGGCCTCATTACTGACAAGTGGCAATTGCTCTCAGTACACTGGCACCATACAATCTGAGAATATGCCAGAGGAGAGGTGGGCACTGTTCAAGGTGACCAGAGCTATCAAGGAAGAATATAAATGGCTCTAATTAGTCATTATGTCAAGGATAGATGGGTAGTGATAACGCTAAGCCCCAGTAGCGGGGTAACTGAGACACCCACCAGGGCAAAGGGCAAAATTGAAGTCTACTCTTGAGAGCTTCCAGTCACTGGAGGCAGATAGGCAGATAGACCATCAACTGATTCTTGAAGGAAAGCAGAGAAACCAAAGCCCCCTACTGTGGGACTAGGGCAAAAGAAAGCCCAGGGACAGGAAGCAGTGGATAATAAGTAGAGAGAGAGGGGGTTGAATAAGGAGGAGAAAAATACAAGGACAAGAGAAGATCAGAGATATATCCCTTCTAGTATAAGGGAAACATATAGGAAAATTTCATACTCGAATTCCAGCTCTCTCCTGCTCCCATACTAGCCCTCCAGCTTAAGACTGAAATCCATGTAGGTTGCAGCCACTAGTCTTCTAAAGGTGTCCTGGAGAGAAGAGATTCAGTAATAAAGACAGGAGCCCCAGAGCCCTGGAGGTTGAGGTAGAAAAGAGTGTGATGCCAAAGCGCCCACTGCTGTAAGAATATGTTTGACATTTAGTTGGTTTCTAATTAAACAACCCAATATCAAACATATCACACAGAAGCAGGCAGGAGAGCTTTGGTGGTCATCTGCCTTCCCCACACTACAAAGAAAGGACAGAGCAGAAACACCAGGCACCAAGCATGGCTAGACGGAGAGCCATCTCCCTAGGGAAGGGCACCAATCCCTGCTCTTTGCCTCCCAAGACAGCTGGCTCTTACTCATCTGCCTTTCGTGCCATCCCTGTCTCAGCTCCTCTCCTACCAGTGCCTGGCCTTTGCTGGATCACGTTGGCCTAAACTAGGGAGAATATCTGGCAGGGCTCCATGTCCGGGCACCTATCCTTCCTAAAAGCTCCCATACAGAGCTTCTCCCCCTGATGTCACGGCCCCAGCGCCCAGAGGATCAGCAGTGTCAGCAGCTTCTTGTCAGCCTAGCCACCTGCTCTCCTCAACTCCCTTCCAGCTGCCCTAAGGCTTTCTGGGGATGGAGGAGGGGGGCTTGTACATCCTGCTTTACCTTTCCAACAGAACTCCTAACCTTTCCATATCACCCCCACAAGACTGCTGAGGGCCTTTCAGTGACACCATCCTGGAACCCTCCCACTCTTAAGTACTATAGATAAATAGCCATGAGAAACTTCCAGAATGCTTGGCTGCTTCTTCCCACCATCTTGTCCCTTCTCACCTTCTCCCCATGTCCTCCAGGCATTCTCCTTAAAGTCACCCTTGGATGTTCAGAAGAGAAGAGTGACCTCTCTCACTGGCAGGCTCCAGCAGGTTCCAGAGAAGACTTATGGTCTCCCCTGCCCAGCAGAATTGAAACTAAGACTTTAGGAGATCAAGGGTGAAGGAGGAAACCCCCTCTTGCCAGAAAGCAGCCTGCAGTCCTTAGGACTCTCCTCTTCTGGGGCTTTTTACAGCAAGAACTCCTGGGCTGGCTTCTCTAAGGGTTGTCCCTCACAGGGATCCAGCCTGGTTCCTTTCTGAGGGGTTTTTCTTCTAAAGAGAATCAGGTCTGTTGAATGTCATGTGGCAGGCAGATGCTTCTTTCTACTGTGGCAGAAAGGAGCCTGGGTTATAGCTGCAGTGGGGAGTGGGGGGCTTGGGTGGAAGTGTGGGGGTGGGAGGAGAATGCTCTGCTTCAGCCCCCAGGCCTGTTCCATGTGTCCTTGTTCTCATTAGTCCAGACCACCCCCAACCCCCGCCCCGCATACACACACAAATTCATACACCAACTCCACAGTGCCCTTGATCTAGATCGATAGCTTGTCCCAAGCCCCAGTCAATTCCTGTTGTTTGGCTCTTGCCTTCCAGGGGAAGACTAGCAAATCGGCGTACAAGCCCCCAAGGTAGGTATTGTCTTATGTCCTTGTTCCTTTATGGCTTTCAGTGGGAGTGTGTGTGTAATTTTTACTTTCTTGATTGTCCTTCCTACCTTAACCCCCGCCCCACCCCCACTCCCAAATTTTAGTTCCCTTCTCTGGGAAACTTGACTACCCTGGAGAACCAGAGGGTGGAGGGAAAGAGGCTGGGAAAGGGACTAGTAGGAATAGAAAGGACTTTAGTGTTTGGGGCACTAGGGGAACAGAGGCAGAGACTGGGAATATTGATGTAGGGAGGAGCAGCTCTCTTAGGAGGAGACTTTGGATAGTATAACTAGGCAGAAACATCAGATGACCTCCGATGAAAGCTTTCTAGCTCTGCTGGAAGTAACTTCTATGCAGCCATTTCAAACAAGACTGAGCCCTTCTGAGCCAGAGGAGCTGGGGAAGGCACCAGCCACAGAGGGAAAGGGGTTGGATGGGTGTAATGGGGTGAACTACTCAGTTGATGTGATGAGAGCAGACAGAGTAGGCAGAGAGGATCAGGGGAGATGGGCTTTGTAGGGGGCCTGCCTGCCAATACTGGAGTCAGCCTGGCACTGACAAGCCCTGGGGACAGAGGCCAAGGTCAGGGATCAAGACAGAGGGGATGGGGGTGTTCTGTGAGTCCAAATGGACAGAGGAAAGAGGAATAAAAGGGATTGGTGAGGCTGTGTGGTGGGAGGTGGGGGCAGCCAGGTAATGGAGAGGAAATAAAAAGGGAAAAAACTATCATAGGGCAGGAAAACATCATTGTGGGTTACCATTTATTGGACATTATGTGCCACCTCTCTGCTAAGTGTTTTACTTAATCCCCACCACAAGCCAGTGAGGTAGGCATTTCTATTTTACATATAAGGAACTGTGACCCAGAAAGTTAAAGTAACTTGCTCAAGGCCACACAGGCAGTGAGTGACAGAACCAGATTCAAACCCAGATCTGTCCAGTGTGAAAGCCTGTTCTCCTAACATTAGGCTATACTGCTCATATAGAAGTAGCGGAGGGCGGCTGGGAGAGAGATATGAGGGAAGATGGAAGAAGTGAAGGCGGATGAACCTGCAAGGAAATCGAGGACGGGGGAACAGGCAGAAGGAATGGGAGACTCAGTCTCAGGTTTGTGGGTCAAATGCAGGCCACTTGCGTGTGGTTTTGTCTCCTATGCAACTCCCATCATCCATCATTACTTATTCAACGCCTGCCTCCCCACCCCTCAGTCTGTGAGCTCCATGTCTTGTTAGGTGTAAGAACCCATGAGGAGCTATTGACTAAGGATAAGAGGGCTTGGGAAGCAGGGCTGATGGGGGCTGGAGGATGAATGGATATATATAGGACAGAAAGAGAGACAGGCTTGGGATGGAGAAATGATATTTGAGCTGCATTAAGGGGGCTGGCCAGGGAGTTAGCAAGGGAACCTCAAAGGGCCTGAGTCACAGGGAAAGTCAGAGGGAAATGGAGGATACCTACTGACTGCCAAGCACCAGGCTTGCTCTCTACATACCTTATTTAATCCTCATAATGATCCTATGAGATGGGTATTATTGTCCCCATTTTCGGAAGAGGAAACTGAGGCTCAGAGAAGTAACTTACATATGGCGACAAAACAATTAAGAGGGGAATCCAGACTTTGAAGCCGCACCTGACTCCACAGCCTGTGCTCTTCTCTCTTTTTTTTTAGGAAGACTAGCCCTGAGCTAACATCCACTGCTAATCCTCCTCTTTTTGCTAAGGAAGACTGGCCCTGAGCTAACATCTGTGCCCATCTTCCTCCTCTTTATATGTAGGACACCTGCCACAGCATGGCTTGACAAGTGGTGGGCAGGTCCACACCTGGGATCCAACTCGGCGAACCCCAGGCCACTGAAGCAGAGCTTGTGAACTTAACCACGGCGCCACGAAGCGTGCCCCAGTGTGCTCGTCTCTTTATACCCTGCTGCCTCCCTGTGCTCATCAGTGGGGTGTGTAGGGAGAGAATGAAGGAGAAGCTGTGACAGCTGAGATGAAAAATGAATATTGAAGGATACAGACAGACTTGTGAGTGGGCACGAGGTGGGTGGGAGGTGTCAATTTTGCAGGGGAGACATAGCCACACATGGAGTTGAGGGCAGGAAAAGATCAGTGTGGAAAGGATAAGTGACCAATGAGGTTGCAGATGACAAGGTGAGAGAATAGGGAAAAGTATGTATGATGGTGATTACATCAGAGAGTGACAGTGGGTTCCTGCAACTGTTACTGGCTGCAAAATGGGGGTCTCTCTGGCCTGGGATGTCATTTGTATGTAACGTAGATCTTTATAAGTAAGTTCTCTATGGCCTATAGATGCATATGATTAGTCAGTATTTTTCAGAATTTTGAATGCCCTTAGATTTAACATGCTCTTTCCAGTTCCCCATAAATCCCACCACTCCTTATTTCATTACACTTGCTATATTACTTGCCTGACTCCTGAAGGCATTTGAGTTTGGAACCCTGTATTTTGCAGAGGTGAGAATTTCAGGCAGAGGAAAGAGACTTGTTCGAGGTCTCACAATAACTGGCCAACTCAAAACCTAAACTCCAGGCCTCCTGACACTCAAGCAGCACAGTACCTGTGATTAATAGCCACAGTCAGAGCTATTTGCCTAAGTGTACAGAAAAGATCAGTGGAAGTGAGATCTGAGAGGTGGTGAGCAAAATCCAGGAAGCTATATTAAGATTATGGCAGCTGCAAATAAGCACTTTTGAAACAAATCAAGATTTAGGGCTGAAAGAATGAGTCAGGCGGTCTAAGTTTGAACCTTTAAGAGCTAGCTTTATTTGTTAAACCAAATCAAGATTCTCTACCCTCACATTGTTCATCTCTCAACCACCCATACCCCTACTTACATCAACACTGCATACCTCATTCTGACCACAAGGCGTCACTCTTGTTACCATTGTCTCAGAGATTGTTTCCCAAATAGCACCAGGGGTTGACATGAGAGCAAAAGGTGAGAGTGGGAGCACTGTGTTAAGTCCTGGGCAGATAACTAGATCCAGGTGTGTTTTGGGAAGGCTGTTCAAGGTGGCAGGGGCTCAAGAAGGCTAGGTTAGCAGGCATGGTGAGAATGGAAGGACAATGTTTTGGATGCCATCAGAGTCTCTCCACGTAAAAAGCTTTGCCCATCTGATTTAGTTCTTGCTGGTACTGCTGATGCTCCTTTTCAAACAGCTGGTGCAGGGCAGCTTGACGGACCTGGTGGAGAGGGCAGAACAGAGTGTGATGTTTGCCCTCTGTTTACCCTTCTTTCTCATTC
The DNA here is from genome assembly GCF_037783145.1 of Equus przewalskii. Lineage (NCBI taxonomy): Eukaryota > Metazoa > Chordata > Mammalia > Perissodactyla > Equidae > Equus > Equus przewalskii. Next base: position 1,021,324 of record NW_027228747.1, on the reverse strand, counting down.
TCTCTCCCGGGTTGCTTTCCCATCATTCATGTTCTCTTGGATCTGGACTTAGCAGCTGTGACATAAAGCTAGGCAGTAGCATAGAGGCTAAACTCTTGGTGGGGAAGCCTACTCAATTTTTTCTCCATGGGTGAAGCCCCATTTTCAGCAAATAGTTGCTGAGAACATACCATGAACCAGAAACTCTGCTAGGCACTTGGAATACAAAGATAGTGACATGACAGCAATTGGGGACTCCAGGAAGACAGAGGTTCTGAGAGGCAGGTGCTGGGCACTAAGAAGCAGTTTTGAGTCTCACCAAGATGAGAAGAACAAGAACTAGACTGTACTTTGGGACTTTAGAATGTGCCATCTGCAGCTGGATGCAAAGAATCACTTAATGAAAAAGAACGTTGTCATTTGGAGTTAAAGAGTTATTGCTTAGGTGTAATGGTAAAAACCTCAGAGTCAAATAAGATGGGTGAGTAAAGGCAGAGACTGAGAGCTTGGGAACCCCTGTAGGCAAAGGCACAGGGCAGTAGTGGATGAGACTTCAGGTCACCCTTGCTAGAACTCACCATCAGTAGTTGCTTATTGGCCAGTGCCAACTCCTGTACCATGGTGTCCTGCATCCTTAGGGTGGCATACGGGTTTCTTCTCTGGCTCAATGTCATCTGCCACAGACAATGAGTGTGTGAATTTCGCCACCTGCCCCAGGTACAGAGGTAGGAGTTGAATGGGTTAGAGTTAGGAGTGGAAAAAAAAACATCATCAGTGAGGCTGCTTCTTCAATAGAACCTCTGTGCCAGTGTCAGAAGACTGCAAACTCCTTGAAGGTGCAACTAGAACTGACTTAGAACCTAGAATATGTTAAGTATTTAATTATCATAATGACCATGTGTCACGGATATTAATTTTTGTAGGGGCCGGCCCGGTGGCGCAGCAGTTAAGTGCACATGTTCTGCTTCAGCAGCCCAGGGTTCACCGGTTTGGATCCTGGGTATGGCCATGGCACAGTTTGGCAAGCTATGCTGTGGCAGGCATCCCACATATAAAGTAGAGGAATATGGGCACAGATGTTAGCTCAGGGCCAGTCTTCCTCAGCAAAAAGAGGAGGATTGGCGGCAGATGTTAGCTCAGGGCTAATCTTCCTCAAAAAAAAAAAAATAAGTGAAAGCTTCATTCTTTTGCCCCAGTCCTTCTCAACAGTTATCACAGTTTCTTGTATATCTTACCAGAAAATTTTTCTATCATATACCAACAAGTATATCTTTTAATTTTTTTAAACATGAAATCAGGGGCCGGCCCTGTGGTACAGTAGTTAAGTTTGCACGCTCCACTCCGGCAGCCCGGGGTTCACCAGTTCAGATCCTGCGCACGGACCTAGCACTGCTCATCAAGCCATGCTGTGGCAGGTGTCCCACATATAAAGTAGAGGAAGATGAGCACAGATGTTAGCTCAGGGCCAGTCTTCCTCAGGAAAACAAGAGGAGGATGGTGGCGGATGTTAGCTCAGAGCTAATTTCCTTGGAAAAAAGCCAAACATGAAATCATACATTTACATAAGCAGTATTACTTAACAATTTGGACTTTTCATATCAGACCTAGAGATTTGCTTCCTTCTGTTTAAACACTGCCTAGTATTTTTGTATCATCGTTTAACCAGCTAGGTCATTTCTAGCTTTTTTACTTCTATAAACAATGCTGTCATCAACGTTCTTGTGTATGTACGTTTTGATGCTTTTGTAGGTATATATATGTAAGGTAAATTTTTAGAAGCAGAGTTGCCAGTCCAAAGGATATAGGAATTTTAAATTTTGATAGATTTCATCAGACTGCCTTTGTAAAAAGTGCTGCATCAACCTTGACTCCCACTAAAATAGTATGCATTCTTCTTACCTCGGATCCTTGCTAGCTCTGGGTAACCTGCAAAACCTTAAAAAACAGGCTGATCCTATCCACTCCAAGACCATTTTAGTCAGAATCTTCTGGGTTAACCTGAACATGTGTTTTTTAAAAAGCTCCGTAAGTGAGGGAGATACAGTCTTTTGACTCTTCTCATTCACTCATTCAACAAATACTTACTGCATACACACTACATTAGTACAATGCCAAGCAACAAACACCTGAATTAACCTTAAAAAATAAAAATGATGAAACCTTGCTCGTTTTCCTTCAGAGAATGGGAAGCTAGGGGCAATAAAAATCATTGTCTATACAGCCTAACCTAGTGGCATGAGGAGGCTCATCTCTGCTTGTGAGAACCAGGGCTGCTTCTTCCCCCTCCATACCTGTTTCCCCCCCTTTTTTTTGTTTGGTGAGGAAGATTGGGCCTGAGTTAACATCTGTTGCCAATCTTTTTTTTTTGTCCCCAAAGCCCCGGCGTATAGTTGTATATCCTAGTTCTAAGTCCTTCTAGTTCTTCTATGTGGGATGCCACCATGGCATGGCTTGATGAGTGGTGTGTAGGTCTGTGCCCAGGATCCAAACCAGTAAACCCTAGGGCGGCCAAAGTGGAGCGTGTGAACTTAACTACTATGTAACCAGGCTGGCCCCGTTTTCCTTCTTGGTGGGCCCCTAACAAGATGGAACAGATATCAGAGGTGGCTCAGGGAGGAGAGGAGTGTGAAAAGGTCAAGCTGAAGGATAAGGGAAGGAATAGAAGCAGAGATTACCTGTCAACCATCTTCTTAAGTCCCAGGGCCCTTTGAAAACTCTGCAAGAAAAGGAAGTTCTGTTGATCTGCCTTGATCTCCAGTACCTCACCCTCAGTACCCTATTCTAGTGGGAGACATATAGACTTTCCTCTTTAGAGAGGGAGTGGCCAATTTCCTAGGAGACGTGAGAAGTCCTTCTCCTTTCAGAATGGATCAAAGAAAACATGCAGGGGTTGATATGGAACAAACATTTGAATACCCACTATGTGCCAGAAATAGTCTCCCACTTCTGTTACTATTCTTCTGTTACATCAAGATCCTCTCTCAGAAAACCATCCACTTCTGGTAAATTGACCTGGAAACCTCACCAAAGGAATCTCCTCCAACCCAGCCCCTCCTCCCAACTCTGCATACCTCTTCTACTTTTGTCATTTTTTCCGTAGACATATGTACAGACATGCTTGATGTGGTCTTAGGAGACTGAGCAGGCTCTCCTTTCTGTTTAGTTCAGTCACCGAGGTTTCAGTAGTCATAGCAACATTTACGCTTCCAACAATGACCCTAGGCCTAGGAGTTGATTGGTCACCTGGCCTGTTGCCCGGGAGACCTAAGGGAATCCTAGTTCTCCAACCTTCTATGAGTGACACAGGCAATTCTGTAAGCAAGGAGCACAGTCCTAATTTTAGGATTTCTTTTGTTCGGGTCCCAAGGAGTGTCCATTTGGTTCTAGGTCCAGAGAACATTATCATATGCCTGTTTTATTAAAAGGCAACTGTAAAGAAATGAATCATATGCTTTATTTTTTAATTGTTCATTTTATTAAATAATTTATAAAGTCAAACCAGTGCATTGGTCTGACCATCCCTTCACACTGTCCCATAGCATCCCCAATAAATGAGGGAGAATGAGATTATGTCAGATGTCAAAATATTCCCTTTTCAATTTATTCACGAGAGTATGGCATGAAAGTGGAAGGGCAGATCCTTGCACATCAGGGAAGTCGTGTTAATGTTTCAACACAGCCTGGTTTAAGTGGAGCACCAAGGTAAGTTATTCCACATACCACTCACGGCCTTACCTGACCTCCCCACCAGTTCCTCTCTACCTTTCCCACCAACCAACTCTAAGATGCTCAAACCCAAATGGTTCCCATTCAACCATGTACAAAGGGGTAGATACGGAAGACACCAAGCCCTGTCACCTCATTTCTCACCCTTGGGATTATTTATAGTCTGGAAAAGGGCAGATGAACTATGATCAAAACCAAGTGAGGATTTTTAAGGAAGCTTTGACAGAAATATTAAGAAAAACATCTGAATTCAACTCCAGAAAAAAGTGCTACCAAGGGAAAATAAAGTCTTAACTGATGTTCTGAAACTGGCCATAAGAAAGGGTTGGAGAATGATCCTCTAGGCATGAGCTCTAAGAGCTCTGGGCACAACAGGAGCTTCAGCTGATTGAGTCTAGGCCTGCTGAGCCAGATGACCTGAGGGCTGCCCAGCAAGCGCACTGCAGTCTGTCTGGCTCCATCAATGCGAGAGTCCTTGAGCTCCATCACAGAGTACTCTCCAGTGTGTTATAGTTGTCCTTAAAGCTCTTCAATTCGAGGAAGTGCTTGGCACGTTTACTCTTCTGACTGGAGGGGAGGTATGTCACCTGGATGGTTGTTGGGGAGACTTCAGGAGACTGGGTTAGGTCTTTGGCTGCTGACTGGTGTTGGCGCTGAGAGCTCCCACTTCGTGCTTTGACCCTGAAGAATACAGGGAGGGCAGGTCACGGAGAGAATGAGGACTAATGGAAGAATACAATTCAAGGTTCATCCATCTCATAAATGCAGCTGTAGCCACAAATGGTCTCTGTCCTATCTTATAAACTAGTTGCTAAAATCCCATCTAGTAACTTAGAAATAGCAGAGAAACCAGTTTTCCCACTCGGTCCCTGGCTCTGGCTCAACCTTTTCTTCATCTCACTATGCTTAAAGAAAACTGTTAATCCTGCTGATTCACCTAGTGTGTGTATGCCACTAATATGCTCCCAGTCCAAAGAGAGTCCCTTGAAAACTGAATACCAAAAAATAAGAATAGAAATAACTATTGAGTACTTACCATATGTTAGGACATTAAACTTGGTACTTTACCAACATCTAATTTATTAACATCCCAATATCCTTATATGTTAGCATCATCTCTGTTTTGCAGGTTAAGAAACTGGGTAACATTAAGTAACTTGCCCGAGGTCACAAAGCTAGGAAGTGACAGAATGCTGGGATTCAAACCTAAGTTTGTCAGATTTCACAGCCTATATCCTTTTCACCATACCCACTGAACTTTTTAGAAACTTGAAATCAAAAGAAACTGAATTTTTTTAAAAAGTTGTGGTAAAATACACATAAAATTTATCTTATCCATTTATTTTTTTAAATTTTTTTAAAGATTGGCACCTGAAGTAACAGCTGTTGCCAATCTTTTTTTTTCTTTCTTTCTTTCTTCTTCTCCCCAAAGCCCCACAGTACATAGTTGTACATTCTAGTCGCAGGTCCTTCTAGTTGTGCTATGTGGGACACTGCCTCAGCATGGCTTGATGAGTGGTGCTAGGCCCACACCCAGGATCTGAACTGCCAAAACCCTGGGCTGCCAAAGTGGGAACACACTAACTTAACCACTCGGCCACATGGTTGGCCCCCCATCTTATCCATATTCAAATGTTTACAATCCAGTAGCATTAAGTATGTTCACATTGTTTTGATCTGGCAAAATGATTCTTTTGATCTGGCAAAACAAACTCTCTACCTGTTAAACAACTCCTTATTCCCCCTTTCTTCCAGTCCCTGGCAACCACCATTCTATCTTCTGTCTCTATGAATTTGACTACTCTAGGTACCTCATATAAGTGGAATCATACAGTATTTGTCTTTCAAAGAAACTGAATTTTGAACAGGCCTCCTGCCTGACTTCTAGACCAAATGGCCTTTTCCATCCTCTCCACACGTTCATTTTCATTACTGTTCTACGTAGCTTTTACTAGAATCTTTTGTTGTTATGAACAAGGTAGTTTATTTTTAGGAACAGAGATTAGACAGAACAGACATACCCGTTATCTTTTGAGAAAGAGCCATATTCAACACAGCAGAAAATAGATGTATTTCTTTCATATCTGGTAACTAACTTTTTATTCTAGATTGGCTTTCCCTCTTCATTCTTTCATTTTAACTTTTACGTAAACAACATAATGAAGCTATTTTAGTACATATTTAAGACATTCTCAGACAAAAGTCTTGATTCCTCTCCTATAACACACTCAACAGCTGATTCTATGGTGATGTCCTTTGTTTCAGACAGGGTTACTAATTCTTTAAGTGGTAATAAAAATGGGTGGCATTTAGTTCTTACTTTTATCAGACCAAGACACAAAAGGAAGACACTGGGACCCTGGAAGAGAAGGAATCTCTGTATGCTGAAAAACTTTATTCCTTTATTGGTGTCATAGGTTACACCAATTCTGACATTTTACTGAGCTGGACTAAAAAACATAAGCAAAAAAAAAAAGAGGTGCACAAAAGTAGGAGAAGCTGATCTTAATAGCTTGTAGAGCAGCATCTGCTTTCAAATGTGAGCAAGAGGCAATTCTAATAGTCTAGGACCTGACAAGTCTTATGTTATCATGGATTCTGTTCATAATGCTTTATGAAGGTCATTTCATTGTGAGAACAGTCCAGCACTGCTATATTCTCTAACCAGCCCCTTTGACATGCTCCCCTCCAAACTCACACTGTGGCCAGCTCACTCAGGGCCTCCTGATAGCGCAGGTACTCACTCTGGCCAAAGACCTGAAGAAAGAGAAGGAAGAGTGAGGATCTCTCAGTCTGGGGCATCCCTTTAGTTCCCTGAAGGAAAAAAATGGCCATCCAGCTTACCCCTGTCCCATAGCGGGCTGTCTCATAGCCATCCAGCAGGGTATCAATGAGGGCCTTGCGCACACCCTTGAAAGGAGTACTACTGTTTCGAAGATCTAGTAAGTAGGAGCGGAAATTCTTGCCCATTAAGGAACAGGGATGCCGGCCATCAGCATGAAATGGGATCTCTGAGGAGATAATAACACAGTGATACTCCTTCTCCCATTCATTACTCTTTCTAGTTAATTTCCCAAACTTAGAAATGGGTCCAATGAGTGAGCTGGGGGTAAATTCTAATGGAATTAAGACTAGAAGTACAGAGCCGTGTCTGAGTGGTCACTTGGTGGCAGCAACACAATTGTAAGCTATACCAATGATACACAATAGTGTCATTGTCCTTTTTCCCTCCTATTTACCCATCCTGGCTTTAAGATATAAACTATGTTTTGGTAGAGACCGAGCATATATGACAATGGTCACAGAATGAAAAGAATTCAAGAAGCATTTATTTTGAGCTTAGAGAAAAAGCAGATGCCACCCGTCTTTTGTGGAAAAACAAGCAAATTACCACCATCCAGTTTATGAAACTGAAGGTCTAAAGAGAAGAACAAAACAAATCCAGACTCTTTGGAGAAGAAATAACTCACCTACATCATTTCCTTTGGCAAAATAGTACCCAGTACCTGCAAAATTGTAGGAAATTCCTACAAGCCAGGGATATGCAGAAAAGACAAATTCTAACATATATAAAGTGGGTTCTTCCCTCTCTTCCCCAGGTGAGCTTTCAGGATCCTGAATGACCCGTCAAGTAGCCCTTACCAGAGGCACGGATGGCATCCAGTGCTTTCATCCTGTATAGATAGTTGTAGCAATCTGTTGAGAGAGAGACTGGTCTCAGGCATAACCCTTAAAATTCTCCAAACTCCAACAAGCTAATAACTGCTTCCCCACCTCTGATGTTTACCCAGTAACAAAGGAACTAAAGCTGCTGATTTTGTCAGCAGCTATGTTGACAACCCTGAGAGCAAAGGCATTCTGAGTTTGTGGGACTCCTCGCTGAGGTATCCTCCAAGAGCATGCCACATACTCTGATTTCCCTGGGTTTCCAGCTGTAGCAGTCTTGCATCATCATCTGCAAGGAGCTGAGGTTCATACTTGATATCCTGAACCCTGGATAGTCGGATATCAATCTCTTCTTTTAAGTCCTGTTCACGTACAGAAAAGAATACACAATCACTTACCCTGTACTCAGCTTCCTATCAGTCTGGAAATGGGGCAGAGCAAGTGAACAACTAAGACAACAGAAGCAGACAAAATGCTCATTTGGCTAATGAATTTGCCAGATAAGACTCAAGAAGTGAAGAAAGAATGGGATTGGGTTCTCTAAGAACCTCTCCAAACTGTCCATTGCTAAGCTAGATCTTTTAACCTGCCAGAATTCCTTCAAGCTCTATAGCATCAACATTATTTCTGACTTTCAACTTGGTTTACAAGAATCTTGGTTAGGTGTTATAAAGAACTTCCCAAGCTGTGTAAAAATGGACAGCAACTGGAAGTCATAATCTAATCTAAAACGCTATAAAGAGGCCTGTACATGGTTTCTAATAGTTTGGGGACTTCCTACCTGGTGGACTACAGAACTTCTACAGGCTTTCTTCTAAAGCATATTTAATTTTTTAAGTAGGCAATTCACATTTGTGGTACAAAATACAAAAAGGTACTAAAGGCCTCACCTTTCATTTACCTACTGTTAGCCACTGTTAATAGTTTCATATTCATCTCTCTTAAGAGGGTTGCCAGAGCCCCATTAAGTAGATTTTTTTCTTGTAACTTTTTAAACTTCCACTGTGAAATATACCATATACAGAATACACATATGTACTTTTTTTTTTTTTTTTTTGAGGAAGATTAGCCCTGAGCTAACTACTGCCAGTCCTCCTCTTTTTGCTGAGGAAGCCTGGCCCTGAGCTAACATCCGTGCCCATCTTCCTCTACTTTATATGTGGGACGCCTACCACAGCATGGCATGCCAAGTGGTGCCATGTCCGCAACCGGGATCCAACCCAGCAAAGCCCAGGCCGCTGAGAAGCAGAACGTGTGAACTTAACCACTGCGCCACCGGGCTGGCCCCCACATATGTAGATTTTAAGAAACTATAAAAATCATTAAAATGAAAACCTGTATCCACTATCCAGTTTATGAATTGGACGGCCTTTGAAGTCTTGTCTGCCCATCCCTGATCGAATGCAACCCCCAATCTTAATTTGTCAAGTCTTATTTTTCTTCTCTGTTTTATCATGTCACCCTAAACAAGATGTTTAGCTTTGCCTGGTTTTGAACTTTATATAAGTGGTAAATACTTTCTGAATTCTTCTGCAACCTGTCTTTTAAAATTTTACATAAACTTTATTTAAGTTGAATTTACATGCCATACATTTTTTTTTTTTTTTTGGTGAGGAAAATTGTCCCTGAGCTAACATCTGTTGCCACTCTCCTCTATTTTGTACGTGGGATGCAACCACAGCATGGCTTGATGAGTGGTGTGTAGGTCTGCTCCTGGGATCTGAACCCAGAAACCCCAGGCCACAGAGGCAGAGCATGCAAACTTGACTACTATGCCTCTGGGCTGGACCCCAAAATGCATCCATTTTAAGTGTGCAGATTGATGAGTTTTGACAAATGAATATACCCACTCAAGCACCATTCTAGTCAAGATACAAAACATTTCCATCATCCTAAAATGTTCTTCATACCCCTTTGCAGTCAACCTTCCCCTTCCTGCCCCAGGCAACACTGATGTGCTTTCTATCAATATAGTTCTGCTTATCCTAGAATTTCATATAAATGGAATGAAATCTTATGGAACATATTCTTTAATGAATGGCTTTCTGGCTTTTTTCATTCAGCTTTTCAAGTTTCATTCATGTTTGTGACTTTTTTCATTCAAAAATATTTTGGAGATTCATTTGTGTTCATATATTTATCTTCAGTTTGTTTTCATTCCTTATAGTATTCCAGAATACAAATACATCATTATATATCCATTCTCAAGTGGACATCTAGATTAACAGTTTCTTTCTAAAATATTATGGGGGCTGGCCTGGTGGTGTAGTGGTTGAGTTTATGTGCTCTGCTTCAGCGGCCCAGGGTTCACGGGTTTGGATCCCAGGCACAGACCTACACACCGCTCACTGAGCCATGTTGTGCTGGCGTCCACATACAAAAATAAGAGGAAGATTGGCACAGATATTAGCTCAGAGACAATCTTCCTCAAGCAAAAAGATGAAGACTGGCAACAGATGTTAACTCAGGGCCAATCTTCCTCACTCTAAAAAATACCCAAAAAAAAAAAAAATTGTGATCAATGCTACGACTATTCTTGTACATGTCTTCTGGTACACATGAATGAAAATTAATTTCTCTAAGGTAAGAGTGGAATTCTGGGCTATGGATTAGGTACATGTGCAATCTTACTAGGTAATGCTCAAATACTTTTCAAAGTGCTTTTGCTGATTTATACTTGCAAATGCAATGGATGAGAATTTAGATGAAAGAATTTTCTAAAGCAATAGGAATCTTGATCTCATCTTGTCCGAGGCGTTCTTATATAGTCCAAGTTTTGATTGGCTCATGACGTACTGGAAGCCAAGCCTATATCCCTCCTATGGGAGGCAGCTGGCATTTGGAGAAAACAGGGAATGTGGAAGGAGCTCTATTGAAGTTTCAGCCCATGACATCTTCCTTGAGGAAAGAACATAGAGGGGAAAGGAAAGAACATGGAGGGGAGAGTTAATAGTACTGGTTAATGAAAGAATATTGGTCTAGGAGTTCAGAGAATTGTTTACTAGCTCTAGCTCTGCCACTTGCTTTTCACTCAACAATGAATTATTGAGTACCTACTATGTGTAGGTCCTGGTTTTACAGAGGTGAGCAAAACTGGCATAGTGCCTGCATTCTTGAAGCTTACAGTCTAGTGGAAGAGAGGCATTAAACAAATAGACAATTAAACATAAAAGAAAATTTGTGGGGGGTGGCCCCTTGGCCGAGTGGTTAAGTTTGCGCGCTCCGCTGCAGGCGGCCCAGTGTTTCGTTGGTTCGAATCCTGGGCGCGGACATGGCACTGCTCATCAAACCATGCTGAGGCAGCGTCCCACATACCACAACTAGAAGGACCCACAACGAAGAATATACAACTGTGTACCAGAGGGGCTTTGGGGAGAAAAAGGAAAAAATAAAAAAAAATCTTAAAAAAAAAAAAAAGAAAATTTGTGGTAAAATGCTATCTAGAAAAAATCAGAGTACTATGAGAAAACAAAGAAGAGGACCTGCTTTAAAACAGATAATAAGCATTTTTCTTTGGAGAAAATAATCTTTGATCTAAGATGTAAAGAACAAATCAGCTAGCTAAGTGAAGACCAGAGAAAGATCACTCTAGGCCACAGTAACAGTATATATAAAGGTGGGGAAGTCAACCACTGTAGCTGGATACCAGTGATCAGAGGAAAGCTATACAAAAGGAGGTCAGTAAGGGCAGCAGGTCCCTTACCCAGAAGTGGAAGACAGAAGAAGCAGGATGGGGGTGGAAGTGGGGTGTCAAGAGTTCTGATTTAGACATGTTAAGTTTGAGATACCTATCAAAATGGAAATGTTAGGTAGGCAGTTGGATATATAAGTATTGAATTCAGGAAGGAGGGTGGGGACAGAGATAAAATTTCATCAGTAGATATTTAAAGCCAAGGAAAGGAAGGCAATTACATATAGAGAGAGCATAGACAGAGACCAATGGTTATTCACTTTGCATATATCTCAGGTAAGCTGCTTCCTTTTCTTAGGTTTCTATTTGTAACATGAATAACAGAACTAGATGATTTATGGGGTTCTTATAAATCTAAACTTCCGCAAAGGCAACTCTTCTCATTGATTTCAGGCTAATTCTAACCACCCTAACCCCATCCTTAAACAAAATTTAAATAGCAACAGAAAACACTGGGTAGTTTACAAGTTGAACTGGGAAACATCTTACCACAAAGAATTGGAAATTTTAATCCAAGTCCTTCCTTCTGCAGATGCAAAAACTGAAGTTCCTGGGTATGCTACATGCTGTGCCACAGCAGTGAGCTGGTAAGCCAGGACCCAAGCTGACAGTTTTTGCTCAATCTACTAACGTAAGAACGTGGGTAACTGGACATGGAAACATGGGAATTAAAGTCATTTCTAAAGGCAAAGGAATTTTCATTCTGGGCCCTAAATGATCTGGAGAACCAGGCCTATCTCGTGCCTTAAAGACCTACCTTGGGGGCATTGTGTCCCACAGGGACATGAGGTCCCCTTCGGGATTTCATTGCAAAGCGCATGATTTGCCTCTTCACAAAAATAAATAGCAGTACAAACACCTGTCCAAAAGATACGAGAGAAACAAAGAATCTTTAATAAAAAGACAGTGAAAAAAAAAAAGGCATGCTTTCATTTAAATCCCCAGGTTCCGACTCTCAGGGATGCTTCGCGGTATAACTTGGGGCAAAGCAAGGCTGATGGGGTGGGGAAAGGCGCGGGGGGTCTGGTCCAAGGGTCTTGGAGGGAGGGTTCTCGGCCAGGGGCGGGGCGGTCCGACTCGGTGGCTTACGCTCCCAGGTACTCCTGGGATAGGAGTCAAAGCCCAGAAAAAGCGCAGGTGAGTGGGTGGAGAATGAGGACAGGGAACAACTCAAGAGGAGGGTCTCTACTGGGTCAGACGCGACAGCAGGGTGGGGGATCTCCTCACCAGGCTCCCGTAGGCCATCACCAGCACGACATTCACCCCGGACAGCCAGTTACTGCCGGACGCCATGGCCGTCCCACCCCGCGCAGAACCTCTCGGGTTTACCCCGCTGCCCTGCTTTGTCAGCCCGGGCTCCGCCGAGGCAACGGCGCCTGGGTTCCCTGAAGCTCCTCGGCCATTTCCTTACGAGGAAAGACCAAGGCTGACCCGGCCTGAAAACATGGCGGATGGGGGGGCCGGGAGAGAAGAACGACGCCTTCCCGCTTCCCCCCAGCACGTGACTCAGGCAGGCAATGGCACCCGGAGCGGCGAGCGGGGAGACGCGGAACTACGCCTGTAAGAGGAAGCGGAGGCCCTCCATGCGTCACGTGGCGGAGGCGGGGCCGCCGTGGAGGAGGCGGGGCGGACGCGCCGAGCCGGAGTGAGGTGTCTCGTGGCGGGGCGGCACGCGCACGCTTGCGTGCACGTCCCTTTTCGCGTCACGTGTTGGGGGACGCAGGGAGGCAAGTGGGGGGAGGGAAAGCGCGAGCGCGAGAGGGAAAAGGAGGGGGGAGGGGGGATGGGGAGGAGGGAACCTTATATCACGTGACAGGGGCGGCGCGGCCCGGGGTGTCAGTGTGGAGGAGACTGAGGTAAAGTTGGGAGCGCAGCGGCGTTGGCGGCGGCGGCGGCGGCAGCGGCAGCGCGGCGGGGCCGGGTATTGTCCGCGGCCCCTTTAAATCCGCGATCCCCCTTTTACCCTCCCTCCTTTCTCCCCTACCCCCGCCGTCTCCCCCTCCCGCGGTAGGCCCCCCCGCACCGTGTGTTCCCCCACTGTACACCCCCCTCCCAGTCTTGCGAGCCCTGGCGCCCCCCCACCCCCCCGAGTCTGCCGCCGGAGGTTTTGTTTATGGCTGGGTTCGCGGCCTAGTGGGCCGCGCCAGAGCCGGGGCCTCGATTTGGGAGCGTGGCCGGGGCGGGGCTTGGGGCAGCCGGAGGGGGGGGCCATGCGGCTAGAGCCTCAGCGGGGGGAGAGTGAGAAAGAGCGCGAGCGAGCGAGGCCTGGGCCTCGCCTGAGGTAGGACCCCATCTCTACCCTGGCCGGTGCCTGTGGAGAAGACGAGCGGGCCTCCTCCCTTTCCAGCCCTCTGCGGGCCTCCTCTGATCCGGATCCGGCCTGGTTTGGGGGTGGCGGGGCGGGGGGGAGGGCGATGGGGTGGAGCTGCCCCAAACTCCCCCATGTGGCCCTCAGTTTGGAGTGCGGAGGATTAATTTGTTCCGGGTGGGAGGTGAGGAGGCGATTGGCCCGGTGAGCTCCCGATGTGGCGCTGAGCGGGGTGAGCCTCCCATCCTCCACGCGTGGGCTTGCGTCCCCTCTCCGTTTCCAGCCTCTTTGTCAGCTCCTCTTCTTACCCTTCCTTCTTTCTCACCGCCCCAGGTCTTGTAATATATTTTTTGCTGCCATCTTTAGCTTCCTGTTGTCCATACTGTAGTTCTGGGTACCCCAAACAATTATGTTATTTGGGAAGCTGGACATGGAGGCCCCCATGGAGTGTATTACGCCTAAGGGACGTCACTAGAGCACTGGGCTATTTGTTCACTCTTCTCATAATGGGACAGGAATTCCAAATTTCTTCAGACCCTTCACCTTGTAGACAGTCCCTAAATTGCTTTGCAAACTGATGTCACAAACAGGAGACTGCTCCTTTTTCACCGTTCTTGAAATGTGGCCACTCCTGATGTAGGATGTTGTGGAAAGAAAACCACCACAGTAACAGGCCCTTTTTGTTGTTATTACCGTTTTTGCCTTTGACTGCCCCTGATTATTAGATGGAGAAATCCGTTTTTTGTCTCCTCCCTCTCCACCGCCCATATCCTGCTTTGGGGATATCTGATGTGACCTGCTAGGAGGTGATGAGGGTCAGTGACAACCATGATTCCTGGAGAACTAAAACCTTCTGGCTGTGTATGGGTTGATAAAACTGCTTTGAGATCCTACACCATTGTCCTTAAAGATTAGACCATCCCAGTGATTATTTCCGTTGTGAACACGGAGTATTGCTGGCATGTAAACTAATGCTGAAAGGCCTTAAAATGTACTGTTTTGTTTTTGATTTTTAAAGCTCCTCCTTGCTAAATGTGTCCTAACTGGGAAGTACTCTTTTTTAAAAAATTAGGTTCAAGTTGATGGGGAAGAGGATGCAGGGGTCTTTTCCACAAAGCGTCTAAGGGAATTAGTTGCTCTGTTAGAGGGAGCAAGTCTTACCCATCCCAGTCCAGCTTCAGAGTTTCTGAATTGTTTCTCAAATTAGATTGTAAGCTCCCTGAGGGCAGCAACCAAGTCATACTGCTTTTGTATTTCCTAAAGTACTGGACACGTAGTAGATACTCAATAAATACTTGTTGTTTATTTTTTTCCGTAAAATTCTCTGGCTATTTTGTTAAGTAGCTCATTTTCAAAAAATGGTCAAGGGCAGTCCTGTGTTAAAACCTGTATTTGTTCCCACGCTATTCCCTTGGTCTCCACTAGCCACCTATTTCCCGTAAATATTTTTATTTTCTATGAAAGAGTACTTTAGATTCCTTGCCTCCACGGTGATAACTCTGGGTATGTGTCTCTGCTTGCTACTAAAGGCCTACTAATTTCTGTGCCCTCCAGTGATCCATCCTAGATCACTTACTTTTACCTGCTACTCAATGTTGTTACTACCTAGGTGGTAAAATTTTCTTAGTCACACATTTCAAAGCACTTGTAAAGGAGAAATGGAAGTTAATAGCAAGTGTGATCAGGAGGATTTTTTTTTCCTGAGTTATGAGGCTTTCAAGATGACCTTTTAATATATTTACATTGACTGCTACAGTATATGCAGTTGTCCATCTAGGTAATCCTGCAGTTTTTATCTGCAGTATAACTCATGCTCACAAATTGAAATCACATGTGGAGTAGAAAGCAGTCAATATTTCTAAGTTACAGGAGTGGCTACTCCCATATAAGAAACTTCGACTTAGAGCCAATTTTTAAGCATAATAGCTTTCCTCTAGTTTTATTTTTTTTTCCCCCTCTTTGATCTGAATTCAGGGGTACTTGGTTAAACAACACTTGTTTTTTGTAAATTAAGTGTTGAAATTTGACTATAATGCTGTCCTGGGAAAACAGACTACTGTGTAGCAAATAATCCTGTACTTGCTAGAAATATTTACAGGCCTTTGTGTGCACATGTGTGTAGAGGGAAGAGGTAATGGTTAAAAATTAGCCCTAAAGTTTCCTGAAAAATCTTTCTTGTTGATAGAGAATGTAGAACTCTTAATTCTTAATGACTACATCAAAAAACAAAGACCTGTGCAACGTATTGACCCAACTTAGTCAAGAATTTGTCCACAGGGAAGTCAGCTTTCTTTGTGATCCAAGAAACAGGTGAAATTCACTTCCCCAATAGTTAATCCTTACATATTTCTTTAGGAGCCCACCCTACCTCTCCCTCAAATAAAGCAATGTTTTCTGGACAATCTAAAATTACCCTGTATAAAGATTTATTAATGAAAAAATTAAATATAGAGTAGAAAAGTAAAAACTTGTCCTCTTTGGAATGGAATAAAACATTGCAAAGTAACCTCTTATTTTGAGCACTCCATCATATGATGAATGTTTCTCTTTTTACTAAATGCAGCAACTGAAATTGGATTATAAAACAAAGTATGAATAAAGGGAATTTAAATTCAATAGAATCCTTGCTTGTTAGAAGTGTTATAACAAAAACTGTTCTGGATTTGGGAAGGCCTTGTGTCTCCTGTTTCTCTTTAAAGACTCAACAAAGTCATCTTGCCAGCCATAATGTCTCAAGTTTAAAATGATTTCCCAGAAGCCCTTTCCTCCAAATAAGACTGTGATAGATGCTTTTGGTTTGGGACAAGTGTGTAATTCTGGTTATGTTAAGGTGAGTGGTGGAGGGTAATTGTAATTCTGGTTTCTTGGAACTGTGGACTAGGAGACCAACAGAAGCAGCTGCAAAAGCAGAGTGTTGGAGTTATTATCCAGGGAACTGAGATTCTGGGCAGAGTCATTGGGGCTAATACATGCCTTGTTCAAGGCTATGGAAGCCCCCACAGCATGCTGAGAGAGAGAAACTTGAGGGAGAAAGAGGCTAGACTTGAGCTTGTCCTTTCCCAATTGATGGAGGTCACATGCAACACGTAAAATGGTTGTAAGGCAGGTAAGGCTGTTTTCATAGGTGGATTGAGAACAGTAATTTAAATTGCTTTTATTTGTCTGAGGTATAGACTAATCCCCTTCCTGGAAGGCTTTTGTTTCCAGGCTTTGCTGATTATCTTTCCTTCTGCAAAGGGACTTCAGATATTTTCATCTGTATAGAAGGCTTTTGATTATTATTATTTTTTTTTTTTTTTGAGGAAGATTAGCTCTGAGCTAACATCTGCTGCCAATCCTCCTCTTTTTGCTGAGGAAGACTGGCCCTGAGCTATCATCCGTGCCTATATTCCTCTACTTTATATGTGGGATACCTGCCACAGCCTGGCTTGTCAAGCAGTGCCATGTCCACACCTGGGATCCGAACCACTGAACCCCGGGTAACTGGAATAGAACATGCCAATTTAACTGCTGCGCTGCTGGGCTGGCCCCGAAGGCTTTTGATTATTAACGTTGTTTTGCTCTCTCTCTCTACTGAAAGAGAGAGAGAGCAAAACTTGATGAAAGACTGCTTAGAGGGGACTAGTAACCAAACAGTGCCCATAACTTTTTAAAAAACAATAAAACCATCACTTAGCACATGGTTTATGCATTTCTTATACAAAAATGGATTTACAGCCATAGTTCATTAAGGAGTTTATCAAACTAAATATGTCTCAAGAACAGGAGAGTCTTATTGGTTTGTTTCTTTGAGGAAATGAAAGTGTTTGGTGAGGGTGCTGATGAAAGAGAGGTTGAAAACATATTTTGCCCACTTTTAACATCTAAACTCTTTTTTTTGTAATCTTTCAGTATTCTTCCTTGTAAATACTGTTATTTGTATATACTGTAAATGATGACGTCGGTGGGCACTAACCGAGCCCGGGGAAACTGGGAACAACCTCAAAACCAAAACCAGACACAGCACAAGCAGCGGCCACAGGTAAAGAACCCAAGGGATGTGGATCCATGGATAGCCTTGCTGGTCGATACTGGTTTCCACCCAATGCAGCATCATTCTGTGCTTTGGATTATTGATTTGTGTTCTTTATTCCTGTTTTCTAGTCCTTGCTTCTTTTACTTGGGGCCTGATAGCTTAATGACATGCTGTGATGCAATGTGCTTATTTTTTGTTGTTTACTACTATAACAGTATGAAGCTTGGAAAGAATAGGTTCTGTGCTTTGTATGTATAAGATAGCATTTCCTTTCTTTCATCTGGGTCGTTTTAGCAGTACATTTCTTATTTCCTAGCCCTTCCCCTTTGATGTCTCTCTAGCCAACCTTTGTCTTGCTGCCTTTCCCCTTTCCTTTGCTCTTCTTTTCCCTAACTTTTATCTTCCTCTCTGGTCTCATTGAGACCTAATCTGATTTTTCCTTTCCCATAAAGCGTTAGCACCTTTACTGTGCTCCCTCAAAATTAAGAATTGAGACACCCTAGAGTATTGCCCAGTTTTAGGTGTAAATTAGTCTCTTAGATACTGAGGTTTATGGGGGCAGAGGGGGTTGTGTGTGTTTTGTTTGTTTCTTTGATTTAGATATGATCTGTTTTCTGTAACCAGTTAGGTGTTGGTTGGTACCTAATGTGAGTGAATTAACTTACATTTTGTTATGGTAGGATAAATTGAATATTTAAGACTAGAACTTTCTTCTAACTCATTTTTCTTTCACTTCTCTTTCCAAGTGAATCTCTAGCAGAATTTTAGTACTTAATTTCAATTGAGACAGTAAAATTCCTGGTATCTTATAAACATACATTGGATACTCAGAAGATAGGCTGAGTATATCCTTAGTCTAAAATCTTATGGTATTCTCAGCCCTAAGAATAAGAAGGTGGCATTGGTCATTGCAGAAACTGGAACAAGGTTTGCATATGACATTGCAAATACACTAATGTGTATTAAGGCCCAGATATTTCAAAGTGGTGCTGTGATCCCAAGATGAAAGCCTCTTTAACTGTGAACATTGGTGAAAAAGCTCCCTGCTTTTTTAGGGATTGTAGAGTGAAATAGTGGCAACCTCACTCTTTGTTTTTTCTCATTTTGCTGGTTTAAACATCTTGAGTGGTGTTAGTGTTTTATTACCTGGTCATTTGTAATAAGGAGAAGGAAATCGGGGTGGGGGGTGGGGTGGATGTTGACTACATAGCTCTCTTATGTCTATAAACTGTTTTCTCTTGATTGTGCTTTCTTGAACTTATCTCCATTCCTAGGCCACTGCAGAACAAATTCGACTTGCACAGATGATTTCGGACCATAATGATGCTGACTTTGAGGAAAAGGTGAAACAAGTGAGTGTATTACTAATTTGCTGTAAGCTATGGAAAAGGACATCAGGATTAAAGCGTAGATGTGTAGCAGGGTGCTTTCTGCTACAGGTAATAGAAGACTTATAACCTGAAATAGGATAGGTTAAGCCAATAAATAAGTGCTTTTATTGCCTGATTTACTGTACTCTCTGGACAGTTACCTTGTTCAAAGAGATTTTATCTTAATTTTAACGTTTTGTTTTTGAATGACTTTGTCAATGCTGTTTTATAGCAACTTTGAGCAATTGAGGCACCTAGGAAATGTGGAAGTACATGGTATGCTGAAGCCTGTGTGCTTCTAGGTTTGACTGTCTATCAGATGCTTTATTGTTTGATTGCTTTGTAAATACTTTTGACCCTATCCCTCATCACAGGTGGTAATATTTTTCTTTTGAAACTAGAATAGCAAAATTCACATATTTTGCTCTTTTAAGCCTGGTTCTTTCAGACTCAGCTGGCATCTTCTCCCTTTTCTTTTCTTCACCTAGTTTCCTTTTGTGGGGAGTGCCAGCTTGTTCGTGATGGTTGCTGATCTTTCTCTTTCAGTTGATTGATATCACAGGCAAGAACCAGGATGAATGTGTCATTGCTTTGCATGACTGCAATGGAGATGTCAACAGAGCCATCAATGTACTGCTGGAAGGAAACCCAGATACGGTAGAGTGCTAATAAAGTGTTCTAGAAAGTGGGTCCCCAGTTGAGAGGCTAGTAATTTTCTAAAAATAGCAAGTGGGGTACAACTGAACTTAAAGCAAAGTACCTTATTCTCCAAATAGAGCAGGGAACTGTCTTGAAGGTTGTTTGCTGCGGGTTGCAAATACTTAAAATTTGTGTACAATAAATAGGAGAAAACAGATAAAATCAGTGTCTTCTAATTGGCCTGGAATAAATTATTCATTGCAGGCTAGTGAATGTTTTCAAGACTAGGTTACTCTGAAGTAGGGGTGCTATTTTTAATAGCTTTAGTTACAAATCATGGAAGATTTCTGCTCACCTGTTATATTGCTGTTGAACAAGTCACAAACTACTTACTCTGATTTCAGGACATTCCTGTCAATATCACATTAACATTTCGCAATACCTCTTCATTACGTGAACTTATTTCTGTTGTAGCAGAGAAACAAACTTTACAGCCTGTTGACCATCCTTGGAAATGATAGGGGATATCTTGAAGGACCTCTTGCCCTAGAATTTAGAGTTGCTTTCACATCTTCCTCTCCTTCTCACTTAATGAGAATTCTCTGTTTTTGTTCTTGTCTTAGCATTGTACCAAACTGTGAGTTCCTTAAGAACAGGGATTCTACCTTAATAACCTTTGGGATGTTCCTGCAGTGCTTAGTAGAGACCTTAATTATTTTTTTGATCAACAGTATATCATTTTGAACTCATTTTCATTTACTTGGTCTTATACTGGGAATCTTTGGTTGAGAAAGATAACCAGAGTTGATCCTTAGATCAACTTATGTTACAGTGTCACTTTAGCTAAATGTTGGAGGTTTGTCAGTTTCTTTGAGACAATGGGCAATAATAATGGAAAACTTCATTTAATTTTTTTTGAGGAAGATTAGCCCTAAGCTAACATCTGCCGCCAATCTTCCTCTGTTTTGTATGTGGGACGCCACCACGGCATAGCTTGATGAGCAGTATGTAGGTCTGTGCCTGGGATCCGAACCTGCAAACCCCAGGCTGCCAGAGTGGAGCATGTGAACTTAACCACTATGCCTCTGGGCTGGCCCCTAATCATTTTTTTTTAAATTATTGCTTTAGTAAACTATTTATTATAGACTCTTTAGAATATGTAGATATGCTTTTACTATAATTTTAAAATTACCTTTTTTGGAACTTAAAACATTTTTTAAATTGTGGTAAAACTTACTTAACACATTTATCATTTTTAGCATTTTGTGTGTGTGTGTGTGTGTTAGAGGAAGATTGTCCCTGACGTAACATCTGTGCCAACCTGCCCCTACTTTATGTGAGATGCCACCATGGCGTGGCTTGATGAGTGGTGCTGGATCTGTGCCCGGGATCCAAACCTGCGAATCCTGTGCTGCCGAAGCAGAGCGTGTGAACTTTAACACTATGCTGCCAGGCCAGCCCCAGTTTTACCTTTTTTTTTTTTTTTTTGGTTTTGTTTTTGTTTTTGAGGAATATCAGCCCTGAGCTAACATCCACTGCCAATCCTCCTCTTTTTGCTGAGAAAGACTGGCCCTGAGCTAACATCCATGCCCATCTTCCTCTACTTTATATGTGGGACGCCTTCCACAGCATGGCTTGCCAGGTGGTGCCATGTCTCCACCCGGGATCCAAACTGGCGAACCCCTTGCTGCCAAAGCAAAACGTGCACACTTAGCCACTGCACCACTGGGCTGGCCCCTGCCATTTTTAAGAGTACAATTCAGTGGCATTAAGTACATTGACAGTGTTGTACAACCGTTACCACTATCCATTTACAGAACTTTTTTGTTTCCCAGACAAATTCTATATCCATCAAATAATAACTCCTTATTCCCCCCCCCCCCAAGTCCTGGTAACTTCTTCTATTTTCTGTTTCTATTAATTTGCCTATTCTAGGTACCTCTTATAAGTGGAACCATAGAATATTTATCCTTTTTGTCCTGCTTCACTTAGCAGGTTTTCAAGATGTATCTATATTGTGGCATATGTCAGAATTTCACTCTTTTTTAAGGCTGAATAATCTGTTATTTTTATATATACCACATTTTGTTTATCCATTCATCCAATGATGGGTAGTTGGAATTATTTAGAAGTTGTAGACATCATAATACTTTATTCCCTAAATTCTTCAGTGTGTTTCTTTTAAAGAAGGATTCTCTTTTATATGACCACAATATTATTATCAACCCTGAGAAAATTAATAGTAATTTCATATTATACTTGGTCCATATTCTTTTATTATTATTATTATTTATTTTTTAATTTTTTAAAATATTTATTTATTTAGTTATTTTTTCCTGTTCTCCCCAAAGCCGCCCAGTACATAGATGTATATTTTAGTTGTGGGTCCTTCTACTTGTGGCATCTGGGATGCCACCTCAGCATGGCTTGGTGAGCAGTGCTCGGTCCACGCCCAGGATCCGAACCAGCAAAACCCTGGGCTGCTGAAGTGGAGCATGCGAACTTAACCACTCGGCCATGGGGCTGGCCCCTTGTACTGGATCCATATTCTTGAAAGTTATTCGGTAGCTGTTGCTAAGCACCAGGACTGTTGTTGTTTGAGTTAGATGGTAACTAGGATAGTAAAAATCTGGTAGTCTTGGTGTTTGTCCTGGAACTTTAATTTGTACATATTTTCTGCAAAAATGTGTAAATCAAGGTTTGTGTGCTCTTAAAACTTTAAACTTATAAAAGTCATTTTCCTGATGAATGAGTCCTCCTGGCAAGCTAACCACTGGTTAGCTTATTTTCTTTACCATAAATATTCCCTCCTAAAATCTGGAAGGAATCATAGATTATTCTGCTTTGGGGAAAGTTGAATTGGGTTCTGTCAGTTTAAGAAGTATAGGGAGAACACAGTGGATAAAACCTAGAATGGAAGGCCTCCTATAGTCAGCACGTCTTCCTGATTGCTTCATGATTGCTATTTGGTCTTTTTTTTTTTTTTTGAGGAAGGTTAACCCTGAGCTAACTACTGCCAATCCTCCTCATTTTTCTAAGGAAGACTGGCCCTGAGCTAACATCCATGCCCATCTTCCCGGGACGCCTACCACAGCATGGCTTTTGCCAAGCGTTGCCATGTCTGCATCCAGGATACAAACCGGCAAACCCCGGGCCGCTGAGAAGCAGAATGTGCACACTTAACCGCTGCACCACTGGGCCGGCCCCTGGTCTTTTAAATAAAGGAAATTGGTGTGTGTGGAGGAGGTTGTAGCGAGTGGGTATAGTTGTTTTCCTCCTAAATTCTGGGTTGCGTGACTAGAGAATGTGCCCAAGAGTCAAATGGTGCTCATTTATTTTGAATTCAAAGTTAACTTTTAGAAACTTTGTTTTCTTTTTTGTTTGTTTTATTTGATGTGAATAAGACTATAAAAAGTTGAGAGCCACTAAATCCAAAGGAAATTAGTGTTTTCAGTCCAGGAAACACTTGAAAGATAGGAACCAGTAACTAGATTTTTTGACTAATATGCCAAGTGACAGAACTGAGTAGAGATCTTGGTGATCCTTTTGGAAGTGATCTCTGCAATTCATTAGCTATAAGCACCTCCCCTACGAAAAGGAATTCAATTTTACGGTGATAGGTGCAGAATTTGTTTTAAGGTTCTGTTTGTACCGTCCATTTAAACAGAAGTAAACTAGTAGAAGTATCTTAGACATGGATGCTAAGAGGAGAATGATTAACATTTGTCTCAGCTTTTATCTCTGGTTTCCTGGTAGCAATCCATATTAATTAGACATAAATGCTCTGCCCTTCTTCAGCATTCCTGGGAGATGGTCGGGAAGAAGAAGGGAGTCTCAGGACAGAAGGATGGCGGCCAAACCGAATCCAACGAGGAAGGCAAAGAAAATCGAGACCGGGACAGAGACTATAGTCGGCGACGTGGTGGGCCACCAAGACGGGGGAGAGGTGCCAGCCGTGGACGAGAGTGTATGCATGGGGCTTTAACAAAATCAGCTGTGGATCAGTAATGTCCAGACTTCAGGGACATTAGGGCTCTGCTAGACTGGACTTAGCAACGATTGTATCATATTTTTGACTTTTCTTGGCCATCATCTTTTCTGAGACCTTGGCATCTCTTACATGTTGCCTTTTCTAGCAACAGCCACCAGTTTGGCATGAAATTACCCTGTAGTCATTTGTAAAGTTGTTTGACTTACAGCTATCTGTTGTGGTTCATCACCATTCCCCTAGTAACCATCATGTCCCATCCTTCCAGCTCATTTTCTCTTCTTTGTCTCCCCACTACTGTATATACATGCCTTTTTTATATTTTTACGTATCCTATTGACTCTGCTCTGGCTGTCTCTATGTTTTGGTTTTTTTTCTTCCTAATTTTAGTTCGGGGTCAAGAGAACGGATTAGATGGCACCAAGAGTGGAGGGCCTTCTGGAAGAGGCACAGAAAGAGGCAGAAGAGGTCGTGGCCGAGGCAGAGGTGATCAGTTTGTCTAGGGGATGGATACTGGGGGCAAGCTAGTCTTATTAGTTCTGTAGGGGTCTACTTTATTTAAAAACAAACAAACAAATTCACAGGGAGTCTGGTTACCTTAATTGTTGAGATGTTATACAGATTTTAGAGATTACTGAGTGGGCAGTGGGAAAGAAGGTAGATGTCATTTCCTCTGGTCATTATTGTTGATATTACTGCATTTGCTTGGGGACCCAGCAGTTTGATGAACAAACAGCAATCTATCAATAGTAATGATTATCCTGTTGTGTTCAACATTAACTGCTCCGCTACAGAATGAGAGAAGGAACATCTGATAATATCAACACTTACTATTCCAGAGCTGCCTCAGTTGGCAAGGAAGTTTTATGTCAACTTCTAAAATATTTCTCCCTCCCTCTCTTTCTCTTTAGGTGGCTCTGGCAGGCGGGGAGGAAGGTTTTCTGATCAAGGAATGGGGTAAGTTTCATTGATCTGATGGCCACAAAGTCTTTAATTTTTTTCCTCTAAGAATCACCATAATTAGGGGCCGGCCCTGTGGCCAGTGGTTAAGTTCGTGTGCTCTGCTTCAGCGGCCCAGGGTTTCGCTGGTTCTGATCCTTGGTGCGGACATGGCACTGCTCATCAGGTCATGCTGAGGCAGCATCCCACATGCCACAACTAGAACGACCCACAACTAAAATATACAACTATGTATTTGGGGAGAAAAAAGCAAAAAAAAACAAAAAATGATTGGCAACAATTGTTAGCTCAGGTGCCAATCTTTAAAAAAAAAAAAGAATCACCATAATTAGAGTGGCTGATATCTTGAAGATAATAGGCAACCTTAACCAAAATGTGATCAGAAGATTTCTAGACTATTTAATCAGAAAGGTGTGTAGACTTGGAACTTATTTTTTAGGGATAAGCATTTACCACTGGATCATTATGTCTGTCTCATAGCTTCATTTGAATGCATATATCTGATATTTTTCCAGAATTTTCATGTAGATTCTATTGTGATTATTGGTATTCTAACTCAAAATGGATAGTAGATATAAATTGCCATTATACCATGAAATTTTTGGTAGGTTGATAAATGAGGAAAAGTAGATGGCAGATAGTATATAGAGTGGGGCCATGATTGATCTGTACTAGGAAAGAGACAGTCAAGATTCTGATTGCCCACCTCTTTGAGTTATTTTTTTTGCTGGTGCTGCTTAAAAGCCAGAGACTGTTAAGCTTTTTTTTCCCCATCAGAACCTTTAACCCAGCTGATTATGCAGAGCCAGCCAATACTGATGATAACTATGGCAATAATAGCGGCAATACGTGGAACAACACTGGCCACTTCGAACCAGATGATGGGACGAGTGAGTGACCATTTATTATTTGTTTCTTGTCTCTGGGAACCTAAGGACATAACTTTTTTTGAGGTTACAGTCACATAAAAAAGTGAAGGAATAGTGTTTGGGTGCAGAGATAGGGGGAGAAAGGGATGGCAATTGAAGTA
The DNA here is from genome assembly GCF_037783145.1 of Equus przewalskii. Taxonomy (NCBI): domain Eukaryota; kingdom Metazoa; phylum Chordata; class Mammalia; order Perissodactyla; family Equidae; genus Equus; species Equus przewalskii. Next base: position 995,952 of record NW_027228747.1, on the reverse strand, counting down.
CTGTGTATTGTCTTTACTTACTATGTGCCTATGGGCAAATTATACATGCTGTTTCACCTGATAGTCATCACTATTTTATGAAATAGGTATTATTTATCATCACTTTCCAGATGACAAAACTTAGACTAAAAGAGCATTTATGGGGCCGGCCTGGTGGCCGAGTGGTTAAGTTCATGTGCTCCATTTTGGCGGCCCAGGGTTTCACTGGCTCGGATCCTGGGCGCAGATCTAGCCCTGCTCATCAAGCCATGCTGAGGTGGCGTCCCACATAGCAAAACTAGAAGGACATACTACTAGAATATACAACTATGTACTAGGGGGTTTGGGGGACAAGAAGGAAAAAAGTAACATTTATGAACTTTGCTAGTATTTGAACTCAGAGTTGTTTGACTCTAAAAGCCCATGCTTTTTCCATTATACCGTGTGGCTCCAATGTATCAGGTAGCTAGCTTTGCCTTTTGAAAAGATACCCAGGATTAATCAAGCCACTACTTGCAGAGATGAACAGGGCTCAGAATCAAAGCCCACTATCAGTTTGTTTTCTGGTACCGAGATGAGAGTATCTTTTTTCCCTTCATTTTTGGGAAATGTCTATCTGGGCAAGAAGATCTTCTAGCTCTCTTTGTTGGACAGTCTTCTGGGTGTGGTAGAGTATTATGTGGTTTCAATAAGGTTGCTTTTTTTGTTAGCTGACTTTGGTGCCTGTATCTAGGTAGGGTGTATATGTTTAAGGATATGTTAGGCTTATGGGATACACCAAGACGTGATTGGGGGTAAAAGATACTTTTACAGCTTTAAATAAGATCAGTCTCTGGGCTTTCTACTTATGCGATCAGCTACTCTTTCTGGCTGAGCCAGCACATGGAGAACCTGAGACTTTTTCCTCTTATAAAGGGGGGATGAATTAATAGTAGAACATGAAATAGGCTCTTTGACTCATTTATCCATTTAAATTTGCCTTGCCCCTTTTGAAAGATCAGTGATCTCTATCTCTGTGTCTTTAGGAGGGTCTTTGGCACAAACAACTTCTCAGCTGCTGCCCACAAGATGTTATACGTCAGGTCCTGAATGTCACTTGCTTTTTGTTCACCAAGCTACTTTATAAACTCATTTTGAATACCAGTTTCCCATTGGTGGAAGCTAAAAGTGAGTTATTGGCAAGATATGTTTTTGAATTCCCTTGACCATTTGGCAGTGAAGTGTCCTTTTCTATTTTAACTTACTATACTTTGAAGGCATTAGAACTGCTCTTATTCATCTCTTGATGGCTTTGTAGAGGCAGTACTAGTAGTCTCAATAACAAAAGTTACTATTTTTGAGCTCTTGTTTGTTCTTGGTTATTTGGCTTTTTATCATTGGCAGAAATGATGATAGAAGTTAAGGGGTTTGTTTTCAGTTGTGGATAGAAAATCTGGCATAGAGTCCCAGTCCTAGATTGCAAGCCTTAGCTGTTTTCAACAAGGATCTGGTTGGAAAAACAGGGAAGGATGGATGAGGTTGTGTGTTTATTTCTACTGAGTAGAGAATGGCAGATTTGGGAGGCTAGAATCAAAAATCTGTGATATGAGGCTGAATGAAAAGTTGTGTGATGCTGCTGTCGTCTTGTTAGTGTCGAAGTGTTAGCTATAGCTTCATGCACTCCCATCATTGGTAATTTCATGATATGAGCATAACTTCATGCATATGATCTCTTTTTGTGTTTTCATGATAGCAAACTTCAAGTTCCCTTTTTAATTTTAAGAGAAATTCAAATCTACCCTTTAAAATATCCACAGGTACAGTGGGAATTGTGTATTGGGGGCAGACGTTCTCATTTACAAGCAAAATTCACTGGTGGTTTTTTTCTTTTCATTTGTTTTTTGTTTCAGGACTTGATTTCATTGGGGTTGAGGGGTCAAATTATCCCCGAAAATTTGAGACTGCTCCTGGTATGATACATCCAGGCGCCTAACTGCCCCGGATATTTTTATAGATTTTTATGGACTGAAATATCTGTGGATATGTCATTTTTCTGTTTTCCTGCTTTTTCTCTCATATTCTATGCCTGTTTTTCCTTCTTCAAAAAGTTATTCATTTAATGAATATTTAGCGTTTACATTGACTGGGCTTTCTGCTGATGGAATGGAAGCCCTAATTTGTTGTTTAGAGCACTGGCGCTCTTTCTATTCCTTAATGCTTCCTCAGTATAGTCTTCTTCTTTAACTGTGACTGCACATTCTATGTAGAAAAGTCTCAAGTAGGTATCTACATTCGTTCTTTCCATCCCAGCTACAGCACAGGGAGTGCAGAAAAAAAATTCTTGCATTTGAGAGAGAGCCTCTCAATAGTAGATAACTTTTCAGGTCACTTCCAATCCCAGGATTGTGTGTGTTTAACCCAGATCTTAGGTTCCATTTAGCCAGGGTGGAATGGATGTCAATGGGAGGAAGAGTGGTATCACTGGAGAGGGAGAAAAGAATGTTTGTAACTTGTCTAAACTGAGATATTGGACTTGGGTTTGATTTCAGGAACATTGTTGTCGTTAAGTGGTTTGGAATTTCCCTGGTGCAGTTTTAACATGGTCTTGGGAAAGGCATTACAATGAGCATATTTTTCTCTAGGAAATAGGATTATTCATTATCAAATGTTTAGAAGAATTTCTGATGGGTTTTGTAGGTGTTGGAATATTTCTCTTCAGTGACAGTGTAAATGCCAGACTTTCATTCTTGCAAGAAGCTTTCTCCATTTGAAGAGAAAGTTTTAAGAGTTATCCAGTATATGCTGTTCTGGAGAAGAAAATGAGTGTTCTTGTCTCTTTTCTAGATAGGTTCTTATTTTTTACTATGGTCCTTTGGTTGAAAAGAATCCTGGGTCTCACAGAAACTCTCACCTATGTTCCTTAAGAAAGGGCAGCTTCCCTGAGGATGTATGTGTACATGAAGCAAATCAAGGGGAATGTGCAAGGTGGTTTGATTGCTAATGGACCCATCCTGTAGAAACTGTGTCCTGACTTTGTTATTACCAACATGAGGATGGTATGCACCTCCATTGTCTGCGCCTTGACTTTGGCAGCTCAGATTTCACGTTGTGTGTGATTAGGATTAGGACGATAACTATCACACATACTTGAATCTTCACTCTTGTCCAGGGTGTTCCAAAAAGAACAGATCCATGGGGGAGTTTCTTATAGTTAAACCAATAAGATCCATAAACTTGACTTCTGCTGAGTATGCATTTTTAAATTTAGTTCCAGTAGCAGATAGTTGTCAGTGCCCTCAGTCTAGATTTCAAGTGTTTCCATCACTGCCCTTTCACCATCGTGTGGCAACTGTTTGTGTTCCTGTGTCACTGCTGCCATGTCTCTTCAGACTGCCTGAAGTATTGTCTTATACCTGATGAATTGGTGTAGTTTTCATGTTCTGGTTTGAATTGGCTACTGCCGTTTCACTGAATTGACTACTAAGTCAGAAGGCTGAAGGACCTAAAGAGATTACCTGGAGCATTGCGTCCGTTGGGATCTCTGGGGTCTCGTGCTCTCTCTCACATTCTCTGTCTCTCTCTCTTGCTCTTTTTGCTGTTATAGCTGTGTAACAAAAACTGAAAGTAGCTGTGAAATCATAATCTTATTAAAGCTCTGGTGATCTGAGGTATCTCTTTCTAAATATTAGTCTTTTCCTCCCTCTGAAGCCCAAGAATTCCTTCTGATTACTAAATTCTGGTTACACTTTTGGCTGCCAAAAATGTTAATTCATTAGTGTTTTCTGCACGTTTTATACTGGTGCTTAAAATTACTTTACTGTTTTTCCTTTATTCCCAGGTGCGTGGAGGACTGCCACAGAGGAGTGGGGAACTGAAGATTGGAATGAAGATGTAGGTATTGCCAGGTCATTCCTCATTAGTGCCTTCTATCCCTAAGTGGTGTTTAGGGATAGAAAATGGGTATGTTTCTACGCCTCAAAATTCACCCTTAAGATTCTGACCCAAAACTTTTACATCCAAAATAGTGTTCTGAGCCAGAACATTTCACATATGTTATATGAAGGAGACTGGGCATGAACAGGACTCTGTGGAACCAGACTATGGAAAGGGCAAGTGCACTTGTGTAAGTCCAATATCTGATTGTCGGATTTATCCCAGGAAGAGATGGTGGTTGGGTAGGGCACAAGAAATGGAGTTAGGCAGGTAGTGCATTGAGTAACAGCTGCTGGTAGCACATGACTTTACTTGGAGCAATTCTCTTATTTGGTTGACATTCAAGCATTGCTGTATGGTCCTGTAATTGGCTTGAAGGTGGGTACAAAGGAGAGTTACAGTACCAAGTCCTCCCGTTTATAATCTGGTTGGCTCTGGAACCCTTTTATTTATTCGAAGCCCAACGTTGTAATTGAGATGAATGTGTAGAATTGGCTATCTTCCAGCTTGACTCAACTTGGAAACCTCATAGAAGGGTGATACAAGGTGGCACATAAACAAGCTCTGTGAATTCACTGGAGTAGTACCTGAGTACAAGAATTTTGCCGATTCCTGGTCACAGTCAAGTTTTTGCTCTGAATTACCATTTTCAGTGATCATGAATACTTGTTTTAACATTTTTAAATCTGCTTTTCTATGCTGGTATATATTCAGGCAAGACAGCTTTTATGGTAAGAGGAAATGATATGTCAAACTGTTTTGGTTGCCAGGCCTGAGTTTTTAAAATTTTAGACGCATCAGCATCAGAGGGTGATTATTTTCTGTTATAGCTGGGCTTGTGAATACTTTCTAAGATTTGACTTGTCTGCTTAAGCAACTTTCAGAGAATGATATATTTGGGGGAGTGGATTCCCTGTTTTTAGAGGAGAGATTTTAATCCAAAAATAAAAAGAAAACAAAATCAACTTTTGAATAGTAGGAAGAGTTACTCACTACAATTGCTTACCTTATTTTAGTGTCTTACAGTGGAGACACTAGGTGTAGCAAGTCAGTATTAGGGCAAAAATTGCATATAGTTAAAGTTATCCCTGAAAAGACCTTAACTCACCAGCACTTGGGTCCTGACTGCTCAGAAGCCAAGAATTAACTTCGTTCCTGTCTTCATCTTGACTGTGATCTTTCTTTGAGAAGAGTGGTGAAAGATAAAGTGTGGTTTGGGTAGAGGTGGGAAGTTGGGAACTGTAATGGGAAAATATAAAGGGGATTTCTCTTTTTCTGTCTAGCATGTATATTCACCTTCCTGTAAGTTTAGTGTGCATATTATGTGACTCCACTATTTTTTTTATTGGGTTTCTTGATTCTACCTCTCTTTTGATAAAACAGTTGAACATATATAGAAGGGGCTTGAAGGTAAATCCATTCAGGATTCCTCAGGATAGATAGTTTCTGTTCTAAGGGTTTTCCCTCTTTTTCCTGTTGAATTCCCCTTACCTATGCTAGATTTTTGACCTTCACCTGCCTAACACCAGGAGTGACTAATTACTCTGTTTTCCAGCTTTCTGAGACCAAGATCTTCACTGCCTCTAATGTGTCTTCAGTGCCTCTGCCTGCGGAGAATGTGACAATCACTGCTGGTCAGAGGCAAGTGTGTAGTAAAATTCACTATCTTTTCCCAAAGGGATCTGCTGAGATAGCTGTAAGGAGAAGTGGCACTGGGCCTTTGCAAGCTCCCATGGTGTTGGTAATGAGAACCACATCATGTTAGGATCCTCTCCAGTTAATTGATAGGTTTTATAAGAGTTGATACTAATTGATCTACTGAATGAAAGTCTATATATTACAATTTTAAAGTTGATTCTCCCCGTAATAGCCCTTTAATTACATAGATCGGCCTGTCAGCATCACAGGCATTGATTAAGACTTAGCATGATGTAACTTGTCTTGTAGTAAGTCAGATGGAAAAAAGCTAAAAGTAGAAATGTTTTCATTCATTTCTGAATTTGCAGAACTGTTCAGTAGCTTCTTCTCTTCCTTTATAATTGTGATCTTTGTCTGCTGAGCCCACTGAATATAGTGATCATTATTTTCCCTGGAATCCAACTAATGAACTTTTTAGAACTTGAACCTAGGTATTGGGGTCAGTAGAGGGAGATTCACTCATTAGGGAATATTTTTATCCCCTGAAAGCCTCTTGGATTATTTCTAGACCTGGGTGTGATAGCTCTTGACTCAGAATGTCCTAAAGAGAAGTGCGATGGGAGTAGGATGTTAGGGATGTCATATTAAAGGTAATGTTTGCTTTTTTTCCTGACACCAAATACCTATCGTTTTTCTGCATCGATTCTCCAGTTCTTTGACACCAACTGAGTGTTCAACACTTCAATTTAGTTCTGACACTAACTGTACAGAGTTAGCTCAGACCCACGTTGAGGGCTCAGACCCACAAGACTGCCCTTGCTTCAGCTGCAGATGGGTGCCCAGGCTACCCACACACTTCTGTCTGGCTGACTACAAATTTTGGGGTTCCCACAGCCCCCTCCTCAGGTTTAATAATTTGCTAGAACGACTCACAGAACTCAGGAAAGAGTTTTACTTGCTATTACTAGTTTATTATAAGCAGTAGTCAGGAACAGCCAAATGGAAGAGATGTATAAGGCAGGGTATGAGGGGTGGGGCACAGAGCTTCCATGCCCTCTCTGGGTGTGCTGCCCTCTCTGCTCATTGATACCTTCAGATATGTTCACCAGTATAGAAGGTCACTGAATTTCGTTCAAGAATTTTTATCAAAGTTTCATTGCATAAGCATGATTGATTAAGTCATTGGCAATTGAATTCAGTCTTCATCTCCCCTTCCCTCCCTAGAAGTGGGCGGAGTGTGGTGGAGCTGAAAGTTCCAACTCTGTAATCACATTCTTGGTGTTTGTGGTGACTAGCTCCCTTCCTGAAGCTATGTAAGGTCTCGGAGAGGGGTGGCAAGGAGAGGGGTGGCAAGGAACGGGTCAGGCACCCTGAGTAACCTCATTAGCATAAAACTGTGATTGAAGAGGGCTCATTAGGAATAACAAAGACATTCCTGTTACTCAGGGATTTTTTTTTTTCCTTTTTCTCCCCAAATCCCCCCAGTAGATAGTTGTATATTTTTAGTTGTGAGCCTTTCTAGTTGTGGCATGTGGGATGCCACCTCAACATGGCCTGATGAGTGCCACGTCTGCGCCCAGGATCCAAACTGGTCAAACCCTGGGCCACCAAAGCGCAGAGTGCAAACTCAACCACTCGGCCATGGGGCCAGCCCCTACTCAGGAAGTTTTAAAGGTTTTAGGAGCTCTATGCCAAGAACTAGGGGCAAAGCCCAAATATATACTTTTATTATACCACAGGTAACTTTGGAAATGTTGAGAAAAAAATTCCCCAAACCCTTTTTGTTCCAAAGCCACTTGGAGATGAATGTTCTAGTATATGGTTTTATATATTAGATATTGGTAATGACAGATATTCAGTATTAAAATCATGGGTAAAAATCTGTAAATTTTGGCCCAATTATTGAGCTGTATTAAAACTAGCATTTGATATTTTATTAAGTTAATATCACTAAAATATTTAAATAACATCATTATAGTTGCCAACATCATTAGAATACAGCTAGATACTATAGTGGCTCTTGTACATCAGTTATGTTAGTAAATTAAGCATTTCAGGGCTTTGTGTTTCTGGGGAGCGACTTCATTTTGATCTGACCATAATCTGAGTCAGGTGTTGAGGAATGCTAGAATATTCAGTCATTATTCATCGAGATCCTGTCTCGTCTCCACTAGAATCGACCTTGCTGTCCTGTTGGGGAAGACACCGTCTTCAATGGAGAATGATTCATCTAATCTGGATCCATCTCAGGCTCCTTCTCTTGCTCAGCCTCTGGTGTTCAGTAACTCGAAGCAGAGTGCCATATCACAGCCTGCTTCAGGGAATACATTTTCTCATCACAGTATGGTAAGTAGGAGACACGGTGTATCCTAACCAAACTTTCCTGCTGACTCCAGCACATACATACAGTAATTCCTTCCAGGGACAGTCAGAGGTTTGGGGCAGGGTAAAGCATCCTCTTTTGTCCTCCTAAGCAGACTTGGGTGTAGAGATGTTGAGTTGGGTCATAGAGGGTAGCTCTGGGAGGGGACGTAGTGTTGAACAGACTGAATCTTATAAAAATGAGTTAACGTCATTTACTGTGCTAAACATTGTTTGCTGTTACTCTTGAGGAGAGAAGAGAAAGTCAGTTACATCAACAAATTTTAATCTTTTTGTAGACCTAATTAAAACTTTGATGGCAGGTCATAGCAGTTCCCTATTTCTTGATAAAAGCAGAATTGCCATATACGTTTATTTAGACCAGTTATTTCTGGACCAGGCTTCCAGAAACTTGGGGTCTTCCTGAATCTGCCCACCAACTAGCTGTTTGTCCCTTTCTCTTTAAATGGGGATAAGAGTGGTTGCTCTGCCTATCTCACAGGGCTTTAGGAAGATAAATAAGATAATGGGGGGGCCGGCCCCGTGACCCAGTGGTTAAGTTCTCACGCTCTGCTTTGGCGGCCCAGGGTGTCACCGGTTTGGATCCTGGGCGCGGCCATGGCAAAGCTCATCAAGCCATGCTGAGGTGGCATCCCACATGCCACAACTAGAAGGACCCACAACTAAAAATACACAACTATGTACTGGGGGGTTTTGGGGAGAAAAAGGTAAAATAAAATCTTTATTGAAAAAAAGATAATGGGTAAGGGCTATACAAATGTGGTGGGAGTAGTGGTATTATTTATTAATATCCTAGAACACTTATGGCACGTGACTTGTTGATTTAGAACATTAAAAAAATTCAAGGTCGTTAACTATAGCAAACGAATCATTTAAGCTAAACAAAGATGGTGGAAGGAACGATTTTCTTATAGTCAGTAAATCCCAGTAAGTACTGCTTTTTCTCTTTTTTTTCCTCCTCTTTGCTTTTCCTTTCCTGTCTTTTTATTTTTTGGAGTAGGGATATTATAGTTATTTCTTGTCTTTTTGTTTATTTTTTGGTGAAGGGATATTATAGTTCTAAGAGGTAAGAGACCATGTGTGTGTGTATAATTTTGTTTTACCAGTAGTAGGGTTGTAGTAATTATTTTAACTAGAGAACTGCTGAGCTAGCCTCTAATCCAGAGCTCTGTCAGTTTTTAACTATTGTCTTAAAATGTTTTTTTGTGTTAATAGTAATTTAGTGGTTGATGTTCTGCCATATATGAAAGATGACAGGTGAGAAAAGTTAGGGGAGAAGGGAAAGGGAGAGGGGTGATGGGATTAAAACGAAAAAGAAGAAAAACAAAATGGGACAAAGGCCCTAAGAAGGTGTAAAGAAGATCAGGAAATAACTACCAACCCCTGAGATATATGATGGGAAAATGTGGTTAAGTGCCGTATGTCTCTCTTAATTGATTTTTAATGTCTGGAGTTGTGAAGATTTATAACCAAATCCAAATTCTGATATCAAAAATAAGTTTTCAACATACATCCACTTTAACATTCTATTTAATCTGTATCACATATGTTAAACTAAATATAAATACTATTCTCTTCTTTCTCATTACTTATATTAATCAGTATGCTATTTAATGTAGTTTCTTTTCCATTGAGAATAAACGTTAGAGGATTAATTTCCCTGGAAATTTAATAGATGTAAATAATATAGGAGCTCCTCTATTAATTATCATGTATAATATATGAAAATTAGGTAATTTTCTGTGCCTTTAATATAATGCTTTGCACTTGCAGAATATTTGATAATCATTGCTGTGTGAGATCATCTCTCTGCCACAGTCCCAGACTTTCAACTAGACTTCTGGTGTTTTTTGTTTTTATTTGTATAATCTTGAGATATGGACTAAAAGGGAAAAACATGCCCTACCTTGAGTTGGACAGACTAGTTTTATATAAGCAGTGCACACTGATGATGAGGAGGATATAATTAAGAACCTAAAGAAGAGTAGAATAAGTCTCCGTGGAGGTTTTTTAGAATAGTAGGGCCACATGGATCATCTTCTGGACTAGGCTGGTGGTTTTACTTGGTACTAGAGAATGGGGAGAATCCTCCAAAAAGCATTGAGAGTAAATTTCGCTTTATTATTGTGATTACTCCATAGAACTTGGATACACACAGAGAAAACAAATTATATTGACTTACTATCTGATTGTCTAGTGCAGAAGTTGGGCTGGTCCCTTAACTTTTCGTCTTTCCCTCTATGCTAGTTATTAGCAAAATTCAGATGAGGCTCCAGTTAGTTAATTGTTTTTGTTCCTTTTGAGCTGTTAGTGGGAGGGGCAAGGACCCTGATGGCTAAAGTGAAATTTTATCTTACCTTCACGTTAATTTAATAATCAAACCTTGGTTGATTTAAAACTTTAAAAGGGGGAAAACCCCCTGTAGTCATTAGAGCTGTGTACTTGAGAAGGAGGGAAGAGGAAGTGATGATAATGGTATAAATTTTAATGGCTCATTTTTTTGCATGCTTACTGTGTGCATAGCATATAGTTAATGCTTTATGTGCATTGTTTGTTTAATCCTCCTAAAACTTTACGAAGTACTACTTTTATTTCTATTTTCAGATGAGAAAAGTGAGGTTCAGAGAAATTGCAAGTTTTTTTCCATGATTGCATAGCTGCTATTTGAATCTAGACAGTCTTACTCTGGAGCATGTGGTCTAATGGGCTATGCTGTCTCCCCTGTCTGGGTGACCTTCTGTATTTGTCTCATCTGTACTGGTTCTCACCATGAATAAGTGTCTTTTTGAGTAGCTGAACAAAGTTGCGGGCTGCAGATTTCTCTAATCTGTTGATCTACAGGTGAGCATGTTAGGAAAAGGATTTGGTGATGTCGGCGAAGCTAAAGGCGGCAGCACCACAGGCTCCCAGTTCTTGGAGCAATTCAAGACTGCTCAGGCCCTGGCTCAGTTGGCAGCTCAGCATTCTCAATCTGGAACCACCACCTCTTCCTCTTGGGACATGGGCTCCACCACACAGTCCCCATCGCTGGTGCAGTATGGTGAGAAAGATGGAAAGTGATTTGAGTTCTTTAAGCATTGGAGCATTACTGTCAAGAGAGTAGCAGGAGTGAGTGGGGAGAATGTGTCAAAGTGAGAAGGGCAGCCAGCTGGCTAGTTTCCCACACTGATTTCCCCTGCTCAGATAGGCTGAGTTCAGGAAGCTGGTAGAATAATAAAAAGTTGAGGCTGTAGATCTCTTTCATTAAATTTAGCCATATACCTAGGTTCCGTCTTCTGGCCTAGGGATTTTTTGGATTCTCCCTAGATTTATCTTTAGTGTTTGGAAACAACGTATTACCTTTGAAAACATTCATAGACTTGGCCATTTTAGGACTTTCTACTCTAAACGTCGACAATTCCTAGGTTCCTGTCTTACATAGGCAGGGTCATAGTGTTGATTTGATTAGGCTCTACTTAAGAACAAATATGAGGGGCTGGCCCAGTGGTGCAGTGGTTAAATTCGCATGCTCCGCTTCAGCGGCCTGGGGTTCGCTGGTTTGGATCCCAGGCACCGCTGCTCAAGCCATGCTGTGGTAGGCGTCCACATATAAAGTAGAGGAAGATGGGCACGGGCTAGTCTTCCTCAGCAAAAGGAGGGGGATTGGTGGTGGATGTTAGCTCAGGGCTAATCTTCCTCAAAAAAAAAAAAGAACAACAACAAATATGATTGTCACCTATAGAAATGAGGTTAGGCCCTAAAAGAAGACTTATTTATAAGATTCTGATTCCTGATGGCCTAATTCATGGCTCTAGAGCAGGATGATAGTATTTTTTTGAGGTTCACCAGCCCCTCTGGCCTCATACATACTGGATTTCCTCGTGCAGATTTGAAGAACCCGAATGATTCAGCAGTGCACAGCCCCTTTACAAAGCGCCAGGCTTTCACCCCATCTTCAACCATAATGGAGGTGTTCCTTCAGGAGAAGCCAGCTGCAGTGGCTACCTCCACGGCTGCACCTCCACCTCCCTCTTCTCCTCTGCCAAGCAAGTCCACCTCTGCTCCGCAAATGTCTCCTGGGTCTTCAGACAACCAATCCTCCAGCCCTCAGCCGGCTCAGCAAAAGCTGAAACAGCAGAAGAAAAAAGCCTCCTTGACTTCTAAGGTACTTGAAATTTTAGATAGGTGCTTTCTGAGGGCCGAGGGCGTGTGGGATTTGGAAATTAAGATTCTAAGGATGTAGCTTGGAAATTTGAAGCAGAAGTTTTTTATTATTCTTACAGTAAGGTTTCAATAAACCATTGTTTTCTTTTCTCTACAGATTCCTGCTCTGGCTGTGGAGATGCCTGGCTCAGCAGATATCTCAGGGCTAAACCTGCAGTTTGGGGCATTGCAGTTTGGGTCAGAGCCTGTCCTTTCTGATTATGAGTCCACCCCTACCACGAGCACCTCTTCAAGCCAGGCTCCAAGTAGCCTCTATACCAGCACGGCCAGGTAGAGGAAACACCAGTCATAAGACTTATTTTATTAGGCTTTTACCACTTTTTCTAAATCTCTTTTTGATTCCTAGAACTCTGGAGAGGCCAAGCCTCTGACTGAATGAGGGAAAAGTAGCCAATTGTAGCATTTTATTGAGCACTTTAAAATACTGTTACTAGGATTATCTATAACTCTAAACAGATAGAAATATACCCCTCAAATACCTCTAGAATGTCTAAGTTTAGGTCTTAGAGATGTGTGCAGCACCTCTAATGGAGAGTACTTTGGCATCTGCCACAGCTAAAAATGCTTTTGACACTTTTTAGCATTTTGGTGTGGGACTTATGCCTACGAAGGGTATAACTTTGAACTCCTAGGAAGGATACTCCTGTCTTCTCTGATAGCTGCCAGGGATGGCCATCTTAAGCAATAGAAAATCCAGGAGGAATTTCAGGGGACTAGGCTGTTTTTCTCAATCCTTAGAATTTAAAAATATAAATGTCTCGCCCTAGCCCAGATCTATTGAATCATAATTGCCATTAATGCATGTGAATATCTTAAAAGTTTCTCTCAGGAGAGTTCTACCAGGAACCTTATCTCTAATAGGGTTTTTGAGAGAGCCAGGAGCTCAGAATTCCTTAAAATGAATATGAGGAAAAGAATACTTCCCAGGCTTAGGGTTCATGTTATGATGTATTGAAGGGACCAAAAGTAGTGTATCCTTTCTCCTGACCTTTAGCCTCTTTCTTGTAACAGCAAAATGTAGGGGAACAGGAAATTTTTTCTCTTCCTTTAAGAGTTGAAAATGTTTTAAAACTCCATTCTTAATTCAGATTCCTGGCTGTATGGCATGTGGAAATTCCTCCTATTGTCAGGAGAAGATTGTGGCAGTTTCTTTTATTTGTTGCTAGAAATTTTCTTTTTGATTGTAATCAACTTACTCTAGTATCTAGTAGTAATCTCTATCATTTCCTTAGTATCAGTGGATCTTCTGTTTTGTTTCTCTGAGTTTCCTTCTCCATTCCCCACAGTGAATCTTCATCCACAATTTCATCTAACCAGAGTCAGGAGTCCGGTTATCAGAGTGGCCCAATTCAGTCGACAACCTATACCTCCCAAAATAATGCTCAGGGCCCTCTATATGAACAGAGATCCACACAGACTCGGCGGTACCCCAGCTCCATCTCTTCGTCACCCCAAAAGGACCTGACTCAGGCAAAGGTAGTGGCTTTACGAGCCCCAGGGCATTGGTTATCGGCTAGAATAGTGGGCAAAGTCCTTTAAATATTAGTGTTTCACTTCCTGATGAATAATGCTAAGACACCTCCGAAATGCTGATTGAGAAACTGAATAAAGCACATTTTTGTGGCAGATGAAGTAAAAAAAGTGCTTTTCAGCAAGCCTGGAGACTCAGAGCCAGAAAACCATTCTGTTTGTACTGAAGATTAATTCTGTCTAGTATAATCAGTTTTAAGTACCTCTTTTCTTGGAAGATTTGATTGCTAGACTTCTAGGTGCATATCAGTGGACCTCTCCTTGCTATATCTTGGCTTGGTGAGGGGGACAGCATATGCCAGAGGTGATGTGGAGTGACTGTCAGATACAGCCAGCAGAATAGATGGTTTGGCTGAACTGTCTTGCTCCCACATCCATCCTCCCCCGGGGATCACTGGATTTGGGCCATCTATTTTGGGTTTGGGATCTTTGCAGTAGTTTGGGGATGCCTTCTTTTGTCCTGGGTCACGCAGCGTTGGTATATGTTGTTTTTATTGTTGTTTTTAATTTTTGTTATTTTGTTTGGATAGTCTGCATTATGTTCATCTTTTGGTTAACTTGCAGAATTTCTCTGAAAGGTTTGTTGGTGGGAATTAAGCTGAGACAGTGCTAACCTGACCTATTCACTTGACTTTGTTTCTTATTCCTCTGTTTTGTACCAGAATGGCTTCAGTTCTGTGCAGGCCACGCAGTTACAGACCACGCAATCTGTTGAAGGTGAGTGTTCTCCAGGCTTTTTCCTCTGAGTTCTAGTGTTTTTCCTCCCCTTTTAATATTTTTGCATTTCTTAGATTGTAGTGAAAAGGGCCGTGGTTCAATGATCAAAACTTCTTGTTATAGTCTTAGCTTGGCTCTCCCTTGCTGTTTAATCTCAAACCATTCTAAGTTTCAAGTTCTCTGTCTTAAAACAGTGATAATCCCCTTGGTTCCTTTCATTGGACAAATGAGATCAGTGCTGTGAAATGCTTGGAATTTAAAAAAAGAAAAGATTCTACTTAAACACAAATGGTCCATTATTAAATAACTCACTCTTGTCTTTGGGACAGCCTAGGACTGTGGTCACCTCTTCACTTATTACAAACATTCCCTTTCCTCTGATGAGGTGAATTCCTTTCTTTATTGCCAGGTGCTACAGGCTCTGCAGTGAAATCTGACTCACCTTCCACTTCTAGCATCCCCCCTCTCAGTGAAACGGTATCTGCAGCTTCTTTACTGACGACAACCAATCAGCACTCGTCCTCCTTGGGTGGCTTGAGCCACACTGAAGAGATTCCAAATACTACCACCACACAACACAGCAGGTGATTTGGGGTGAGGGTGGAGGATGGGGTTGGTGAGTAGTAGTACCAGAGCTCTCTGGTTCTAGCTTACGCTCTCTACCTGCCAGAGATCACATGAGCTAAGTGGATGACCCAAGAGCTATGAGAAGTAAAGACAGGAGGCTTATTTTCCCTTTTCAACATCCATTCTTGCTTTAGCTGCTCACTACCCCTGGGTGGCCTTTGTGCTTACCATATGGTCTCAGATCTCCTTGGTCTCATATTCTATCTTATTTCCTTTCCTGTGTTTTTGACTGAAGCTCCACGTCAGGTAACCATAGCACTGTAGCTGACGGCAACCTCTTTTTCCTTACAGTGCGTTATCTACTCAACAGAATACCCTTTCGTCATCAACATCTTCGGGGCGCACTTCAACATCCACTCTTTTGGTAAGCATGATGCTGTAAAAGAGGAAGTGTGGTTTTCTTACGCTTATAACTATCCAACTATAAGATTCTCCCAAGAAGGGATTCTTGAAATTTTTTCATGACCTGGCAAAATGATAATTGATCTGAGGTTACAAGAAAGGGGTAAAAGGATGTTTGAGGCCAAGAGAGGCAGAAGAATCCAGAAATATTGCAGAACTGTGGGCCAATTCTCCCAACCCTGGAAG
This sequence comes from Equus przewalskii, assembly GCF_037783145.1. Classification (NCBI taxonomy): domain Eukaryota; kingdom Metazoa; phylum Chordata; class Mammalia; order Perissodactyla; family Equidae; genus Equus; species Equus przewalskii. Next base: position 980,376 of record NW_027228747.1, on the reverse strand, counting down.
TGACTTTCCGAATCATTATGTGACCTTTTTTTTAAACACTGAAGCTGGGTGAGGCTTTGTGTGCTATGATAAATTCTGTAAGAACATCCCTTTCTGGGAGCTGGTATAGCCATTCTCATTTCTTGGTCTGGGGTATGCTGAACATGATTCCTAAAAATAATCAGTGTGAGTCTGGGAATCCTATGAAAGTAGGGGCCAGACTAGAGCTTTTGGTCAAAGAATTGATTTCACTGTTGTGATTTATAACAACTATTTGTGGCATTAAGCTGAGATGGTAAGGAAGACAACTAACTTAAAAAGCAGCCATTTTAGGCAAAGATGTCTGCGTTGCCAGAAGCCGAGGGAAGATAATGAGGGCTTAACGTTTTCTTAGGAGCCTCTCTTTTCTCAAATATACTATTTCAGGTTTAAGTTCATTAGAACTTGTACTTCTTTCTAGCCCATGAACTGGTTTATTGTGCTGAATTAGTGAGGAACAGTGTGGGAGAGAAGGCTGTGATAGATTTTTCAGATCTAAATTATCTCTGTCTCCTTACTGGCCAATCAGTGTCGGTGTTTAGGGAATTTGTCCTCACTCACTCTGCTGCCTTTCTGAACAGGGTGATGGTGTGCAGTGGGTCTCTTGTAATCCTTGCCAGATCAATCTTGGAGAATGTCTAGCTGGAGAATATTTAGTAATTTCTTCTAACTAGTTTGGCAGAGGGCACCCTGGTACCCTGCCTCAGCCTTTTTAATTGGGAAGTTGACGTGACAGTATAATCAGCAGAGGGGATTGTTTATCTTTCCTGACCTGTTCCGCTAATCGCTATTTCCTCCTCCTCTCTTGCACTGCTCCCCCTTCTTGAAGCACACAAGCGTGGAGAGTGAGGCGAATCTCCATCCTTCCTCCAGCACTTTCTCCACCACGTCCAGCACAGTTTCTGCACCTCCCCCAGTGGTCAGTGTCTCCTCCACTCTCAATAGTGGCAGTAGCCTGGGCCTCAGCCTAGGCAGCAACTCCACCGTTACAGCCTCAACTCGAAGCTCAGTTGCTACAACTTCAGGTAGCCCTGTGCATAGAAAGTGGGCAGCATTCCTTTGGGATGAAGGAGAGAAGTAATTGGGTGACAAGATAAAAACGTACTTTCTTTTTTAGGAAAAGCTCCTCCCAACCTCCCTCCTGGGGTCCCGCCATTGTTGCCTAATCCGTATATTATGGCTCCAGGGCTGTTACATGCCTACCCGGTAAGTGACACTGAAGGGTCTTCAAAAGATGACGATGATGTGGCTATTCTTTATAGCTCTGGCTTTCATTGGAAGACTATAATTAACATACAGAATGAAGGAGTGGTTGTCGCATGTAAGCAAACAGGTTTTTAATCTTTGTGGTTTTGTAAAAAGTAACAGTTTTTAGAGAGGAAGGACTAAACTGAGGCCAGGCCCTCTGCTGTGTATTTTCTCTGTGTGAAACAAATTCTGGACCTCAGAAGCCAAAGGCCAGACAGTCCACCTGGAATCCCTTTCAGTTTCTTAAAGAATTATTTTCTCTAGTTGGATTGATCCGTTGTCTCTGAAGATCTTTCCTGGCCCTGACCTGGTCAGAGCAGAGTTCCCTGGCTCCATCTGGGATATCTGAGAATAGTAGTAGCTTTTTGCCCTGGTGTATCTTCTGTCAGCTTCATGTATTCAGTGCCTATTAAGATGAAGGGTATTTATTAAAAAAATTTTCATAAAGACACCTGTTCTTGCCCTCAGAGAATCTAGATGAATATCATACAGATGAAACATCCAGTACGACTTTCCACATCTTTTAACAATAACACACTACCTTAGTACCCAGACATTAGAGAAAACAAAAGTAAAATATGAATCTTTTAAGTCATATTTGGAAGGCTTACGCAAGAGACAAAAACTAGTAGAATAGAGAGTAAAGCAGGCTATTCATGTATGACTTGTGTCTGCTCTGCTGCTACCCAGTGGCCAGCCTAGTTGAATCAGTAGTGTGTAGCTCAAGGAAAGCTTCAAGACCTTTCATGAGTTACTTAGTCTCTTTGTACTTCTTTTCTCTTAAAGAAAACTGAAGGGAATCTGTGTTTTGTTGTCCCTATTAATGAGAAAGAATGTTCTGTTGCTTTATCATGTCTCTTAGCTCCATGGTTTGCTGCCGTCATGACCAGTCCCCATTAATATTGTTACATGTTTGTATCTTTCAGCCACAAGTATATGGTTATGATGACTTGCAGATGCTTCAGACAAGATTTCCATTGGTGAGTATGTGATGTAGAGCTTAGGAAAAGAAAATGATCTTAAAATTAATGTTGGGATTATTTTAAATGTTTAATTGATAAGTCACAGACTTAGCTCTTTCCCAACCCATACTTTGATTTAAGCTATATTAGAATATAGTGGCTTGGCAAGTGGTTCTAACAGAAGGTAACTATTTTTTTTTTTATTAAATCAGAGTTGTTACATCTTTAAAGGAAACAAATTTTAACCTAATCTATAGCTTAGGGTACTCTGGAGCAGGATGTGTTCTCTGTGTTTCAAACACTTTAATTTCCAGAAAGATTTATTTTATCAGTAGTAGTAGACTATTAGGGATAAATCTAGAGGTTTGAGAATGTTATTGGTCCTAATGGACTTAATGTCCATCAGGTTCTAGTGGGCATACCCGTAGACCTTGCCTGACTATGCTCATGGCCAGGCAGGGGGGACAGTGTATGCAAGAGTAATTTGGAGTTCGTGCCGGCTCTCGCCAGCTTAATCAGTGGCTGGATAAACTGCAGTACTCCAACATTCTCCTACTTCTCACCCTGTGGAGTTACTCATGCTGAAGAATGAGTGGCATTGAGTCTCTGCTGTTTTATTTCTTTGCTTTTTTATTTCTCTCTTCTAGGATTACTACAGCATCCCATTTCCCACACCAACCACTCCGCTGACTGGGAGGGATGGTAGCCTGGCCAGCAACCCTTATTCTGGTAGGACTGGGATGGGGCTGAATAAAGGGAGATTGTGTTGGGATTGGTGGCAGAAACCTGATTAGTAGCAGAAAAGGACCCAGTTTTCACATTAAGATTTTTTAGCAAAAGTATAGAATGGACATGATGAATCAGAGTTGGTAGATTCAAAATCCTGCTAAAGATGGGCACGTAGCAACTTTGTCCTTCTCATTCCACTTTCTATTTGTCCCCCTGATTCCAGGTGTTGACTTGGTTCTCTCAGCTTTTTCCAGGAAGTACAGTGGTTGAACTGGCCTTCTTCTGCTCACCTCTCCTCCTGTACCCTACTCAGTGGCAGTATCATTGCTTTGCTAAGCCATGGGCCTTTTTTTGCCTGACTTAGCGTTGTCCTCATTGACTTGTCATTTTCTCTGACCCATCATTGTTTTTTGAGTCCAGCATGAAGTGTTTCCCCTGGAGGAGAAGGGGGAAGGGGCAGTGGTGGGGAGATGAAAGGACATGAGTGGACAGAGAAATCATCCAGGAGCTTTATTCTGGGAGCCTGTCTCTGCCATAGCATTGTACAGTCATTCAGCGTTAGCCCTTGACTAGCACTAAGCTAAGCGTGTGCTGAGCCATGCTAAATGAAGCCGCCAAGAAATGTAATTCAAAGAATAGTGTTTGAACAGGATCTCCTGGAATCATGTGAAACCAAAAGAGGTAATTGTGTATTGGTCTTGGGGGTGAAAGATACAGGCACATTTAGCCTCTCTTGTCACAGGTGACCTCACAAAGTTCGGCCGTGGGGATGCCTCCTCCCCGGCCCCAGCCACAACCTTGGCCCAACCACAACAGAACCAGACGCAGACTCACCACACCACGCAGCAGACATTCCTGAACCCGGCGCTGCCTCCTGGCTACAGTTACACCAGCCTGCCATACTACACAGGGGTTCCGGGCCTCCCCAGCACCTTCCAGTATGGGCCTGCTGTGTTCCCTGTGAGTACCTAGGCTTGGTCTTTTCCTTATGGTGAGGAATCCTAGCCCTGGATGCTATCCTAGCTGCTTTCAAGGCTAGATGACTTTTTAATAATATATGAGGAGGAATAATTTCCACCTCTGGTCTGTTTCTGACCTGGGAGAGGGGGTGGGGCTGGAATTGGTGGTATTGGGTTAGGGATTACCTTTTCTTGGAATTAGCTAATGGAATAACGTGATATCGTACAGCTTTGCTTCTCTTAGACTGTCATTCATTCTTTGCCCCTTTCCCTTCCTCCAAACTACCATTTCTTGACTTCACTGGTAGATTTTAGAAAGCTCAGTAGGGAGCCCATTTCACTAAGCAAGCTGTCATCTGCCTACATCAGGATGGGTATCCATCTGAATGCCTGATCCCTGGAGTAGGACAGATGGGGTGAATTGTACTCTGCTGCCATTTCACTGCAGTTCTGGCCTTTTTTTTCTTCAGGTGGCTCCTACCTCTTCCAAGCAGCATGGTGTGAATGTCAGTGTGAATGCATCGGCCACCCCTTTCCAACAGCCAAGTGGATATGGCTCTCATGGATATAACACTGGTAAGCTCACCTTGACCTTGGCTGTCAGTGGTGTCTGTAGGATGTTATTAAACGAGTTTTAGAGAGGAAGACTTGGTGCTTGAGAAAATAGAGTTGGTGAGGGTGTGCTGCTGCTCCATGTATGATTGTTAACATTTGACTGACTTGAGTGTCTGTCTGAGCAGCAATAATAAAGGAGCTTGATACTATCCCATGTGTCCACTACTCCTGACAAGAATGCCCTGGGGCACGTGTTGGTTATTAGAATGTGTTGGCTGGCCTAAACTGGGTGGGAAGCAGGGCAAGGAGCCCCAAGATTTTACTCAGATGTCAATGGAGGGAAGTGTTAAGGTGTGTGGTACTGATAGTACAAAAGGGGATATATTTACTGAATAGGAGGGTTAAGTGGGTTCTTAGCTAGCTTGCCATAGTAGGTTTGGCTTAAATCTCTTTGTAGCACTATGTTTCTTATGTGGCCCCTTTTTATTCCCTAGCTAGAAGACATAAGATGTGGAGAGAAAGGAGTAAGGCATGAGTACTCAACAGAGTGAGAGTTGGGCTGGGAGAGTTGGACCTTGAGGTTTCTTAATATGTATGGCTGGTCTCTTTGCAAAAGTCCATTTGCACATCTGATGGCAGGGAGGGAAATGTAGGAATCCTCTGAATGGTACTGACCTAAAAGATACTTAGCTTCTCCCTTGCCTCCCATACCTGACACTTAACTCTCTACTTTCAGAGGACAGGGAGTAAGAAGGAGTCTTTGAATAAAACAATTCCATCTACTTTTTTCAGTGACTTGTAGATGAATATGGGGAAGAGGTTGTTGCAGTTGCTAGGGGTTGGGGTTGAGGGTTGTCCTTCAAAATTCTCAGCTCAGTTATGGTTTCATGATGGTTTGGATGGAGCTGCATGTGTTCTGCACTCTAGTGTGGGCTCCAGGTGGGTAAATTGCCCAAGGTTTTCAATAATTGGGAAACTCTGAGCTGAACACAGAGAGCAGTAGATTGGGAACTAATAGCCAGGTGGAGCTTTGAACTGTGTTGTATGACTTAGAGTGGGTGAAGATTTAAAATAAAGACATGCTGAGACACCTCATTGAGATTTAATACCTAGACTCCTTGTGGGTACCCCTCTCAACTGAGCAAGGTCCACCCTGATTGTTGGTGGGGAGGATTATAAGCTTTTTGACTTGGAGTGGTCCCATTCTGAGAATATTAGATTTAAATCTTAGCTGGACCAGTTCAAGAATTTTAAGAGATAGGTGATTGATAATATAAGAGAATGGCATACCTGATTCTGGAAATCCTAGCTTCTTACCTCCCTTAAGATTTGAGAAACCTGGTATAACAGCCCTTTGAGAACCCCCAGTTCCCAACCCCACAGAGGGCTCTTGTCATCCCATTCCTCATCAACCTCTAAATTCATTTATTTTTATGTATTTGATTCCTTTTAGGAAGAAAATATCCACCCCCTTACAAGCATTTCTGGACGGCAGAGAGCTAATTTGGCCCAAGGCTGGGGGCTATGTTTTGTGTGTGTGTATAAATTTGCACTGAAGTCTTGTTTCAGAAACCAGACCACTGAGGAGAGCCTGCTGAGCTGAGGCCATGGCCTGCGTGGCTTGGGGAAATGAGTTGGTGGATACCTTCTGGGCTTTTGAACTTGCCCTTCCCCCATTTCCCTCTCCCCCATGTCTGACCCTGTCTTACCCATTTCGAGTTCAAGCGGTGCAGCACCTCCGAAGCATCAATGCACACACCTGCTGTTGCTTTTGATTTCTGGAAGGCATGTAGTTTCAACTTGTAACAAAAATATTTGTAGTCTTCAATAAACTGTGGTATTTCTTTAGCTAACTCTGGCGTTCTTTCCGTGCATGTCTTTCTGGACACTAGGAGCCAATGTTGTGCTGTGGGTGGAGGGTGGCCTTTTCAATCAAACCCCAGCATAGTCAAAGAACTGTTAACTTTTCAGCAAGGTGATTTTATTAAGGTGGGGGAGGGGAAACAGCTTCAGTTTCCAGCCTCTTGATTGGTTGGTGAAGAATGCTATTTGTAGAAAATCCCCGCTTCTCCATGCTTATTATAGCTCTTCACTTTTCCATTTAGATGTTCCCCTTGCCTCTGACATAAGCAGAGGGGAAAGGACAAAAAATTCAGAGTGTCATGTCTGGTGAAAGGCAGAAGAGATGATGTTCAGAGCTGTTGTCAGGGAAGTATCTTCCAAGGCTTAATTCCCACATCTGGTTCCCCAAGGCCAAGTGGCTGATTGAGAGCTGATAAAGTCTTTAGTAACCAGCTAGTTGATGATGCAGGCTGTGGAAATTGTGCTAGCCTGGAACATTGTTCTTAGTCCCTCAATGGCTTTTCAGGGATTGTGGATTACTAGTCGTTTTGCACTTGTGGGTGTAGCTAAGAATGTGTGGGAGAGGTTTGATTAGACATCTCCTTGACTATGGAAATTCTTCTCCCCATTTAATCCAACTAGTACACCATCAGCCCTTTGTTTACAGGGTTGACTGTAAGATGGTGGGAATGGTGAGACAGTGAGAACACCGTCCTTTGTTAATTGGAAACCTGGGTATTCCACTTTCTTTGTATTTGTTCCCAGCCCTCTGGAAGTAATTTTATCTTGTGAGTGTGACCAACTTTCCCAGGGGCTGCCATGCTGGGAGAGATGGGTTCTTCTTTCTCCTCCCTGCTGTCTACATTGTATTAGTATGATCATCACTGCTTGGGAGTGAGGGATAGACAGGGGGTGCTGCCTGTTGGAAAGAAATGAAGAGAACTCTGTAATCTGAGGAGCTTTCTAATAACTGCTGAAGGGTAGGTAGGAAAACTAAGACCCATCATTTTTTAGGGTCTCCAGTGCTTTTACTGAGGATATCTATTATGGCTACTATACAGAATATTCTCTTTTTTCCTCCATTTCCAGTCCCTTCAACCAATATCCAAATTAAGGCTTCTGGACTCAGAAGCTACTTTTTAACTAGTCCAGCCTTTGGAAAGAAATGAGACCTGATAGGGGCACATCGGAACTAAATTCCTCTCTACCAACCAGCTTATGAATCCAGTTAGCCATTTCTCTTACCCTGTGTGGGATGACCAAGGGGTGTCAGCAAGCTGTATGAGACTTTGCAGTAAAGATCGATCAATCACTGACTCTTCTGGTTTCCCTCAAAAATATTCTATTTATATCCTGTGTATTCCACCTTATTCTAAACCCTTCCACACAAACCTTGTTAGTTTATCCTTTTCCATAAATGAACTCCTGTTCTTAAAGTTGTGCCTATTACCAGTGACTTGCCAGATGGGCACTAGGGGTTTGAAAAGGGAAGGGAAAAAAATACCCCATTGGCTCCTGTATTGTCCCCTTCTTTTACTTGAGTGCTTTTAAAGTATAAAGAGTTGATACTTTGGAGATGGGGAAATATTTTCTCATGCTTGCTTTCTGTAGTTCTGTTCTTTTTCCTAGTTGGTGTTTGCTCCTCCCTGGAACTATCTGGACTTGTGATGTGGGAGGGCTTTCCAGGTTAAGATGCCACTTCTATTGGGAAGATTCTAAAGTGGCTGTCCAAGGTGGGCTAAACTTTTGAAGGCTGCTGTTGTCCTAGGCATTGGGAGGATTTGAGTTCTAGAATTTGAAGGGGGATTGCTGTTGAATTGTGGGTGAATGGAAGATTTCTCATTTGTGATTTGGTCACTTTAGTAGAGAGTTTCTAAAGAATTCTTCCATTAGAGTGTTCCTAACAGCAGAGGAGAAGGATCCAAGGACATAGACTGAAATGCAGTTTTTCTGAAGTTTCATTTTTATCTCACTTCATGAGAAGTATTATCTTTAAAAAGCATGCTTGAAATTCCTAGTTAAATTTGAGTTGCTTTTCCTCAAATCTTTGCATAAAATTTCTCTAGTAAGATGCTGGATTATTTTACCTGATGGCTTTTTCCTATCTCCTTGACCCATTGCCCCATACTTCAGGAGGTACGGTATGTGTATTTCAGTTGAAGTACAAGTTAAAATGAAGAATTGTACTACTCTGGTTTCCTTAAAGTTGTAGTGATAGTAGGGTGTTTTTCAACAGGAAACATGCAAGTTGTTGGAGTATGAATTAGAGCTTATATCTCATGGAGAAGCTGAACTTGTAAACTAGAATGACATTTGGATTTTGTGTTCCACCTAGGCTGTAGGAGGTAGCCTACCCCCATCTACCTTCTTTACTCCCTCTCCTCCCCATGCTTAGGCTTAAATTACATAAATGGAAATTCATCTTTGTGCCAGTTCTTTAAATTCTGAGTATATAGCCTAGAAGCTCCAAGACTCTGGAGAAGCTGAACTAAGTGAGCTGAGGCTCTGAGAATTAAAGTGCTCTTGAGAGTTGAATTGGACTGGTCCTCTAGTACTTACCTTATGCTGTGGAGGGATGGATTTTGAGCCGCGAAGTGTCTCTTCATAAACAGAAAAGAGCCAGGCTACTGTCTTCAGGAGCAGGACTGAGTAGAGTTTGGGTGGATTGATTTGAAATAGACATTAAAAGTTTAATACATTCTGCTGGGCTTTAGCACAAAGGATTTTGAAAACTGTATGCTTGTGAGGTTTGGCTAAATTGTCGTCCTCCCCCCCCCCCCCCCAAAAAAGAAACCAAACCCTCAGCTTACTCTCTCACACATATACTCAGTACACACCTGGAAAGGGCAAGCAAACCATTAGGGAGCTTTTGTGTCATGAGCTCTTATCCCTCAGGACTGACTTGAAGCTGGAAAAACAGACCAAAATGCCCTTGCAGTGCTATAGCTAGAAAGGTGGCAGACATCACCTCCTCCCAGGGATAGGGGCCAGGCAGCTAGCTGAGCTAATCCTCCTGTCTGTTTCCTCCCCCCCCAGGTGTATCAGTCACCTCCAGTAACACGGGCGTGCCAGATATCTCGGGTTCTGTGTACTCCAAAACCCAGGTAGGTGCCTGGCTCTGGATAGAAGTGGAAAAAGACAGATGGACATAGAGGAGGTGGAGTTGCAATGATAGAAGTACAGTGAACAAGAACAACCCTAAGAGAGGTGTCAGGAAACCCATCCTACTAGAAAATGGATGGTCTCAGACTTCAGTTTCTCAAAGAAGTTTAAATTTAGCCCCCTGGAAAAAAAAAAAAAAGAGAAATGTTACAGGAAGGTGAGGTGTGGAAAATTGTTATAATAGGTTGTGTGAATTATTATGCAACTGTCCTGGCCCTTTACTTACCCACTCCCAACCTTTTGATAACTTTCCAAGAGAAGGAGTATGGAATGAAGGGAGACTAGTTCATTCCATTCTTTGTAAGTATATCTAGGGGATAACAGAGTGGGAAAGGAGACAACCCAGTAATTAAAGTGAGGCATTTGAATCATCCACAGATTTGTATTGTGTTGATCCCCCCCCCCACCATAAATAAAAGTTTGATATAAAGGATTAGGAGTTATGGTGGAGTGTTTCAGGGCCAAGATCTTTAACACTCAAGATACCTCAGTGTTTATTCATTTCTTTTGAAATATCCAAGGAGTTCTAATTTCTATCCAACTCTAGGGGAGGGGGTGCTAAGAGTAGCCAGCAGTTTTCACAATGTTCCTATATGACATTAGATTTTACGAAGTGCTTTCATACCCATTGTCTCATTTGATCCTTACAACTGAGAGGTCAGTAGCATCCCTGTTTGATGTATGAGAAAAGTGAGGCTGAGAGACAGTAATTTTCTCAGATGACACAGCTATTAAAGGGCAGAGCTGAGACTGAGACTGGAATATCTGACTTTAGGTGCAGTGTTCCTTCCATGACACCATGCTGCTTTCTGAGGGTGGGCGAGCTTGGGCTCAGAAATTCCAAAGATTAGTTTGCTGATCCCTTTTACTTTCTCTCCTCACGTCCTTCTGGCTAGCAGTCCTTTGAGAAACAAGGTTTTCATTCCGGTACTCCTGCTGCCTCCTTCAACTTGCCTTCAGCCCTAGGAAGTGGGGGGCCCATCAATCCGGCCACAGCTGCTGCCTATCCACCTGCCCCCTTTATGCACATTCTGACCCCCCATCAGCAGCCGCACTCCCAGATCCTTCACCATCATCTGCAGCAGGACAGCCAGGTAATAGCCCTTCCCCCTCTCTCCTTTCCCTTCCTCTTCCTTCCTATCCCTTAAAACTGCCTCCCCTTTCCTTTTCTTACCCTTCCTCACCACCACCTTCACCCAGTCCTCCCCAGCGCCAGCCATGGGCACACAGCACATACCGACACAAGCGCACATAACACAAGTGGCCAGCAAAGGAGATGTCAGAGAAGGGGCCAGATTGAAACCTTTTTTGCCCAATTCCTTTTGTGCCTTTCTCCTCCACCTCCTCCCGTAGCACAGTTGTCCTCATCCCATCAGACCTGGGTCACACCTCCCCTCTTACCTCTCCCAGCCTTTCCCCTTCCCTGACATTATAGCTTTCCCTTCTAATGGTGGAGTTCTATTGTCAAAGTTTGTCCCTTTATTTTCCATATATCCTGGTTCTGCCTCAGCTACCATATTTGCAGATGATTCTCTGTTGCCAGCGCCAGCAGGAGGAGCAGGTAATGAAACTGAATGATGATATGCTTGAACCCACTCCTTTTCAGTCCCCATTTCACCTCCACAGCCTTAGGGAACTTGAAGAGAAAAGACTGCACGGTCACAAGTCGGGATACACAAACACAACACCTTGCTCAGCTCTCTGGCCTCCCATTCCTCTTTTGTCCTCCCCTCCTCAATGCCCTCTTTTTCTTTCTACCCTTCCCTAACTCTGGAAACATTTGGTTACCGGAATGGAAAGGATTCTTGGGGCAGCATCTGGAGCCTGGCACCTCAGACTGTCTCTCCTATCTTGCCTGAAATGGGCTCGCAGATGTGATGTGTGGTATGGGTGGTACCATGGGGTGGTACAAGTGACCTCTCCTCCATCATAGGTGGCTGGGGAGCTGGAATAAGGGCTTCCTTGCTCTCAAAGACAGCTTTCCAAATTGAGGCATTCATGAGAATCAATGAAAATGAAATCACCTTGTGGTCACTCATCTCTAAGAGGCCAAAATTCTCTCTAGAGAGTAGCCTTTTCTCAGAGTAGGGGAGGGTGGAGGTGGGGGGAGTGGAATTGAAAATGTGTGGAACTGATTCACTATCTTGTCTAAAGATATCTTGCCCTCTTTTCATCTTTCCCCTATGTAAAGTTTGAAAGTGCTTTCTTATCAGTGGTGCTCTAGCAGCTATATAAACCAAGTTTTCTATGGTTGAGAAGCTTCAGAGCAGTTTCTAAGGAAGGAGAATGGGAGAGCAAGATAATTTCCACATTTCCACCTAAGATATAACAAATTTGTCCTAACTACACACCTTTTTCCTCCCCATCATCCTCCCATTCCCCTGCAGACGGGCAGCGGGCAACGTAGCCAGACCAGCTCCATCCCGCAGAAGCCCCAGACCAACAAGTCTGCCTACAACAGCTACAGCTGGGGGGCCAACTGAGGCCCTGACCCTCCTCTTCTCCCGGTCCCATCTTCTGAGAGGGCTTCTCAGCCTGGCAACTATGGAAACAGCATCAAAGAGAGAAAGGAATGTGGGGGGGTTCCACTGCCCCCCACCCCCAGCGGCCCACCCCATGTCTCAGCTTCATGTCTGTCCCACTCCCATACCATCCCCACTCTGTTGTATGTATTATAGGATTTGTATTTTCTCTTTTTCTTTTTTTGTCCTTTCCTCTCCTCCTTCCCCTTGCATTCAAGATTATGAAACTTTTCTGTGGGCCCTGCCCTACCTTGTCCTCCTGTTCACCCTGGTGGTGTATGGGTGAGGTGGGGAGGGGGGACCCCCAAATATATATCAGCCCAACAGCCCTAAGTCTCCTCCTTTATTATTAGGAAACAAAACAACAACAAAAAATGGCGTCATGAATATGAACAGCGTTGTCAGATGAATTAGTTGAAGTGTTTTTTTTTTTTTGTACTGTGTCCTCAAATTTAATGGATTAATGTGTCTTGTATATATATAAAAAAAAAAAAACCTCTACCTTCAGCCTCTGCCCATTCTTACTCCATCTAGGATATCCTCAGTCTCGTCGATGACCGGCTCGGTGAATAAGTATTACTGTACCACACTGGGCCTCCTCTAGCAGGCCCTGAAGACAGTGGAATAAAATGAAATCTTCGCCCTTTAAGAACTCCTCTGACCCTAATGTACTAGTATCTTGCCCTTGAGGGGATTTCCTTCCCTTCCTCCTCAGAATTTCACAGCCTGGTGCCTGGAAAGAACCACCACAAATCTTCATTTCCTCCAGAAACCTACATCTACAGCAGATTTTAGGCAGTGAAGGGAGTGAAATAGCGGATATTGGATGGAAAGTGAGAGGATGAAGAAGGAGCTGAAAGAAATGGCTTTGTAGTATCAAAGTATAATTTAGATCTGTGGAGGCAGATGAACTGGAAAGAAGTGAGGGCAACATGCATTGTTGGCTAGCAAAACTGAAGCTTGGGACTCATTTCTCCTAGGAGTAGACTACAGTAGTTCCTGCTTCTTGAGTGCTTTCATTTCGCATAGCTATACCCAGCCTCTTGAAGAATCTAGAGCAAGGCAGGGGTTGGGATGCGGGTGGCGGGTAAGGGGTGCGGGGGGGCCGCTTTGAAAGTCAATGAGAGGAAAAGGGGGGTAGCTCCAAATTCTTTCTTCCTTCTCAACACCCTTCCCTAGATTTCCCTTGCTCTCTTACAAAGTCGTTATCCTGCTGGTTGCAGAGCCTGCCTAGAAGTGAAAGAATCCGTCATGGTTGGGACAAACTCCTTAGTTGCTGGAGAGGAAGTTAAGTCCGTGCGTCCCCGTGTCTTTATCTCCACTCAACTCTGGGGAATTCAATACTAGAAGGAGCTTGATAAAACATTTTGTCCATCCTTCTAATGTTAGATCAGTCAAGAAACAAGCAGGACCGAGGAAGGGGCGAGGTGACTTTCAGAGGGCAGTACTGGTAGTCCACGTCTGAACCAGCGGTGACGGAGTGTCTCGTACTGGTTCGCTTGTGCGCATGGGCTGCCCTCTGGCGACTTTATCGGTGCCATACAGCATCAAACTCTCGAGATGCCTTATTGGACTGCGTTGGTCCAATCAGGAGAATCGGCTTAGGAGGCAGGTGATCACTGGAAAATGGAAATTTGGCCCGCCCACTACCCGCACAGGAAACAGGTGGGGTAAAGAGAAAGCCTTTCGAATTTGGGAGGACTGTCCGCCCCGCCTCCCGGCCGCCGCACGTCTTGCTTACCGTCATTTTACGACAGTGTCCGGATCACAGGCTTGCTTTCCGGCGGCGGGGTCTGATGGTCTGCTTAGTTTCCGACAACGCCGTGCAGGCCTGCCCCCAGGTGTGAATGGGCCTCAGGTGGGGTTCAAAGGTTCGAGTCCCAATACGGGAATGAGCCTCTTTGACCTCTTTCGGGGATTTTTCGGCTTTTCTCGACCTCGGAGGTGAGAGTGCGCCCGGGTCGGACAAGGAGGGTGGTCTTTTGAGGGGAGTTTGACCCCTAACACACAATTTTTGGAAAAACATCCTCTTTCCCACTCCTTCAACTCCTGCGGAGAAGACACGACATTGAGCACTCACCCTGCGACAGTAGCCAAGGCGGTCGTTAAGAGGAGGAGAAAGGGCAGCTTAAGCCTTTCTCCGATCTGGGGTGATGCAACAGGGGCCCAGGCGGGGAAGACAATGGGGCTCTGGGGAAGACGACAGTGAGTAAGTGAGCAGGACCTTGGGAGAGAGGGGAGGGCCTGGGGAACACTGAAGAAAAGCCGAGGGAAGGTGTTTAGGGGAGCTGCAAGCTGAGGACTGACTGATAAAAACAAACAAAACAAAAACCCGATGGCCAGTCCTCTAACCCTCGCCTCAGCTTCCCAGCCTCCTACTCGTGTCCCACTTTGCCACCCATGAGTTGATTTTATGGTTTAAGTAGTTCTGAAATCTTGGTGGCCAATCTGCCTCCACCCCTAGCTACAGAGATCCCTTTTTTGGAGGGATGACTCGAGATGAAGATGAAGAGGATGAGGAAGAGGAAGAAGAAGGAGCCACGTGGGGCTCGAGGTTTGAGGGTCCCCAGCCCCCCGAGGAATTTGGCTTCGGTTTCAGCTTCAGCCCAGGAGGAGGGATGCGGTTCCATGACAACTTCGGCTTTGATGACCTAGTACGGGATTTCAATAACATCTTCAGCGAGATGGGGGCCTGGACCTTGCCTTCGCGCCCTCCTGGTGTGTTGCTGCCCCTGAGGGAGAACTTAAGGTTTCTGCTGGGTTGGTGGTTGAAATAAGGAGCCTGCAGAGAGTAGATGGGGGATGGGAAGTGTGAGAAGACTAATAATTTCAGGAGGTTTAAAAGAGCCCAAGTCCTTTCCCACCCCCAGCATCCACCTGCCACCTTTCTGCAGAACTTCCAGGTCCTGAGTCAGAGACACCTGGTGAGAGACGGCAGGAGGGACGGACACTTCGAGACTCAATGCTTAAGTATCCAGATAGCCACCAGCCCAGGATCTTTGGGGGGGTCTTGGAGAGTGATGTAAGAACTGAATCTGCCAAACCAGCACCAGACTGGGGCTCCCAGAGACCTCCCCGTAGGGTGAGTACATCTGAGTCTGAAGTGAGAGCCTATGGGAGACAACTAACGGAGTCCAAAGACTGGCATCCTTGTTGGAATCTAATGGACTTGGGTTGGAAACCTAGGCCCCCTGCTTAGTGTATTTATTTGTTTTCTTTTTTTTAATTAATTAATTAATTTTTTTTTTCCCTTTTTCTCCCCAAAGCTCCCTGGTACATAGTTGTATATTTTTAGTTGTGGGTCCTTCTAGTTGTGGAATGTGGGATGCCGCTTCAGCATGGCTTGATGAGCAGTGCTAGGTCTGTGCCCAGGATCCGAACCGGCGAAACCCTGGGCTGCCTAAGGGGAACATGCAAACTTAACCACTTGGCCATGGGACCAGTCCTATTTGTGTTCTGTTTTGTTTTTGTTTTTGTTTTTGTTTTTCGAGGAAGATTAGCCTACTGCCAATCCTCCTCTTTTTGCTGAGGAAAACTGGCCCTGAGCTAACATCTATGCCCATCTTCCTCTACTTTATATGTGGGACGCCTACCACAGCATGGCTTTTGTCAAGCGGTGCCGTGTCCGCCCCTGGGATCCGAACTGGCGAACCCCAGGGCGCCGGCAAGCGGAACGTGTGAACTTAACCCTGTGCTACCGGGCCGGCCCATTTTTTATATTAAGCTTGTTGCAGGGTTTTCTTTGGGAGAAAATGGGAATTCTGTTTTTTCTAAAACAAACAAAAAAAAGGACAAAAACACTAGTCTATATGCTTGTGTGACAAGGCAGGATTGTTGGGGGAGGACAGAAAAGCATCAGTTCAGGTAGAAGGACATAAACAGCTAGGAAGGAAGAAGGAACGAGTAAATAAAGCTATCCTGAATGGGATTCTCTGTCCTGAGGAAAGGTAGTTTTGGAACTTGGCAGTAGTTTTGGTTCTTTGACCCCTCAAGTTTCAGATTGAAAGGAGTCATTTTACCTACTTTGGGTTCTTCTGCAGTTTGATGATATGTGGCCTGTGACCCCCCACTCTAGAGCCAAAGAGGACAATGGTGAGTCTGGAGGGAGTGGGCATTCACCAGACCTCTGGTCTCCTGAAGTTCCCTCTGTGCTTCCTCCCTGAAGTTTCTTCCTTGTCCTCTTCTTTCTCTTGGACTCTTCTTTCCTGTGTCCTCTCTCTGCACTTCTAGATCTTGATTCCCAGGTTTCCCAGGAGGGCCTTGGCCCAGTTCTGCAGCCCCAGCCTAAATCTTATTTCAAGAGCATCTCTGTGACCAAGATCACTAAGCCAGATGGGGTGAGTTGGGAGAGAGGGGTAAAGGGAACTGTGGCCAGACGATGCTCTGGAAAGAGGGATCTATATAAAGAAACCAGTGAACTCACTTTTAGTGATGTTAGGGATATGGTGGGGGCTTCTCCTTGTAGACAGTGGAGGAGCGCCGGACTGTGGTGGACAGTGAAGGCCGGACAGAGACCACAGTAACCCATCAAGAAGCAGATGGCAATCCTAGAGATGGTAAGTGTAGAGTGAGAATGAAAGGGGTTCATCCTTTAATTCCTTGGGAAAGGGAAACTTTTACTCTTCTGCCCTTTAATATTATTTCTCTCCTTTGCCTCTGCCCAGTCTCTCTTGTTTAGCCTACATGTATCACTTTCTTCCTTAGATCCAGAATCACCAACACCTCCAGCCCTGGATGATACGTTTTCCTTCCTGGATTTATTCCTAGGACGTTGGTTCCGGTCCCGGTAGCCTTGTTAAATCTCAGAGACCTTCAGGTTCTTTCACCTCCCACCCTTTGCTCACCATCAATGAGCTTAGCTTCTCCTCCTGCCACCTCAGGACCTTGGATGTGTGGAACAGTGAATTGGGGGTATGTCAGTATGTCACTCACCCAAACTGACCAATAAAACCTTTATTTATGCTAATTCCTTAGTCTTGGTTTTGTTAAGGCTGTTCCACTTTCTGGCACCATCCAGGGCTTCCCAAATTAGCTAGGCCCACAACTTTCTCCTTATTTCTGAATTTTTTGTTCCACTTTCAAAACCTGGTTTGATAAGTACAGGTCAGGTACCCAAAGAAAATGATTTTCCTAATATCCTGAGGAGATGATAGAGCTAGAGATAATTCCAGGAAAATTTCTAGACAGGTATGCATCATATTACAAAAAAAAAGGATGCGTGTGAAAGCGTAGGAGATGACTATTTCCCTAGATGTGGGATCACTGTGATTGATAGTTCATGAGATCATTTGAGAAAGTAGATGGGCAAATATTTCTTCCTTTATTGGCTATGTTTTTAATTTATTTATTTTTTAAGATGTTATTTTTCCTTTTTCTCCCCAAAGCCCCCCAGTACATACTTGTGTTATTTTAGTTGTGGGTCCTTCTAGTTGTGGCATGTGGTATGCCGCCTCAGCATGGCTTCACGAGCAGTGCCATCTCACGCCCAGGATCCGAACTGGCAAAACCCTGGGCTGCCAAAGCGGAGTGCACAAACTTAACCACTCGGCCACGGGGCTGGCCCCTGTTTTTATTTTTTTATGTAAGAAAATATAACTAGCACAAACATTTCTGGGTCTTTTTCTCATTAAAGTTTAGCACTGTGGTTTATAGTGGCAGATCTTACAAGTTTATTTACCTCTGTTCCCTCCGGAAACTCCAGAAAAATAACAATAAAGAGATTTTTCTAAAGGGGCATCTCACAAGAACAAAGGAGAGGAGATACAGTAATGATGTTTTGTCTTTTTATTCTCTTTTATGTTTTGATGAACAGGAGATGATTTATTATAGCCAAATTTATCTTTTCCTTTGTGGTTAGTGCTCTTTATATCTTTTAGAAATCTCCCCTAACCCAAGGTTAAAAGGATACTCCCTTTTATTATCCTCTGTGAGTTTTATAGTTTTGCTTTTACATTTAGGTTTCTTAATCCACCTGGAATTTATCTTCCTTTATGGTGTGAATCAGGGGACTTGTTTCATTTTTTTCCATTTGGAAAAAATACATATATATACAAAGACACATACATGTACATATACACACACACACACATATCTCACACATATAATATATATATGCAAATATGTATATGTGCCTGTACTGGGTCTTTCTACTGTCTTTTGTTAATCTATTTGTCTGTCTTTGTGCCCATATTACACCTTTTTTTTTTTATGGTGAGGAAGATTGCCCCTGAGCTAACCTCTATTGCCAATCTTCCTCTTTTACCTTGAGGAAGATTGTCACTGAGCCAACATCTGTGCCAATCTTCCTCTATTTTGTATGTGGGATGCCACCACGGCATGGCTTGATGAACAGTGTATAGGTCCATGCCCAGGATCCAAAAATGCGAACCCTGGGCTGCCAAAGTGGAGCATGCAAACTTAACCACTACACTGGGCCAGCCCCCCCCATATTACACTTTTAAATGCTATAGTTGTATTTAGTAGAACAAGTCCTCCCACCTGTTTTTTTGTTCTCTAACTCTTCTACTATAAAGAATACAATTGAGTTTTCCAGTCAACTTTTTTCAGTCAGTGCTGGTGGTCTAATGGTTAAGATTTGGCATTCTCACCACTGTGGCTCAGATGTTTCCTGGTCAGGAAGACACATCACCCATCTGTTGGTTGTCATACTGTGGCTGCTGTATGTTGTGATGCTCAAAGCTATGCCACCAGTCAAATACCACTTGGGTCACTCATGGTGGACAGGTTTCAGCAGAGTTTCCAAACTAAGACAGACTAGGAAGAAGGACCTGGCTGCCCACTTCTGAAAAAATTGGCCATGAAAACCCTATGAATAGCAGCGGAGCATCATCTGATACAATGCCAGAAGGTGAGTGAATGGTGCAAAAAGACCAGGCAGGGTTCCACTCTGCTGTACACAGGGTTGCTAGGAGTTGGAATTGACTTGATGGTGCTAACAACAAAATCAGCTTTTTAGAGTACCATCATAAACACAGATGGAGCCAGAGATTACCAGACATCTCTGGACAGCATCCAACATGAAGGATGATGACTGATACAAACAAAAGAAGCAACTTGGAAGAAAGAGACTATACAGAAAGATGGAAATTTAGCAAGAAAACAATATCCTTAGAAATATGAGATGATATATCCATAAAACCAGAACAGGATGCTACAAAAGAGGAATAAACAAAATAAGAATGAACTTTGGGGAGTTAAAAAAATGCAATGGCAGAAATGAAAAGATATAAAAAGGTTTGGATGACAAAGTTGAGGAAATCTCCAAAGAAGTAGACCAAATAACAGAGATAGAAAATAGAAGGAAAAAAGATGAGAAAACTGGAGTAGTAGAAATCATCAATGAAATGTCAAGAAAAGAGCCCAGAAGTGAAGAATGCTGCTTTGTAACGTGAAAGGACCCACTACATGCTTGACAGCAAGGATGAAAATAAACCCACTCCAAGGCACATCATATGAAATTTCAGAACCATAGGGACAAAGGAGAATCTAATTGATTCAGAGAAAGAGAAAAAACAAAAATCACATACAGAGGATCAGGAATCAGAATGTTCTCCACTTTAACAGCAACACTGGAATTAAAAGACAATGGAGAACCAGCCCTGATGGCCTAGTAGTTAAAGTCTGGCATTCTCACTGCTTCAGTGGCCTGGGTTCTGATCCTGGGCATGGAACCACACCGCTCATCTGTCAGTAGCCATGTTGTGGCAGTGGCTCACATAGAAGAACTAGAAGGACCTACAACTAGAATATACAACTGTGCACTGGGGCTTTGGGGAGGAAAATATGGGGAAGATGGGCAGCAGATGTTAGCTCAGGGTGAATCTTCCCAAGAGAAAAAAAAAGACAATGGAGCATTACTTTTAAAATACTGAAGGAGGGGCTGGCCCCATGGCCGAGTGGTTGGGTTCGCACGCTCTGCTGCAGGCAGCCCGGTGTTTCGTCAGCTCGAATCCTGGGCTTGGACATGGCACTGCTCATTGAGCCACGCTGAGGCAACATCCCACATGCCACAACTAGAAGGACCCACAACTAAGAATATACAACTATGTACCAGGGGGCTTTGGGGAGAAAAAGGAAAAAAAATAAAGTCTTTAAAATACTGAAGGAAAATTATTTCCAACCTAGAATTGTCTGCCCAATTAAACTATTATTAAATGTAGGAGTATAATAGACACTTTCAGACATGAAATGAGTCCAAAAAAGAGGTATCTATAAAAACCTATACCAAATGTCATATTTAATGCTGAAAGACTGATGCTTTCCCTCTAAGATTAGGAACAAAGCCAGGTTATCTGCTCTTACCACTTCTATTCAACATTGTACTGAAGGTTCTAGATAATCCAATAAGGCCAGAAAATGGAATGGAAAGGAAAAAGTAAAACTGTATTTACAGATGCCATGATCTTGTATGTAGGAAAAAATCCTTAGGAATCAACAACAAAAAATTACTTTTTGTGTGTTCTTGGGAAATCTACCTGTAGGGAAGTGAAGAAAGCAGGATTGAACAGAGGGAGTGGCTGACACAATGTGGTTGCACCTGAGTCCTCAACTGATCTTAGGATTCTAGAGAGTTCTGTGAGTATAGCAAGGTTTCAAGATATTAGATCAATATGCAAAAAAAAAAAAAAAAAAATTTATTTCTACATATTGGCAACAAACAGACTGAAAATGAAATTAAGAATTCCATTCATAATAGCATAATAAAGAATAAAATACTTAATTTTGACAGAAGAAGTGCAAGAGCTGAACATTTTTGAAAACTACAAAAATTGCTGGGATAATTTAAATAAAAGGAGATATACCATGTTCATGAATTGGAACATTTAATATTGTTAAGATAGTAATTCTACCCAAATTTATCTATAGATTTAATGCAATTCCTATCAAAATTCTAGTAATTTTTTTTTTTTTTTTTGGTAAAAATTGACATGCAGTTTCTCCTCAGTGTGGAACCCTGTTCTGGAAGGTAGACCAGATAGATCAATTTTAAAAGTTTATTGGGACCTGACTGCTATGGCCCCTTCAGACTCTTCTGTAGGCCTCATGAAATCACCCACTATTGAAGGAGTAAAATCCATGCCAGTTTCAGCTGTTCTGAAATTGACCTGCAGAACTTCCAGAGAATGCTCGAGGGCCATTTGGGGGTTCTCCTGTTCTTGGGTTTATCATATAACGTGTTGCTTTTCTCTACTCTCTGCTTCTTGCAGAAACACTGATGCTGTACAGGTCTTAGGGCTTTTCATGTCCCTACCCACTGTACTACAGGGTTTGAAAGTATACTTTGTCACCTAGCTTTATTGTAAGTGTTTTTAATGTTTTTCATTTTGCTATCTGTTCTGTCTTTTTATGTGGAAATTCAAGAAAATCCAAAAACTGGGTTTTCATTGCTGCTGCTGTCTTCCCAGAATTCCCACCAACACTACCTTTTTTACACACACAAAATTGTAACGCTACGTAATATCCTGTAGTTAAATTTATTGATAATATATACACGTAATAATTACATATATGTACATATACTCAAACTTTCTTTTTTTTTTTTTTTGAGGAAGATTAGCCCTGAGTTAACTGCTGCCAAGCCTCCTCTTTTTGCTCAGGAAGACTGGCCCTGAGCTAACATCCATGCCCATCTTCCTCTACTTTATATGTGGGACGCCTACCACAGCATGGCTTTTGCCAAGCGGTGCCATGTCAGAACCCAGGATCCGAACCGGTGAACCCTGGGCTGCTGAGAAGTGGAACGTGCTAACTTAACCGCTGTGCCACTGGGCTGGCACCCTCAAACTTTCTATAAAGGAGAAATAAAAGGAAAGTAATAAAATAGTATATTTTTTAATATGTGCTCAGGCACAACTAGAATCCATAATGAAATATCCTGACCGATATAGATATGTCCCATAGCCTCCCAAATTTCATGAAAATGAAGTTAGTTAACATGTTTTTCTGAAATAGTGAATGGCCCTGAAAGTTCCAAACAAAATAAGGTACTGCCTTCTCTCATTTACATGATGGTTGCATGCCTAGAAAATTCAAGATACATTAAAACTGCTAAAAAGTACTTGTGTTTATGTATAAAACAGAGATTCTGAGCTCACATCATTATAAAGTTTTTCACCAATGTACACATCTGGTAGGACATTCTAAAGTCACATAAGACAGAACAAGTCTTTGTTGTGTGTCTTGCGAGATATTTGACATATCTAGCCCCTGGCCACTAAATATTGAGAACTTCCCCTACCATGATTGTGGAACAATAACAAAAATCCTGCCTCCAAAAATTTTCAAAATGCTCTCTAGGGGATAGTACCATTCCTGGTTGATGACCTCTGGTCTAATAGAAGTCCTTCCACCTAGAAACATGACTGTATGGTATAAGGATGATGACCACATATTTCTTTAGAAACTATAAAAATAAAACTAACCGTTCTTTACAGTAATAGAAGAAAGAGAGAGAGAGAGGAGGGATATGGTGACTTTTGATATTCAGCCTGAAAGGCTCAAGGAGGGTGGCTAATGAGAGGAAGTGTGTAGGGTTGGGAAAACTGTCTTAGATTGGGTCCCCTTGGAAACAGACTCTGATAAAGAGAGTTTCATGCAGAAGGTTTATTTGGGAGTGTTCTTGAGAGAGCTACCTGTAGGGAAATGAAGAAAGCAGGATTGAACAGAGGGAGTGGCTGACACAATGTGGTTGCACCTGAGTACTCAACTGATCCTAGGATTCTAGAAAGTTTTGGAATGGAGATCATTCTTTCAAGTTGTCCCAAATTAAGGCAAAGGGGCCAGGACTTGTATCCCTGAACCAACCGATCATTGATAGTTTGACGTGGCTGAGGTAATTTCCAGTCAGGGAGGCAGCTGTAAGCCATCAGCAACTGCTCTTCCTAGCAGCTGGGAAATAGGCTCATGACCCGAAAGAGAGGATCTGGGTGAAGCACTGTGGTGTCTACTATAGTTTACCACTTGCACTGTTCAAATCCATACTTCTTATGGCTAGTTTACCTAGTTGGGGGAAAGCTTCTATAGGATTCTGATTGGTATTATTTCTTGGGGGAACTGTAAGAGAAGGTTTAGTGGTTTACTGTTTAGAAGGTTTACTGCTGCAATTGGTTTTGAGGCTCTGATGGATTCTTACCCGCTCCTGCACCACTAGTTCTAGATTGTCCTCGCCTTTGGAGAGCACCTCTACTGGTCTAGGCAACTGGATACTAGGATGACCCAGACCTCGACCTGACTGTCCCCTTGGTTACCGTGCCTTTCTCAGGCTGTGGCTGCTATACTTTTCTGTTTACTGTTAAAACTGAACATGGGAGCAGCAATAGTAAATGAATGCAAAAATAGTCTTCCTGCCTCCCATGTATAGCTACAGTCCTTCCCCCTCCATCACAGTCAATTACTCCTGCCAGTATGACAACATTTTCTTGCCTACTTGTCTCTTGCTACACAGACTCCAAAGTTCAAGGGGAATTCTTTTTTTTTTTTTTTTTTTTTTTTTGAGGAAGATTAGCCCTGAGCTAACTGCTGCCAACCCTCCTCTTTTTGCTGAGGAAGACTGGCTCTGAGCTAACATCCCTGCCCATCTTGCTCTACTTTATACGTGAGATGCCTCCACAACGTGGCGTGCCAAGCGGTGCCATGTCTGCACCCAGGATCCAAACCGGCGAACCCCATGCCGCCGAAGCGGAACGTGCGCACTTAACCGCTGCACCACTGGGCCGGCCCTCAAGGAGAATTCTTACTGTGACCCCTGGAGGAAGCATTACACCTCTTGTTTCCAGGACCCCTAGACCTTAAAACCAAGTTCCCCACGTAGGGGCTGGCCCCATGGCTGAGCGGTTAAGTTGGTGTGCTCTGCTTCGGCGGCTCAGGGTTTCACTGGTTTGGACCCTGGGCACGGACATGGCACCACTCATCAGGCCATGCTGAGGTGGCGTCCCACTAGCACAACCAGAAGGACCTACAACTAGAATATACAACCATGTCCTGGGGGGCTTTGGGGAGAAGAAGGGGAAAAAAAAGAAGAAGAAGATTGGCAACAGATGTTAGGTCAGGTGCCAATCTTTCAAAAAAAAAAAAAATTCCCCATGTAGTTCACTAGGAGTGAAGATAAGTGATGGCTACTTGATTTCTATCCTAGATGTGTATAATTAATTCCTAGATCCATATAATCTACCTGTTGGGAACACAGAATCATACAGTGGTCATTGATTTAGGGTATATATGATGTTCTGAAGGGTAGTGCCCCATCCTGGGTTTCATCTTGAAGCTGGCACCTCATCTGTGAAGCCACAGAACTGCTCTATGAGACTGGTGGCCTCTGAGTAGGGCAGTATAAGACCAGTGGATCCTTTGGTCATGTGCCACCTGTCACTCCCCCTTTAATGTGGATCCCTTGTTGATGGATCAAGTACTCTGTAAGTCCTTGGAGAATGGTATTAGCGAAGACCCTATGGTCAGGATAGGCAAACGTATACTCAGAGTATGTGTCAATCCCAGTTAAAAGTGATGGAATCTAGTGTTCCCCAACTTGACCCTAAGTGACTGCTTGTTTTCCTCAAGGGATAGCACCATATCAGGGACTTAGTATTTGTTAATGGCAGTTGGCCATTGGCAGCAGCAGTAGCTAGTTCAGCCTTACTGAGTAGGAGCTCCTGTTGTGGGGCCCATGAATAGCCTCTATTCCTACCACCAGTTACTCCATTCAGTATATCCATTGTTCAGAACTGGGGAGGCTGATGACAGGCAGTGGCTGAGTCATTCTGCCTCCTTGGTTGTTCACTACCTCATCTGTGATGAATCCTTTCTGGTGGGCAGTAATGTATGATACAAAGATCTTTACACTTCAAGACTACCCACAAAGGTCCATCCACATCTCATCCTCGGACCTTCTTGTCCCTGATCTCCCACTCTTTGTCTTTTCAAGCCCCTGACCAACCAGCTAGGCCATTTGCCACTGCCCATATGATTGTATAGTCTCACCTTCTCTTTCCGCACAAAGTGGTTGACCAGATGTACTGTTCAAATCTGTCCACTGGGAGGATTTCCTCTCACCACTGTCTTTCAGGGCCTCTCCTGACTGGGACTGTAAAGCATCAGCAATTTTTGGCTTTTACTCACATACCATGCAAATCATCTGTGAACCAAGCTTAGACTTTTTCCTTCTCTGATCTCTCATCACAAGAGATCCCTTCCATAGACTGAATGCATCCCTCCAAATTCCTATGTTGAAACCTAATCTCCAATGTGATGAT